>NC_060167.1:23607825-23672307 GCF_021292245.1 Micropterus dolomieu
AGTCACCAATTATTAGTGTGGTTGGGGAGAAAAGGGGACGAGGAGATGCCGGTTGTGGGGTTCCAGAGCAGGACTGAGCAGAATCTGCTTCAACACTGCGTGCGGACTGAGGATGGAGTGTGTGAGCTGCCGAGTGTTATGTTAGAGTAGCAGTAACAGACATGAGAGAAGGGCTACCCAACGGTGCAGGGTAGAGATGGCCTCCGGAGCGTCTGAGCACAGCCTCCTTCAGGATCCTACGTCGGGAAGCGGAGGTTTTTGACCAGGATGACGGCCGCCGATCAGGGCCAGCGGCAGACTGGCGGCCCAGCCGATCACCGTTTGCTGCCAGTGCAGGAGATGTAGCCAGTGGAGGAGATGCAACAGTGTCGGCCGGCACTGTCCGCCGAAAGAGATCCGTATCAGGGAGACTCGAAGCTGCTGGTGCATCCACTGGATGGACCGAAGTGTCGTCAGACAGGGCTGCATAGCGGTCCGAGCCTCTCTTGCAGCCACGGACCACTTCAGCCCAGGTTGACTGATGCTTCGGAGTCGAGCAGGAGGAAAGCCTTGGAAGGGTAGAGGGGTCCCATAGCACGGTGTCCCGGATGTTAGCGGTTGAGAAACAATCTGTTTGGCTTGTACTGAAGCCACATCCATAAAGCCAGCCAGCAGGGAATCTTTCTCTTTGAGTTCTTCTGAAAGTCGTCGGATGTCTTCCATAAGGTTAGCAATCTTTTTGTTCGCTTTCTTAAGGAGTATGCAGTCCTCATGGGGCAGAGTTATCTCAGCTAGCATAACTTTAGTCGCCGGAGCTTTGTTGTGATCAGTAGCGTTGATAGCGTTTTTACGGTCATCTAGCTTAAAATCCATGTCATGTCAGAGTACTGTGCATGCGTTAAATGTACTGTTTATTAGGGCCCGAGCACGAACTGTGCGAGGTCCCTATTGAAAGTGTAAAGATTTTATTTTTCTTTTTTCTGCAAAGTAAGCTCAATTTTGGGGGCCTAAACATACCTGAAAACTCACCAAACTTTGCACACATCAGAAGTGGTGAAAAATTTCGTATTTTATGGGTTTCGCACATGGACGTGGCAAAATGACTCAAAGAACCCATATCCTAAACCCAACAGGAAGTCGGCCATTTTGAATTTTATGGCAATTTTTGGATGATTTACACACTCCGTACTTTAACAAACTCCCTCTAGGGATTTAGTCAGACCGACTTCAAATTTCTGCTGTGCCGTCTAAAGGCATTGACAATGAAAAGTTGTGCTATCTGTGAGTTTTTGTCGATGGGCATGTCCGTGGCGTGGCGTCAAAGACCAACTCTTCGCCATGACACAGGAAGTTGTTGTAACTTCAGTGTACATGCTCACATCTGAACAAATCTTTACGTGCTTGATAACTCTCCCACCCAGAAGACATCTACATGCCAATACCGATTTATATTCATAGCGCCAAGTGCTATGTAGCGCCACATAGGGGACACAGGAAGTGACGTATAACACCTTCATGCAGCGTCCAAATTCAGAGCGGCACCGGCAGAGCTCCAGATTATGCAACACGGCCGGCTCACACCCCGACGCGCTACAGGCGAGGTCCGCCCAACGCTGCTTGCAGCGTTAATTTAGTTTATTATCTTTAAGCAAATTAACATTCAAATTTTTAGAATAAAGTGATTTCCAAATTCTTTTGATGTACATTATGTTTTACTGTACTGTAATAATTTACAGCCCTGTCTAAAACCCAATGTATTTTAAAGCTGAAGAGGAAGGCTGAATTAACAGTAAGCATATTTTATATAATATTATATTATTATTATATTATTATTATTATGTTTAGGTGTTTTATGGGTGAAGAATAAGATTAGACATATGCTACATTTGACTTTGCATTGAAATATGAACACAGAGATCCAGGGATGATCCAAGTATGACCACACACCCAAAATAATTAATGACCCTGCGTCGCTTACTGTTTGGTAACATCAATGTCAGAGAGCTTCAGATCTGTACAGCAAAGCTCCAGTCTGGCATTAAATCCAGTGCCCATAATTCTAATGGGACAAACAAGCAGGTCTCCATCTGAATAGAACAAATAGCTTTCTTCTGGTGTCAATGAATAGCTGAGGCAGACCTTAATTTAGATCAGTTGAGTCACCAAGGCTTGGCTAACACAAATAGCTAACAACTTGTTTCCTACTGCAGTAAACAAGTGTAACATGCCTTTCTCTCAGCTCCAAAGGACAAACCCACGAAACCACTACTTATTTACATATTCAGTCAGATCCAAGTCAGGTTCAAGAACTATTTTACTAAGTAAAGTACTGAGTATTTTACTGAGTATAGTACTGAGAAAAAAACAGTTTGACTAACAAAATGATAATTAAATCATCAGCAATTTATCATTAATAGTAGTCTCTCTCGCTCCCAAATACACAAACCCACACCTGTCCATTCTCTGTCTATATTCTCTCATGTGACACGGGCTTTCCTCTCTTATGAAAGTGCCAGAGGCATTGCTCATTCAGTGATGCGCGCGCGCACACACACACACACACACACACACACACACACACACACGCGCGCGCGCACACACAATCACTCACACAGCCCCGGCCTCTTGGCTATATCCACTTAAGTGTTCGCTTGAGTGTTTTATTGCCACATCGCAGCCTTGGAGGCTATTAAAAAGCCATTTAAACACCTGTGGCCAATGGTTTATTATAAATAGACAATGTGCTACAACCACTGTTATTGCTGTATCAAATACATCAGCTGGGATGTGGATTATATGCATAGTTAGTACATTTAAGATTAACACAGGGCGATTAAGGCAGCACATTTGTCAATACACCTATAAAGCAGTGAGAACACAGTGGACACGGCGGGCTGAATATGTTTCATGCACACATACATTTCATAAATGACTCCCTGGGTTCTTGGTAGATCTTGTGTTACTGTAGTTTAGGGCTGAATGATAGAAGTCAGAAGTGGGACAGAATCATTACCGCCATGTGAGGAAAAAAACATAAATGCCAAAGTTAAATGTTATTTTCTTCAGAATCTGTACTAAAGTTACTTTATTATTATAGTGTTTTGTTTGATCTTAATTTAACTATGGTGATCATTCATATATTGCATTCAATTGGTTTTAATACATAAAACTGATGTTTTCTAGTAACAATGGCCCAAATAACCCTAATTTCTGCGAAGGAGTGCCTCTAGGCTCTGCTCTAGGAAAACCTTTGTTTTTTTATACATTTATATTTTTCATCTGTAAAACATTCTAAATGTAATTTTGTATATTATAGTAACTTCTTAATTACTTGCAATATCCAATCTATAATAGGATTTTCTTAAATATCTCTGATGGGAATATAATACTGTATCGTAATCAACTTTTTAATAAGGGTTTTTAGTTGGTTTTTCATTTGAATTTACTTATTGGCTACTTTATTAGTTTCCAGGGGTGGTGGAAACTTAAAAATGTGCTTGACACTCTTATAGGGGACACAATGACCTCATAAAAAGGACCAAACCCATTTTTACAAAACACACATATAGAAACACTAAACACACCTAAAGTTTACATGCATAATTAAACTGTGCCATGTTGGGTCTCTCGCAAGTAGACCACAATGATAATTTTATTGGATACGGTGTATGATTTTATGTATGTTTATAAATGCATGTATGCACACACATGCATACCGAAGAAATATTTGAAATGAGAGGTTTAAACTGTGCGAGAAAGGTCTCTTTGGAGTTGGGAGGTCTGTGGTTGAAGGAAAGTGGGTGTGCACGGTGTGAGAGCAGTAAAACTGGGAGGGTGGGAAAAGCACCCTGCTTGAAATTTAAAGAGCACTTTGTTCTCCAAAGCTCATAAGCAATTAGCATTAGCAAGACAAACCAAAACAATCCTAAAGTTAAACTTGAAGGAGCAGGATGGGAGTGGTGCACTACAAAAACTGTCCATCTTAGATCAGTTTCAAAAGATATTACAAAATTTCTTGGAACAAGTAGTGGATTCTTTCTCCCTTGTTGGTTACATATTTATGAAAAACAAACTCTTGATTGAACAATGAAGTGCTGATTAGAAGTGTGTGTACTCCCAACAAAATATTAACATCCTAGCATGTTCTTTAGTCTGATTTTGGAATTGCCTTTGTCTTAGTAGAAAAATATGCATCAATAGTTCCAGAAAAGATCAAATAGCCAGATAAATAAAAGTAAGACCGATAGTTTTCCTAAGTGACCAGAGTAAATTTGTCTTGTTGTAGCTTTGTGTTTTATAGATCTAAACTGCCTCTTTCATCAGATTTCACAACATTTTGGAGTCAGTTGGTGACTCTCACATGTACAATTATACACACCAACATGCAGTGGCAGGCACGGTGCTGTCAACGAGCCATTGGGTATCTCGCGGCAGGATGTGACATTCACCTTCACAGCTTTCATATCACCGTGACTACGGCCAGTCTGCATGCCAGCAGTGGGTGATTGGGTTTGACTGACAACTGACTGACTTGTCTTAAAGACCTGTCTGTCTGCGAGACACTGCAAAAATATATTAAGCCATTCCTTCCATTAGGGCTTAAAATCTTCCTTTTCCTGAATAGAAAAAAAAGTAACTTCACCTGTTTCGAGTGTAAATAAATTTCTTTTTGTATATTTAAGACTGAAAGAACTCATTTAATTGATTTTAGAGTGTAGAGACCTTCCTTTTACTAACTGGTTCCAACAAATTTTTTAAAACTATTTTACATGTATTACAAAGAAATATGTTTCGGCTGCAAATGTTGGACATTTTTTGCAGCAGAGAGAAAGGGAGACACCCTCATAAGAGACGATGTGACAGTCCATCAGTGAAAAAGGTGTCATGGTTGGTGTATCAGTGACTGGCTCAACGAAAACTGTCGCGGTTTTATATTTGCCATGTCTGCCTCTCACTCCATCCATCATCCACTGTCCAGCTGTCACAGTTTGAGGTGACGTGACGTGACTGTATCAGTGTCGGCCTCCAAGATGCCTTTTTTGGGTGATGTCATCCATCTGACTGTCTGACTGTCATAAAGAGCTATCTGTCTGACTGTCTGCATATCTGACTGACAACCAGCTACACTCATCTGATTCATGTTGACACGAGAGGAAATGTCAGATCAACTTGCAGATGGGGGTATTTAGCTGGGTTGAGTTTTTAAGGGATTTTTGGTTGGTTAAATCCGAATTAGACACATTTAATATTAGATTTACTGTTAGACCTGTACAGATGACTTGGGGACAAGAGGTAGCTAATATCCTGTGATATCTTAGTTATAACAACCTCAACTTTAACACTAAATACAACTTTTCTTTGTATACAAGAAAACTCCACATGGCATCTTTTAACTCAACAGCTGTCTACTCCCATCCGTTCCAAAATTGTAAAAGTCGAAAGGTGAAATGAGAACTCCTTTTTCAATTGAATTCAGTTTTAACAGTGTCCCTTCTTCAACATCAGGAGTAACAATCTACAGAATCTCACATGAAATCTGACCCAAGGTTTCTCTACAAACAACTTCATCATCACGGAGTTATGTAGAGTTTTAGCATTCCATATTGGAAATACTGTTCTCTTAAATATAGGTGGTCAAATATATGGTCAAATAAACTGAATACTGTACAGAAAGAGTGCTTAAAGTCGCTTTAGGCAAAAAATACTGGTATCATTTCAATTTAGCATTTTTGCATATGAATAAGCATAAACTAACACTGCCATGTGTCATAACATCGCCTCAGACATTAAAAGAGAACCAACAGGATCATGTCAGGGTAATTCTCTGGTCTGCATATCTGCCTCTGTACGTCTGACTGTCTCCTAACTGGCTGGTTTAGTTTTCTGTACATCTGTCCATCCATCTGTCTTTCACTCATGAGGATCAGTAGCCGTCATAAAAGTGCATCTGCCTGCAGTCTACCTAGATACTGGTCTGTCATCTCTGTCTCTTTGAGAGCTTTAGAGTGCCACGTCTAACTCTCAGAGGCAGAAACCTTTTACCTACTCCAGGCAGTGTACAGTACTCCAATCTAAATGCAAAAGAGGTACAGTAACAATCTTCAATTTTTTGATTTTCATACCTGTATTGATAACAAATATGGATTTCTTGTGAATAAATTCCTTGACACCGGATATCAGACACCTTTCAACAGTGCAACTTAAATACAAAATCAACAAAACCTTCTTGTTGTATTTTTTCAAGGGATTTGAAGGATATACTCTCAAAGCAATAACATGCAAACAGAAAAAGACAAGGGGAGCACAGGAGACAGAACATAAGAGACAAAAAAACAGACAGAGTGTCCGAAAGAAAGCCATATGGAGACATCTAGACAGACAGTAGGAGAAAGGAGGCATTAAGAGATGAAGACAGGCTCAGCAGGGTTTCCAGGGATCGGATTTGAACCTGCTGCTACAGCTCACCATGCTGTCAGAAAGAGGGCTAACTAGAAGCATTATGTGCAAGACACAGACAAGGTGCTTTTAAAATACCTGACCACACTCTATTTCTGCAGACTTAAGGTATATGCTTCAGAAAATTTTTATTTTGTCTTTTAGTATGTAAAGCTTTCTGTTCTAGGTCTGATACCAAGTGTAAATAGTATAAGAAATATATGATACATGCACTTGGCAAAGTAATGAATGTGTCTTAAAAGAAATGAGGGCACAATACTGAACTCACTCACAATCTTTAAATGACCAAACACTGTCTCTAGGATAGTTTGTAAAACAAATCCTACATGCATTGTATCTCAATCTAAGCTCACATGAAGTTACCAACCAAGGTCTCCTAAAAGTTTTGGTGTACCCAAATTGCAGCCCGCTCATAAAATGTTCCGCACACAAATTGCTCGCTCCATGACTCATTTTATACCATATAGGTGCCAAACACAGAGGATGCAACTGTGTTGACATGGAAACATAATAAACAGACAAACAGACGCTTGTGTCGTGATTTTGAAGGTGACGTTTAAGAAGGGCCCTGCATAATTTTTGCCAAGAAACCATTTGTACACTGGAAAAATAACAATTTATTCTATTTTTAGAATGATCTCGATGATTAATATTTTTTTCCCGTGGTTTGATCATCTTTGAATTCACTGTATGTTATAGACACATGGAACTCGCATGAACTTGACAGAGGTTTCTAACATGTAAAGCAAGTTTCTAGAAGTAATCCAAAGGCCTTGTAGTACTACTCACCAACCAGTGCTGTTGAGCTGCTCTCAGTCTCTCCTCGATGTTACTTTGTTCTTTTATCTCTCCTTTTTATTCTCCTTTCTCCTTCATTCAAACTTCGGCAATATACAAAAAAGTGATAAAGTCTGCTTCTCTCTGCCTCTCTGCGCCTGTCTCTGTCTCTCTGTCTCTATCCAGCTATTCCAGACATGCTGCTCAGCCCCAGCCAAATATGTGAGGAGGGCGGTAAACAAGGAAGATAGCCTGTGTGGTCACTGGGCCCGTGCCCCACTGTACACCACACACACACACTGGAACACACACTTATTCTACTGTAGTAAGACATTATGTTTAGTGGTTATTTTCATTTTTCAGAAATCAAGGGTATAATAACAAAAACTGTATTGCAACATCTGACTTTAAATGGTTATTTGCACTCATGCAGGTCAAATTAGAATGAAACATCCACTTTATATACTAAAGATGCTGCACAAATATTATTGTATTTTCAATCATTATACTTTAGTTTACCACAGACAAATAAGACCATTTCTATCTCACACCAAAATAATTTTGTTCACTGTTTTTCAAAGTTAAGACAAAACTGCCACCAAACTTCTTCCCTGGCATCTCTCCAAACATTTGATTGCTTTCACTTGACATGAGAGGATAAACACGTTATGAAGTGATATTTCTATGATCCTCTACTCTGACAAACTCTGCTAGCACTGTGACGTCACTGAAAGAACAATGACATTTTTGTTGTTTTTTTTGCCATAAAACAATCTCCATAAATCTATTCTTCAGAAGTCCTGTGACATTGGACTTTGTAATAATAAAACAATTATCTGATGTTAGAATGATACACCTGTCACTTAAAAAAAGCAGCTTTGCTCATAGCGGTGCAGTTGCTCTATGGCGGCTCAGTGGCCCAAATGGTGGTCTTCTGACTGGTTTGACCTCCAGGGTCGACAGCTGCCATCACATCACAGGGCTATTAGTGGAGCAAAGGAAAGCCGAAAAAACACAAGGTGCACTGCGTACACACACACGTGCACTCATGCACGCTTAAACAAACCACATACAAAACTGCAAAAGACCTATTCCAATGTGTAAACATTTACAGGCATACACAGACAGCAATGTAAACCCATATAGCACAAACAAACTGGATAATACCAACACAAACAGCTGAGCAAATACCTTTACACTCACATACACTTTACGTCTATAACTGCACAAGTGAGACAGTCATCAACAAATACCCTAAGAAAGCTAAGGATGCCTCTCCTCACGTTCCCCACGAGGGCATCCGTCAGCGTGAAATGTGCCCAACTCTAAGCCACCTAATCCTGCAGACCCTTTTAAGACACCCATCTTTCGTTGAGTCCCCTCAACTGAACTTCCAAGGCTGCTGGACCCTGTTAAAAATGGCGCCAGGATGAGTTAGCCAAGCCCCAGATGCATTCAGACTTGAGCGCCCCAGGATAAAACAATCGTTTAACACCTGGACAAATAAACAAGTCTGGATTCTCCAAATGATACCTGATGAGTGATTACTGACCACTGTGCTGCAGCGTGTAAAAATAGGCCATTCTGTCAAGCAGCTTATCAGTGTTATTCATCAGTGTATGTGGTCACCTGGGTTTGCCAACTTAAATGTGTATTTGACACCTGATTAACATTTAACATTAAACAATAACAACTCTCAGTGCCTTTTTTTCCCGATGTTTTTTCCGGCAACAAAACAGAACTCCAAAGTCTTTTTTGTAATGCTGCTGACACAACTTTTTAAACAGTTCTCATGAAATTTTGTTGAATCTCTTTCTGGCTTCATGTCATCACACAGTTTCCAAAACAAACAAGGCCTGCTTCATCCCACATCTGTTCAGTCCCTGTAAAAAACAGATACCGTGTTCTTGCACCAGCTTCCTCTGACCATTTGGATTCTCACGTCCAAGTCTAAGAGCGAAAGCAGCAATTAGAGAAATGAATAAACTGTCCGAGAGCCTTTTCTGCTGAGTGCTGAGAACACTGCCGTCCATTCAATTAGGATCAAAATTGCAATCCTGGCACTTCCCACTGACCTTCTTGCAAAACAGCAATTACCACAACGGTTCTCTGGGGATGTTCATAAAAATTAAATGGGTCTTTGCGAAGCCGTTCAAAAAAAATCCCATATATAAAAGTGGATGCAGCACTACAATGGCTGCCAAGTCCTGACTCAACTGAGGATGAGTGCATCCTTCTGTTTGTGCAAGCCTCTCAGATTAACAGCGGTAATCATGAATCTCATCATCGCTGAGACTCTGCCAGACTGCCAGGTATCCTAAATTGCCCCACTTAACATAACAGTGTAACTTATATCGATATGTGAAGCTCACTTTATTTCAGAAACAATCTTGTAAAGGTGTGTTACGTTCAACATCCTTTTAGAGATTTTTCCATTTCTCATTCATATGCTGGATATACACTCATTTACTAAGGGGACAAACCAATCCATAATAACATAATGACCCTAATAGCAGAACATATGGAGAGTCAGAGTGGGAACGAAAGAAATGTAGTAGTGTCCTGACTGCACAACAAAATTCTTGACGTCAGTGAAAAATGGTACAAAATAAGTGATTGTTCTTTATGATCATTTATTGCTGACGTTTCAAGACATCTGAAAAACTGAGCATCATGTGTTATCATTGATGTTTTGACAGAACTAAAACTAAATCACAGGCAAAATTACACCTGAAATTAACCTTTTGTAACATTTCATAAAGATAATTTAATTATTATAGTTATGATTATTTTGAGTGTTTGGCCTTAATTTCTTGCACTGATATGTATATGGATGACTGAATAGGTAGGAGAGGGTACATGAGACAGGGAGGTGGGTATTGGCCACTTGTGGGACTTGGCGTTGGTGGTGTCTCAGGTTACAACACCCCTGGGGAGGGGTAGCCAGTAACGTGGCGACTGACGCCCCCCTATTTCTGCAGCAGCTATTTAAAGGCTTAATTGACAGGTTGGGGGAGGAAGCTGGGGGGCTGCGTTGGCAGCTCCGGGATGTACGGTTTAGAGGAGGAGAGGTGGGTGAAGAGTAAAAAAGATCTCTTCAGTAGACTGCAAGGTGCATCAAAGCCAGAGATAATGACCCATGGGGGTGACTAAGGAATTTAATTTATGTGCACTGAATTTTAATTGTAAACATGAAACTAGTCAACTAAATTCTGAGATTAGTATCTGAAATAGGAAAAACTGATGTTGCTGTGTTTTTTTGTATTTGCAAATGAAAATTCAGTTTAAATATTTCCTGCTGTATCTAAAAAAATTTAATTGTGATTTCTGCTGTCCAAAGACCTGCAACATTTTAAGGCTCTTTAAAACTGTACTCTTTCTAATGTAATAAAACTGAAATTTTTACGGGAAGGTTCAACACTGTTGCATCCAAGTCTTTGGGAGGCAAAAATCACCTCCTAACAAATAATGTCCGTGTATCCCCAGCCTACTGCCTCCATGCTAACACAATTAAAAACACATTCAAACTCTTTAGTATTTATGTAATGTTTCTTCAATATGGTCGGTGTATTTAATTCCAATACTATATATATCCTTATATCCTAAGAGTTTAAAATTAATATAATGCGTACTTCTGACTAACTTATGATGTATACTCTCAAGCTTCATGGAGTCAAAACACTGTGAGTTAACTCACAGAATGTTAGAGAGAAAACTCTATTAGTAACCGTGGATGAGACAACTTAGCTATCAAACTGTGTGTGTGTGTGTGGTCATACCAGGCTCTCCGTCCACAGGGGCCTCACAGCGCTGGCTGAAGCTCTCATAGGAGTCCCAGCGGATCAGATGGTCCTGGGTGTTGTAGTCCACACAAACGCTCGGCCCGTTCTCCAGGTGGCTTAGGCCTGAGGAACACATTGCATGATGGGTTATGGAGTCCTCTCACAGAGCGTATTACCTGTCACTTTAAATGGTGTCCTTTTAAATGCAAACATCCATAATTTGGATAAACAGATTGCATAAATTGAGAAAAAAATGTAGGTTTTTGTCACTGTTTTGAAATTTGTCATGACCAATACATCGGGTTTGATGTTGCTAAGTTACAGTATGGACATTTGTTGTCGATATTCTATTAACCATATTCTCCATGTTTCTCCTTTCAGTCAGCAAAGATGAAATTACCTTTGATTTTTTCTGGTCCATATGAGAAAACAAACTCCACTTTTCCATACTCTGGGAACCTCTCATCTGTAGAGACACACAGTATAAAAAATATTATTTTTTGTAAATCAATGGACACAAACACTATCTGTGGGTGAATTGAAATCTGTAAATTTATTTTTATTATCTGAGTATTAAAGACAGATTAAAACTACATCAAAAATCAATAATGCAAACATGTGGGTGTCAAAGTTTATTTAATTTTTTAAATACTTCAACGAACTCTGGTTGGGCTTTTTCATAATAAGCTGCTCGTCTGCATTTCCTTCCATATAGTTTCATGTGAATGCTAACCTGCCCTCACCACCAGGGGACCCTGTCACTACACAGATTTGAGGAACAGTGTCCTCCTGCAGCAGGGCACAAGAACGTTTTCATACTGGAAACCAAATATTCCAGTGGAGACTAGTTTAAAACTACTATAATATAGTAATAACAATACACATGACCCAGTTCTGATATACGCAAATTTACAGGAATGTGTACAAACACAAATTCATTAATACACACAAACGCACAGCAAGGCCACAAGTCCCAAATTGAATGTAGCAACTATGTAATAACATGGTGCAAGTTTTGCCTGTGATACCTCTGTCTTACTTTTGTGATGTTTATTTTTTTTACGACATTTTAAGAAATAAACAGCAGTTACCCAATATTGCTCCAAATATCTGTACTTGTTTTTGGACTCTTCGCTCACTTAAACTCAACACCTCAGCCTTGACTTACAAACACACACATACTGTATTGTATTTTCCTTTCACAATGATACAAAACACTGTCAACAACAAAAACACATATACTGTAAAAAACACACCCACCCAGAGAGCCGTTACCTTTGAAGGTCTCATCCAGCTCGCTCTTCCCAAAAACCACCCCGAGGTCGTGGATGGCACAGGTGTGGAACTGCACTCTGAACACCACATCTCTGGTTGTGTTTCTGTAACTCTTGTGGTAACACTTCAACTATGGTAAGAAAGGAAGAGTCAGGTTGTTAAATATCAATACATTAAACAATGCATCAATTATTCAGGCAAACTCGGCTTTCTGGGAGAAATATCGACTTTCTATTCTGGATTTCCATAGTTAAAATAAGCTATAAATAATAAATAAAAAAAACTATAAATAAAAATAATTATAAATAAAAATAACAATAATACAACTTCTGTGACCAAAAAAAAAGAGAGCTGGAAGGAATTTGTTGCGCTGTTGTTTTGAAACGAGTAATGATGGTAAGCCGACAAAAGTCAAGAGTTTCTAAATCAAAAAGAAAATGAAAGTTATCACTATTCTCATTAAAATCTTACCAAGATGTCTCCCTTAAGAAGAAGGCCGGGTTCAATAGTGATGCAGATACTGGTGTTGCTGTCTCCTTGCACATTGCTGTAGAAATGATAATAACAATGTCTTAAAATTTAATAACTGGATTCAGTACAGGATCAGCTCTGCTCTGAATTCAAACCCAAGCCACACTGAACTGGAATAAAAGTTTCCATACTATATTCCTGACGTATAGACTGGTTGCATTGCCTGGTAGATCTTCAGGAAAGGACGGCAGCCTGTGACGGGAAATAAGCAAGGACATTGAAACCTTTTTCAAGAAAACCAGTAAAAACAAGGTTCCTATTGTTCATTTGGCAGAGGCAGACACTCACCTCCTTTGGCCTCAAAGTTGGGTATGCCGTGCATGATGACATGATGCAGGAACAGAGGCTTGTTGTTGATTTTTATGTGTCCGGAGAGAAGGCCATTGAAGTATCGCACGTACCTGCAGACAAAGGAAAGTATGAGTCCAAAGTCTCATGGAATACTGTTTCGATCATCAAGCAAATCAAAGCTGTGCTCAAATTCCAGACTATATACTAATACGAATTAACCAACACTGTTGTAGAAGTTACTAAACAAGAAATTAATGTACTCCATTTTTTTGTACTAACAGGATATGATAAAAGACATGACAGATGCCAGTCGAACTGTGAGTCTGGAATGCTACGTCCAATTTTTGAAACCTTAACTATATAAAAGTGAACAGATGCCAATGGTTGTACATGAACGTTTTTGTGTTAAAAATGTTAAAGGCCGCGGTGCCTTAGTGGCCTTGGGGGTTAAGGCAACATCTCTGATTCTCTGAGTCTAGCCAGGGACCTTTGTTGCATGTCATTTCCTTCGTCTCTCTCCCCACACTTTCTGTAACCTCACTACCTAGTACAAAGGCATACAAATTCCCATCCGTCCATCCATCTTCAACCGCTTATCCTGTGTATATACTCAGCGGGGTCATTAAAATCAGGACTTTATCGCCGTGGCAGCATTATTAGTGCAAGATATAAAATGCCAAATAAATAATGAGATATCTTGAGTACAAAATTAATATTATGGCATAAGAGGTGCATTTAGACACAGACTGCGCTCAGTACATTTCTGACCATCCATCCATCCATCCATCGTCAACTGCTTTTCCTGCGTACAGGGTCGCAGGGGGCTGGAGCCAATCCCAGCTGACATCGGGCGAAAGGTGGAGTACACCCTGGACAGGTTACCAGTCCATCGCAGAGCCACACATAGACAAACAACCAGTCACGCTCACACTCACACCTAAGGACAATTTAAGGTCACCAATCAGGCCTTTGGACGGTGGGAGGAAGCCGGAGCAGACCATTACATCTATTTATTACCTCTGTACAAGCATGTATTTTTTCCTTTTGGTAGTGATTAATATCCTGGAAATCCAGTCACTGCTTGTTATAGATACCTTGCCATGGAACAAACTGATGATCAGGGGAAGTTTTGACGTGATGGTGCCACCAGATTAGAGGTTGTGGGATTACCAAAATAATTAGTATAATCATTAATTTCAATTTATTTCAATTTCAATTTATTAATGGATTGCCCCATGAGATGCAGCATCTCGTTTTCAAGAGGGTCCAAATACACACATGCATAACAATAATATCATAAGAATAATATCATCACCAAATACTTGTTCAGATACATGGTCTTAAAAAGCTATCCCACCTCCGGACCTCCTGGCCAAATTACACACCAAATCCAAACAGAATAAACCCTCATACTGTGCGGCTCACCTTTACCCCAACTCCAAGAACGGAATTCCACTCCGACTATAAAACAACCTTTATCCACGATGGGAAATGTCAGAGTGAATTGGTGTGTACAGAGGCCAGTTGGGGGTCTGTTGAGTTAGTGCGGTCTGGTTGTTAATGATGATAATGATGATGGTACCAAACGTGACCTTGACCATGGGGTCACCACATGCAGACACCCCCCTTTGCTCTGCTGTCAGTGGCCAGATGGTTTAGCCTCGCTGAAATTCAATTAGACTGAGCGGGGACGCCGCAAGAGCAGTGCTGAGAGGAGGAAGCGGCTCGTAGCTACAGTACATGTGTGTGAGATTTGTGATGTAATCATGCTCTGTCTTTTACCAAGAAATTATCTTTATTAAAGGTTTTGAAACGTTAGCATACAGTACAGATGCATATTAACTGTATTGGACTACAGCCAACATTATTGTTTATTTTATGAATTTCAGGCTGGTGGTACTACACAATGAAGACCATATTCCATCTGTCACAGAGAGTGTGCTGAAATATGAATTTAAAAAGGAGCTCTTCCCATCTGCGCACTCGAGCATTTAAAGGGATATGTTACTGACAATTAAAAGCTACCATAATGTATACAGCAAGTAATTTCTTCCATTAGAATACTGAAAGCAAAGTGTCTTTACAAGCAAATCTTCCTGCCATCTGGAAGGAAACATAACCCTCGGCAAATACTGCATGTGCAAATTTCCAAATTAAAAGTCATATCAAAGGAAACTATTCTGAGAAGCAACTCTCATGAAGCTTTGGTGAAAGTAAAAAAAAAAAAACTTTTCCCTTATGTGTTACAGCTATTCCTCTATGGATGAATTTTTGCTCTTTCTTCCCGCTCTAATCTTTTCCATCTCTGCCGTGTTTTCACGCTGTCCTACAATCACAATTCTGATGTGACCGTACACTATCTGACCAATTATCAGTCTGTGGATACTGTTTTTTAAATTACATTGTGACCCTGTCATTCTGTCTTTCAAAGCTATGACCTCCAGGTTGTTCTGGTAGATTCCACTAATAGTGTCCGTCAGTCATCCTCCTGCAGGTTTTACTCCATCACCTCTAGCGTCTAGACTTCCTCTTATCTTCATATGGCCATACACTAAATATAGATGCTTCACATGGATAGAGCATAATCGCCAAAGTCTTCCTCTGTTGCAAATATTGTTATGCCCTTCCAACTGATCTCACATTTTTGAAATTGTAGATGGGTGTAACGCCTCAAAGTTGCATCTACACTGTCAGAGATAAAACAAGAGGGAAGCAGCAGGTCTTGCAACATCTCTCTATCAACAACTCTCCTTCCATCCACGTTTCTTTTAAAGCTTTGATGGCAATCATCCAGACATGTATACTTGCCCCCTTGGCTGCCTGGCCAGAGTGTGACATTGTCGAGCAGTCATACCAAAAGTTGACAGTATTTTAACTTCTATGTGGGACACAAACATGTCAGGAAACACAACGTTGCGTTGGGAAAGGATTTATTTATGTACCTCAAATTTCTATTCTACTTTTCACGTGAGGACCTTTAAAACACACATATAACCAAGTTACTTGAGTCTCACTTAGAGTGAAAAAACTCTGCTTCCATGCAGTTTTGTCCCATAAATAATCCCAGTTTCCGTCTGAATCCGTCTTGATGGCACACAAGAGGGAGTCTGTCATCTCATCAAAAGCTCAGCTTGTTTACTGTAGCATTCTAACTAATCAGAACCAATATAGTAACCATTTAATGATACTAAAGTGTTACATATAACACCTTTAATCCAACCATTAACAAGCTTTTATAGCAGCAGCAGATTGAGCTCATCTCCTACGCTTGATGTTAATGTCACACATTCCAGACCATAATACTGGCAGACTCCAGGGGCAGAGATAATTATATCCGAAGCAGGAAATAGCAGCAGGGCAGAGGGCAAGCCTATAGACCTGTTAGAGAATGGCGGGCGTCTAATTCACAAGCTGAAATGAAGTGGTGTTAAGTCCCCTGCTGTTTCCTTTATTTCTTCGTTTATTCCCTGTAACCTTTGTCCTGCTCATCCTTTCCAAGAAGCGCTCAGATCATGTGAAGAAGAGAGACGGTGAGGGGTCAAACCTTTAAGCAGTCTAATAATGCAGAGGGGGGGCTTCTAATATTGTAGAAGCAAATTTATGACTTAAAGGAAGATGTCTCAAATGATCCTACCTCTAGAGGGAGCTGAATTCAAAATAAGAAATTGTTTGAATACCTTAAAAACCACTCTTGATCGGTTTCACTCATTCTGGTTTGGAATTTACTGTTGTGCTCTCTATTCATGGGGAAAGGACATTATCTCAAAACACTCAATGCTAAAAGTGGAGAAGAATTGGAGGAAAATATGCTCTAATGTGCTAAGAAGGCTGGAATGAACTGCCACT
The DNA here is from genome assembly GCF_021292245.1 of Micropterus dolomieu. NCBI lineage: Eukaryota > Metazoa > Chordata > Actinopteri > Centrarchiformes > Centrarchidae > Micropterus > Micropterus dolomieu. The sequence goes on from NC_060167.1 coordinate 23,624,763, forward strand.
AAGCCCTGCAGCCTCCCCAGAGACACCAGTGGAATCCCTCAGACAGACAAGATAGATCGCTTTTCCCTGTTCCGTGCCATTCTCTCTCAATTATCCCAATTAAAATTAAACTGGTGATAAACAGAGGAAAAAAGGAAAGAATTCCTCTGTAAAATGTTTCTAAAACAAAAACAGGAGCCGCAATGCTGCACAGTCAGTTTGTCTTGTTATTCAGTTCTACAATTGACCATTCCCTAAACCCCAGTGACTGTCCAATAATAGCTTAGCCATCGTAACTAGGCAGGCAGGCCTCTTAAGCTACAGATTTTGGGGGATGTTGAAGCAGTGTGCATGGGGCTGGAGAGAGATGCTCTGTATATAAAGAGATTAATGGTTTCTTTCTTTACCCTCTCCAAAAAAACAAGAGCAAAAGGGTAATGGGTATATGTGATTGTGTATTTGTCTGTTGCAATCTTTGCTCCAAACATTAGCATGTCCTGCTATTTAGTTTACTAGTTACCAGTAGAACGTTGCTTCCAAGGCCAAGAACCATTTATTGCTACATCATTATGTGTGGTAAGGCAAGGCAAGTTGCTTTATATAACAAATTTCCGCAACAAAGCAATTTGAAGTGCTTTACATAAAACATAAAAGCAACATAGAAAAATATAAAAAAAGATGTTTAAATACAATTTTTAAAGAGTCAAATATAAAATATAAATTTACTCTGTAATTTACACGGTTCTACTTGGCCCTGTTAAGACGATCAAAACAGCAGAGAAAAACATTCAGCCATACTCGGCCTTGCCCGGACGCACAGCCACCCAGACAGTAGAGAACTACAATAGAGATTCTACTCAGCCCTGTAAAGACTTGGTATGACTACTGTGTACTACTGGGTACTACTACGAGAGAGGAGAAACCAACTGAGTTTCAGAAGCAAGGAATATGCGATTCTAGAAAAATCTTTCCCTGAAAACAGGACAGTAAACCTTACCGTTCTACTTGAATGGTCCCATTCAATGGTCCCATTCAAGTAGAATATCCACTGTGTAGTATTTTTGTATGTGTAAGGTCAGACTCAGCTTCAAGCTGATGTCAGCAAACAGGGAATGAGGTAATAACTGACCTTCTCTGTGACGGCTGACCCACAGGAAGTGCTTTGTCCTCGTAGAAGCGCCTCATGGCAAACCTGTCCAACGCCTGGTCAGCACTGGATCACACAAAATTAGACATTTTAGTCATACCAGAGTGCATGTTGCAAATTACACAGTATCAACAATAACTGCCTGTATTTTGGAAGACCTGGAGAGTTTTCCCAAGTTTGAGATTTAGAGATACCCCCTAGTCTGGCCTTCTGCTTTACAAAAAGCAGCTTTAAATCCTCCTGGCTCCATCCCAACTATTAACATCTGGTTGCATTAAAGAATGATGACATGTGCTTCTTCTCACAGAGCCAGAAAAATAAGCTGGCCAGGACGGAGCGTTTGGCCATAATAATCATATCAGTGTTTAATTTTCAAGGCTGCTCAAGTCCCAGATCTCAAGGCCTAAATGTGATTGATAGGTACTCCTGTCCTTACAAAACCTTGTGTAAGTACTTAAATAACACTCTTTCAGTGTTGGCAGCCTAAAATCTCCAACTCAGCTAATCAATCTCTTTCTTTAAACTTAGATGTGTTTACCGATCATGACATGTTTGATACCTTGCGGATATGTTGCTGTAGTGCATGTAAGCAGCCACCACCACCCCTGTTCGACCTCGGTTCCCCTGTAACACAGAAACAGAGAAAACACTCAGTTACGTGAAGTTTCACGATGCATATTAGAGAAGTTTATTTGAAACAGGAATCATTTTAAAAGGGATAAAAGACCTTTGTATTAATCATGAACCAGGGTAACAAATAAATCCTCAGATAAGATAGACTGGTCTGTAAGCTGCATGATTTATATTTAAAAACTTAAAAGCTGGAAGCACAAATAACTATTTAACATTTGATCTCTCTGCTTGTTTAAAGGGACCGGTCGGACTCTAAAAGGCAACAAGTCTATTTAGCAGTTAAGCAGGGAAGCAGGAAAAATGTTTTGCTTTCTGCTTTTTCTGCTTCATCTGTACAGAATGTGTAAATACTGTACAGTAATGTATAATAAAACAAGATGGATTGAATAACTGCAATGACTGATCTTGATTTTATGGGGGTTAGCAGCCAAAAATGCATAAAAGAGTAAAGATAAAACAAATTTAAAGGAATAGTTAAACATTTTAGGACTATGCTGGTTCTGCAGGTTGTCTTGGAAGCTCACGGTGACAAAGACTACAGTGAGCCACAGTACATAACGTTCTGTAAAACCACAAATTGTTCTTTTTACACTTTGGTTTTGGTTGTACAGATTTAATAAATTAGACAAAACGTGACAATTAGTAAGGTTTAGAGGTTCTGGCAGCAGATTTGTTATCATTGGACAGAGCCAGACCAATAATTCCTTGATAATAACTTTTCTTTCACATTCACAGTTGTGTGCCGTTTTTCCTTGCTTTACCTTGTTGTGTAGTACCACTACGTTGCGTGAGTCTCCATTGAGCCACGTGTCGATGGCCTTGCACATGCTGCAGATCTTGTCCAGCGCCGGTGCATGGTGGTCTGGCCAGCCAAACTCCAGAACCTGAGGGGGATGATCAGGACCAAAAGAAGGAAAAGACTCAAACATGACTCTCAAACATGAGATCACCTGATGTGTCTCATGTGTCTGGGATAAATTACAAAGATCATCCAGCTGCTGAGGTTTTTGTACCTTGTGGTTTAACTTTGATAAGTCACTCCTCCACTCGCTCAGGTTGAGTATCTGAAATCAGAAAGTGAAACAGATATATTAAAGCACTTATGGACACTTTATACAATTAATAAAGTTTTTGTTGCAAAAATACCAAGATCAAGATCAAAATAATAATTTTCTGAAAACTTTTGAAAGGGCACAGTCGGACCAATTTTGTCTGCAAAGGACAAAGTTGTGTAAACAGGAAACACAGGAACTGATCCAAGTTAGAAGTCCCGGGTTCACTTGGGGGGTGTTGCTCACCAGATAGTGCTCGCCATGTTTGGACCGCAGCATTGTCGCCACCTCCTTGAGGTTGGTGACATAGCTGCGTTCCTCGGCGCCGGCGGGGAAACAGACAGAGATGATCCTCTCCGTGATGTAGACCAAGTCCACCTCATAGCTCTCCTCCATGGCCTGAACCACACTCTGGCTCCTTGAGGGGCAGAGGGAGCAAGAGGTGTTTATCTTTAGCTTTTGGATCCCAGCGGGAGGATAGTTTCATGGTCAAAGTGAACATCTCTCAACCGCAAAGTTCAGTTTTGGCAAACATCTGTCAGGCTCTCCTTGAACAAGAACCAGAGGCGCTGATCGCAAAGAAGTGTGTGTCTTCTATCCTATATTCTCAAATCATAATAGAGGTGCTTTTGTGCAGATGGCTTTTAGTGAAAAACAGTCTTAGCAAAAGTAACTGATGCGTACATGATCCGGAAGCTTGCTGCTATCCAGTTGACCTACAAAATCACCTTTCTAAAAAAAAGGGACAATAGAGTGAAATTAATTTATCCTGATGAATAATTATGAGTTATGGAACCCATTGATGTGAAGTTTTGTAGTCCAAAAGGCACTGAGCTACTCTTGACTGAAAGGTGAGTACAGAAAGTTTTTTTTAAGGTTTTTTGGACATCTAGGTTACATATAACTATTGACTAGTTGTATATAGTGCTTTTGAAATAGCAGTTAAACTGCAGGTCAGTATATCTAAAAACATTTTCAACCATATGTAGCCCTCTAGATATTTAGTGACCTGCGAATGACCAAATCAATGCAACTGTGGAGTGGAGGGTTTGGCCTTTAAATACAGTCACCCCACCATTAAACTCCAAACTGCATTCCAATTCTCAGTGATTACCATCTTTACGAGGACTTTTGTGAATGTTTTTTACAGCTGCTGTGAGAACATTTCTAGAACGCTCCGATTTCTCTCGGGGACTAACAACAGAGTTCATCGCAAACATCCACTTGATCAAATGTAAACTCCTGCAGCTCACTTTTATATTTCTTGGAAAGGAAAAGATTTACAATCCTTCGCTGACTGTTGACATGACCTCTGCTGGTATTATGCAATATATTTCACTGGCCAAACAGCGATCAGGTTTTTTTGGCCAGTGCGCGTACAGTAAAGCCTACATGAGAAACAGCCGTGCCTGAAGAATAACACACAACAGAGAGGTGGAATGATACTTTACATTCCTAGAAAAAGGGTGACATATCCAGCACAAACGTTTTTTTATGTTCATCATAAAACAGAGTTGGGGATCACAATGGATTTAAAGGACTTAATACTTAAGAAAAGTAGCAGAATGTATATCAGTTCTTGTCCCAGCAATAGTTTTGTAATCCTCAGGGTCATGCTTTTTTTTGCATTTCTGAAGACTTCAAAGATCATGTCGTGAAATCAAAGCAGGTGAACTAAGAACACGCTTAGATAAACTTTTGTTTAACTGGTAAATGGTAAATGCTGGAAAATAACTGATCCCTAAACCTATACTTATATGCTTCTATATACCTTTACCATTCCTACTACTATTTTCTTTTGATGAAATACATGTGTACATCTGTGTATCTGCATACAGTTTTACACAATTGCATAACAATGCTGTGTCTTACCGCGACTGCTTTTGCCTTATCTCCACACTCTTGCAGGACCTTGTAGATCCCTGGAGAGTGCACATACATACATACATACATACAAACACACACAACACACACACATGCAGAGGGTGGGGGAGAGAGGGGGGAGGGAGAAAATGATTCATAAGCAAAGTCCATCTGGTAATGATGACAATGTTATTGAATTACAATCTGACATAACCTATTAGGGAAAAGTCAGATCACAGAAGCGAAACTGGTCTTTGAGAAAAAGAAAGACAGGAAGAAAAGAAGAGGAGAGGAAACAAGTAGAAAAAGTGAAGGAGGAGAAGGAGAAAAAGAAGAAGAAGAACAAGGAGGAGGAGAAGCATCAGGATAAATGAGAATAAAGTAAAGCAGTTAAGACTTAAAAAAGGAAAGAGAAGAAGTACAGCAGAAAAAAAAAAGACGTTGAAAAAAATGAGAAAAAGAAGAGGAATAAAAGATAGGGGAAAAGGCAGAAAGAAAAGATGAGAGTAAAGCCCAAGAAAAAGAAGAATAAGAAAACATAAAATAAAGAGGATGAGGGAGAACAGATGGATAAGAAATAGAAATGAATAAGGAGTAGAAAAAGAAAGACAAGCGGTAAATGTAAAACGTAAAAAATAAAAGTGGATGAAATGGAGAAAAAGTAGAAGGAGGGTGATGGGAACAATGAAGTAAGTGAAGGAAGGGAAGAAAGAATGGAGAAGAAGATATAATAGAAGAATAAGAAATGAACAAAGAAATGAAACAGGGGAAGATGTAAAGGAAGCTAAGAGAAGGAGAAAAAGAAGGAGAGGGTTAATGAAAGGTTTGATGGAGAAGAGAAGAAGCAGAAGACGATGAGACAACTGCAAAAGATTAAGAAGTACATCAAGAAAGGAAGACAGAAGTGATTGAGAAGTCTTCTTCTTCTCAATCACTTCTGTCTTCCTTTCTTGAGGAGAAGGGGAAGAAAAAGGGGAAAAAAAATCACAATACAGTACACCAGTGTGTTCCAGGAGAAAACCACCCTGATTCAGGTCCTGTCAGGACTTCAGCACATACTTTAATTATCCTGTCCCGTATCTAGTTATTTACTGAGAAGAGTGGAAGTCAGGCTATTTTACCGTGACAGGACTGTGGAGGGAAAAATGTACTAAATATGCTGTACTGTCGAGGAATGGCTGCATACTACAGTTGGCTCTTCCTCTTTCTGTTTGTCGGCCCAGGGGAGAACTTGTCTGTATGAGTCAACTACCATCAAAACGATAAAGCCATCCAAAAAATACAGCTGGACCTATCTTTACAGACCCTCGCTACTTTTTTCCCCACAATGTCAAAAACAGTGAGTGTTCAGCTTTACTTGTCAAGCGGTTAAAAAGAGATATTGGCAAGGAGGGTCTCTAATCATGGTGCAAGGTTAAAAACACACCCCATAGTAGCTCCCCATATTGCTGCCAAGCGGCCTCTTGCCGATGAAGCTAATCCCACCCCTATGAGCCAAAATGGGAAGCATAATTCTCTGTGATTTGACAGGAACCAGATGCTAGGCAGGCCGCGGATGCTGGTGTTTGCAAAATGAAACAGCCTGTTCACATGGGGCTTTGGGGGTGTTACGCCAGTACGTTTCACATCACAGGAATAATCTGTTGCCTTGTACAACACGGGCGCATGAACGTCTCGTGAAAGTCAATGCCGCATGAAAAGTCGAGCATACAATCTATCCATTTACATGCACTTTTCACAAGAGAACACTAGCTTTTACGGTAAAGGCAAATTTAATAGATGTAGAGCTATTTTGTCAATGCACAGTATTTTTCTCCCTCACATGACTAGCTCTGCACTGCTAAACATGGGAAATGTTGCATGGTTGCCACAGTAAGGGTAGGGAAGAAACATACTTGTGGTTTGTTTGTTTTGAAAATATAAAAAAATGCTAATTATATCCTTTAAAGAAATACAGTTAAAGAAGCCCTAAAGGTAGGAATTTTAGACATTTTAGAATATATTTTATGAAAAAAATCCATGTGATACGACCAAATGCTCCAGAACACCTACTAAATGAACTTGTGAATCACACATTTTAAGCAGCAGACTATAGTTTTCACAACCATGGCAAAAAAAAGTCTAACCTAAAATAAAAGAACATTTTTCAGCATTTTAGACTTCCTGTGTGGGAGTGGCCTACCTTGCTGAACAGGTCCCCAGTGCTCCACCTCAAGGATGAATGCAGGTAGGCAAAATGCCTCCGAATGGAGCTGCCCAGAGGCATGGCTAGGTAAAGGAACCACTTCTCTGTGTTACTCCTAATTAAATCATAAAACAAAAACTATGCATATCTACGTACTTGTAAATCTTCAGGCAAAATATGCCGGTGTACATCCAGTGTCATTTTGTCAGAAACCATCATCCAGGTGATAACAAGCTTAATCTTCAAGGACTAAAAACAAAGTAGCTCCAGTTCCTCATGGTAGAAAAGATGGTAGACTCTGCGCTGTTCGTGCCAGACGTCATCAGCGACTATGTAATACATGATGATGCTCCTCGCTCCCTCTCGAAGGTCTTCACCCGAATTTCTCTGGCTTTCTCTCGTCCTCTCCCTCATGCCCACTTTGTGTTCTCTGGAACTACTCCTCCCACGGTCTCATTATCTCTCATTATTACTGACTCCCCCCCGCTTCTCTTGTCTTGACTCCCTTTTTTTCCCAAGTTATGTTAGTATACTATATGGTTCCTGTGAGGATGCACAGTATGTTTGTGCTCGTCTGATGCACATGTTTACTCTTAAGAATCTAGTGGCTGAAGGTTACCAAAGCATGAAATATGGAATGAAAAATGTTTGTTTCTTCTGTTCTATCTTAATATTTCCTTGTTGTCTTAAGCAGTAAAATGATTAGTCATTACAACTGGTGAAATTGGATGATTGTTTTCAATTTGTCATACAACGCTAATTGACGCTAATAAAATAGTATTTTTGATTTACATGCATGTCTCTACTCACTCTCTATCCTCTCCTGAGCCAGAAACTGATTTAAATAATCCCCACAAAAGAGGCCCCACACTGACTCAATTATGGTCACAATGGGGCGTTTAGCCTCAAAACCATCATGGATGTATCCTATATGGACTAACCAAAAAAACATTACATACACACACACACACACACACACGGAAAACCCCATATGATGATGATTCATGGATTTAAGTATCAAGGAAGACAGCAGGGATTCCAGGATAAAACATAAAAACAAATGGCTTCCTTTGAAATCCAGTCAGAATGTATGGATTTGAACCAGTGTGCACAGGATTGTCATTAAACTTGCAACTTGATATGATGGGCTAACACACAAGGAATGCTATGATAAGACATAACAACCACAACAAAGATATTTCGGTCAAACAAAACACATGGATCACAACATCAGCCAAGAATGCAACTAATGTCTATAGTATTTACTCCCAAACAGTAATATGTCATTGTCAAATTGTTTGACAATTTTCTATAATTACAGAACATAATAATCAAAAACAAGACCATGGTCAAGACAATTAGTAGCCTCTGCCTCGGTATTTTTAGTGCTAGCATTTCTTATAATTACGCCCACATTTCCCATAAACCCTGTTGCAAAAGAGGATGTTGCTACTTGTATCAACCCTTAATTCATTGTTTAGCTGTTTGTGCATTTTACTAAAGAGGATGGAAACATTCTAACACCTCTTATTGCACAAGGGAAACAGCACCTTCTTCCTGTTTATGGTAATTAATAACAGAAATGAATCAAACGTAATGTGGTATTGATGTTTAAGGAATACTACACAATCATCAATGTTATTGAGTGTAAAACATTGACTCTTTGTAGCCTTGAAAGGTGGCCGAGTTCAAGGCTACAGGCAGTAAGTGTGTGATACACAAAACACATTTTGGTGGAGTATTCCTATATAATGCTACATATAACATTACATTAAACTGAAGATATAATTCAGTCCCTATATGGCAGACTGTCTCCTTCTTCTCTCTTTCTCTGTGTGAATACACAGACTGTGAATTAATCTCCATACCGACTGGTGTACACAGACCGTTTTGTGATTATATCACTCTGAATCATCGCTGAACTTCTGCTGCCGATCTAAACATTCAGGCGACGTCTGATGCAAACACTGACTCACCGTGACTCACAAAAGAGAGGGGAGAAAACAGGGATGCAAGACATCAGTGTTGCTTTTATCTTTTATAAATGTTGCTTCTGGTTACATGAAAAGGAAAATAAAGACACTTTTGAACAAGCTAACACATTTTTGCCTTTGTGACTGCTTGCTTGAATAAACTGTTTTCTTTTTGCATTAGTGGTGGCTCTCTCCTCTCTTATTTTTCTGGAATCTTGCCTTCCTGGAAACCCCGCTGCCCGTGCCCACACCCTTCATGGTTTAGCAATGTCAAGCTAAACATGCATACCTAGTCTCGGGCCAGGTTTTGGCAGCCATTTCTGGCACGGACGAGACACAATTTGCAGTGAACTGGCAGCAACAGATGTCACGGCAGCTTTTCTCATTTTGTAAGGTATGTACCACGCAGTGTTCTTTATGCGGGCATGGAACAGAGAGAGGTTTAAATCATTTACTTCATGCCACCAGGTTGCATTGATACAAGGGTGAAATAATAAAAAATATTCAGTTTGCTTAGAAAAATGAAGTAAAAATTAAAATAATGAAAAGATCATCAGCTTTGCCAATTAAGAATTTAGTTTACTTTTTTTGTCTTTAAATTATACGTACATTTTTGTTTTTTGCTTTCTTTTTGCTAGTTGATTTGCTGTTTCACATTCCAAAATGAATTTCTCCAAGTGTCTCCTCTTTTACCATTTTACCTCTTTAATTTGGAGACGGGTCACTTTAAGAAAAGGTTATGCAATCCATGTGCCATCTGAGCACAAAAGAAGTCCGGATAGCAGCATGAGCTCTGATTGGTTAGCTGTTACTGTATGTATTGCATGATGCTGCCACCTTCTGCAGTGTGCAGGAACAGGTGGTTGGATGTGAGCGTTGGGTCACAGCTCAACAGCCTCAATTATAATAAATGTATTTGTAATGTATTGTGTATGTAATGTAATTCATTAATAATTTATTAACTGATTACACCGAAAAGTCTATAAATATTCCAGTGCCACACTGACACGTGGTCGGCGGTTCAATCCCCGGCTCCTCCAGGCTGCATGTCGAAGTGTCCTTGAGCAAGATACTGAACCCCGAATTGCCCCTGGTGGCTGTGTGAATGTGTGTGAATGTTAGTTTCTGTTCGAGCACTTGTGTGAATGGTGAATGCAGATGTAGTGTAAAAGCGCTTTGAGTGGTCGAAAAGACTAGGCGCCATTACTCCAGACTGCCAGAGATTAGATAGATACAAGCAAGAAAGCAAATTTGTTAACCATCCTCAGTACTGTGTATAGCTGAAACTGGTAACCTACAACCTTAATATACTTAATATTAGTTTGTGTAGGCAACACTGTCCAGCCATGGTGACTAGCACTGCTGATGCTAACGACCTGCTTCCTCACAAACATGTGATTGTTTGTGAGGTGTAGGCTGTCCACCTTGTCATTAAAAAAAATCATGAGCACTGATCTGCTGGTAAAACAGCATCCACTCTTCTGATTCTAGGCTTTCCACAAGATTGTGGAACCTGGCTGCAGGGATTTGTTCCTGTTCAGCCACAGCAGCATTAGTGAGGTCCAACGCTGATGTTGGGCGATAAGGCCTGACTCGAGGTCAGCATTTGTGTTCGTCCCAAAGGTGTTGCATGGGGTGGAGGTCAGCGCTCTGTGCCTGCCAATCAAGTTCTTGACCACCAAACTGTGAAAACCATTTCTTTATGGACCTGACTTCGAGCACAGGAGCACTGTCTAATTAAAATTGTATTAATATTTCCCCTAATTGTAACTAAGGGCTCTAGCCCAAACCAACCAAGTACACAAATGTATATGTAAAAGGGTGACCATATACATTTGGCCATTTACTGTAAATAAGGATTGTTATTCCAGCCCTTGGCTGCATAACAACAGCGTTTATGAATGAACAGCTTTTAAAGCATGTCTCCTTGGCATTAATGCTAATAAAGAAGGGGTGTTACTTACCGGTGTATCTACATGCTTTAATGGCAGCTGAGGAGTGGGAGGCTGAAGAGAAAAGCGAGAAAGAGTCAGTGCGTTAGTCATTGTTTCCTTCACAGCGAGGAAGAAACAACATGGTGAGCGAAAGGATGAGAAGGAGAGAGAGAGAGAGAGAGAGAGAGAGAGAGAGAGAGAGAGAGAGAGAGAGAGAGAGAGAGAAGGTGGACAGCCTACATCTTTTATAGACCTCTCTCTCCCCCTATCTGGCTTTCGGTGATGTACCAGACACACAGTCATTGTATTAACCTTGAAGAAAAATACTCTGTCTGTTTGATCTCTACACACTTGACATGTATAGCTACTCCTCCTGAATAAGTGAGTCCTGTTCCTGGACTGGCTCAACTTAATTATAACTGGGATTATCACGTTTTAACTATTATTTGGATGGTAAAAACCTTAATTAATTTGCTTCATTCTTGATTTGGAAATAGTAATTTGACTCAAGGTTGACTTACTAGATTTTTTCATTTGCTTTCAGCCCCATATCAAGACCTTCATCAACTAAATTGTTTTATTCATGAATTTCAGGGGTTGGGGTATAGTCATAATGGCTTCCGGGTTGGTGCTGGTTGCTGGTTCTAAAAAGAAAAATACAATGTGACAACTTCTGAATTTCATAGTGGGACAGGCCGAATTGTCAATATGTAAGAGTAAGAAAATAAAAAAAGATGCGGGGATAGAGAAACAGAGACAGTCTGTGAGGTGGTAAAAAGAAAGTACGTGATGCGCGCGCGTGTGTATGGAAGGGCAAAACACACACACACACACACACACACGCACAGAGCTTGACAGTGATCCATGTGTTAAGGAAAATCTCTTAACTGAGTTAAGTACAGTGTCTTAGCCTGATGTGAGCTCTATAAACAAAACCGGTTTCTGTTTAACAAGCTGCTGCAGTCATTTAAAGAGGCCAGCATCCAAAGTAAATAAGTGAAAAGTAGTTACCGTAGCTTGGAATGTCCCTAATTTGGTCATATCATTGGTGGTTAGTCTTGAAAATCCAAACAGGACGGACTGTGTCACTTTTTATTTGACTTTATATTGAGTAGAAATCAGGAGAACGATCAAATTGCAAGTCCTGCTGGCTTTCTAATCATGTCCCACCATTTGACTGAGCGCGCATTCTTTACGGAGATGAACGAAAACAACCATTTCAAGCCCATTAAAGTGAAAATGACTCAAGCCTCAGTGTTTCAGTGCGTAAATCACATTGTGTCTTGTAAAGGAGCAGCCCCTAGAGGAAAGGAAAATAATCACTTTAACTGCAGCTCTCTCTAACTCTCTTCTATTCAGTGTAGCATTTAAATAGCATCCTGAAAGTCTCGGACCAAATCAGTGATTTATCAGTCTTATTGACTATGTACTAAATTCACACTTAAATTACAAATGTTTTTTTGCTAGATGGGGGATAATCATAGTGGTGTAGTGTCTGTAAGATGCATACAACTTAATTACAGTATGCATGTCATTTCCAGACCATGTTACTCTCTACTATTTTCTCTCAAATACAAGATCGAACAACAGCAAAACATTTCCCCCAAAAACATGTCTCAATCTTTGTGAGAAAAGTAAACTGTGTATGGTGTGAGGACAGGTTCCCAGTTTTGGGACAAGTCAATGTTATGTAATACTTCTGACACTGACAATCATCTTCATCATTGTCACTGCCGGCACCCTCACCATCAGTATTCTTATCACCTCTACAGCTAAAAACAGGACACAGAGGGTGTCTGGTTTGAGTTGTACAGACAGGATTTTCTTTTGGGGAAAGGGAGGAAACTCTTATGGTTACAGCGTCTGACCTTTGACCTCCAGCAACAACCTCACGGTGAGTGGTTCTGCCACAATTCCAGGAAGGATCGTGGCATTATGAGGGGGATTTCAGAGGTCAACGAGATCTTCCATGATTGTCTCATTTGTGCACAAATTCACACACATGTGCACACATTACACTCACCAGCTCATAGTTGGTAGTTGTTTGACATGATGTGGTGACCTGCAAACAGAGAAACAGAAAAATCATGAGTGAAAAAAATCCCATTAAATTTTCTATAGAAAGTTGTGATGTACATTGTGACTGTGTTTTAAAAACACTGCTGTAAGCAGTGTGTGAAACAGGGAGGCAGAGACATCTCTGAATGTTTCCTCCTGAATGCCTGAGTATTCCCCAAATCACCCTCAACAGTCCAGAAATAACCACTGCCTCAAAAACAGTTAGTCTGTGTGGGAAACATGTCAGGACCATTTCAGGCTAAATTTGGCATTGAATTCACATTGAGAGAGAATGTTTCCTGTAAATGTCAGAAAACAATTCAACATTGAATTATACCATATTATATATGTCAGTTTACAAACGGGCAGAAGCAGCACACTATGACTTCATAACTCATATCGCGTGATGTTTTTGCTGATTAGTCTGTCTGAGAAAACACACAAAAAAGTGCCTCATCAAGTAAATTTAAAGCAATTTCACCTGCATTCAATAAGAACTCAGGTGAGAAATTCTGATTACGCAGTGTATCCTCGTGTGGGTGGGCACTAGGACCCTGGTGTTGTCTTGACCTGCTCTGTGACCCTCTATGCACCTTCAACACATGTCACACACATCGGACTACAATGCATTTTTGCCTTTCCAGATGGACACTTTGTCAGATTAGTTGATCATAGAGTCATAAATTCTTCCTGTGAGACATGGCAGATTACACGCAGGACACCGAACAATCACAACATGATTTGTGTGGCGGCCATAGGTGATTGAGAAAAAGGTGCCAGAATATGACCTTACTCTGACGACTTTTCCACCTGACAGCAGCAACATCATTTCTCCCCAGAAAGACTCCGTTATGATGTTACGAAAAATGTCATAGAAGTTCTTAAACTAACTGATAAAACAGGTTTTCTTAACATTTGTAAAACATTTTCAGACTTTCAATAAAAAAAAATTCTGTTTCCGAAAGAAAAGAAGCAGAACTAAAACCAGACCCAGATTTGTAAGGTAATAATTGATGACAGTCAATCTTTTTTTTTCTATTTCTCTACATACAGTCCTGTTTTACATTTTTATTTTGCCCATGCGTCTACCGTAGTTTATCTTTATTGGAATTTGCAATGCATTGGTAAACTGAAATATTTTACAAATAACAACTTGAAATTGGGATTTCTGGTGGTTTTGTTAAGGATACGTTGGGATTGTTTGTTTTAAGGCTTCAACTAATTATTTATTTTCATTAGCCATTAATGATTAATTGATTCATTGTTTTGTCTATCAAATGTCTGAAAATTATGAAAAATGCCAGTCACATTCCCCCCCAAACGTTTCATCCTCAAGTGTTTTATTTTGTCTTAAGAACAATCTAAAGTTAAAATTTTCAGAAACTCAACAAATGTTTTGTATTTTTTCTGGAAAAATGACAAAATGATTAATCAATTATATAACAGTTGCAGATTCATTTTCCTAAGAGATTAATTGACTAATCGTCTAAGTTCCAGTTTGTTTTGCTCTAAGCAACACAGCTTGAGTGGAAACCCATACTGTAACTTCATTGCCTGCAATCCTGCGAGCAGCACTTTGCATATTGTTCTAGAATTTACAAAAGCAATATTTTTTATTAAACAGCCTTTTAACAGTACTGAACAACAACGGGGACTGCCACTGGTTCTTTATTGTAGTAAATCTGCAGATGTAATAACATTTCAGATGCTCCATCAGGTGAAGACGACTCACAGCTGATTAATTACTGCTCACCGATAAAAATGCCATATAGTGACTTTTTATATTATTACGTCCAGCTGGGTGTATATTAATGAATAGTAAAGGTGCTGTGGTGAAGCACTTTTAATTATTATTATCATTTTGATATCTTGGCATTACTACCATAAAACAAATAACAGTAGCTCTTTTTTTCAGTAAAACAGTAGGTCTCCCAACAAATGCGGCTGGGTGGCACACCAATACTATAAAATGCAGAGTGGAGGGCCGCTACCTGTTGCCAGACCTCCCAGCAACAGTATCACTTGTCCCCTAATTATACTATCACCTCAAAATTAGAGCAGTATTGGTTTCCTGATGTTGCAATGCTACATGTAGCATCTTTAAATAGCAGTAAGGGCATCACAGGCCAATTTGGTTCTCAAAACAGTTGCTCATAGTATCCATGACAAGCAAGTGTGGCTCCAATAGTCTGTATCACCCTCTGCACCACAAATCACTGATTACGATTCATAAACAGGCACTCCATAGTAAGCTGAGTGACTTCCATCTGATTGTATTCACTTTTGTGTGTACAGATAAACATGCATGGGGGCGTTCATGGATGCAAACGTGTGCGCGGTTAAACGAGTGCGTGCGGCGCCCTGTATCGCAACGTGCCGTGTTTGAAAAGGATGTTTACGAGCGGTGAGATGAGAGCGCGCTATCAGCAGACAACAGACGCAGGCAGGAAGGAAGCCGCCGTAATTAGTTTGCTCTAGGGAAACAAAAGACTCATTGACTTTGTAATGCTATCAGAATACAGTAGCTGGATAAGATCCGGCAGAACAGGTTCCGCCCAGTGCACGCAGATATGCAATGTGATGGCATCAGTCCATCAGTCAGTGCTGATATCGGTATATGCTACACCAAATTTTGTTTTTTTACAAATTTCTATGCTGCATTACTGACACCTTAATATGATACAACGAACTTAATGGGGCTTTGTTCTTTGATCATGCACAATTTAAAATCTGCCAATAATTCATATAGTAAGTGCCATTTTTAAAACCATAATAATAATAATACATTTATTTATAGAGCACTTTCAATCAAAGTGCTTTACAAAAACAATAAATAAATCTGACTCCATAAGCCAAAAGCACTTGGTCAAGCACTAAGCACAGAGTAACTAAAGATTTTACATACCAAATTTATGCCAGTTTCAGTCAGACCTTGTCCTTGTCACGTGCATGTACAGTGTGTGCATGCTTGTGCTTGGAGGTCATCCTTTTGAACCTTCCGGGTTAATAAAGTGAATGAGTTACACAGTTGCTGCTGCAGCTGTTACAGGGAAGTGGATTAAGGTGAAAAGAAGGAAGAGAAAATGAGGTTCAACTATATGGTCAGTTTGTGGTGCTGTTGAGTTGTAGCGCAGTATACTGACAGGTGTTTCTATTACTTTCTCCACCCAATCTATATCAATCTTTTTTTTGCCACATCCTTTATATACTAATTTTGTCTCGTCCCTTTTTATCACACTAAAATTAAGAGATTTTCTTTCAATTTCCTTTGTTGCGCCTTCTTTTTCCATTGATAATAGCATTTAGATATAGCATAACTGTTGTTTGATAATATTCATTTAGTCTCATCTTCATGGTGGGGGAAAAATCATTAACAGATTCATTTATGTGATGAACCCATAATACATTGCTCTTTCTCAACAGCAAGAAGTCCCTTTAGTAAGCAAGCTAATGCAGAACTACTTGACTGGAACTTTTCAGAAGATGACGTTGCTAGTACTGTGAGCGAGTCGGCTCATGCTTGCTCTTTACGATGCCCACACTACCTGGGGCTGTGGCTGACATTCACATATCAGTGTTGGCGGTTCCAGTAGCCCTGGGGCCTCATGGCAAGAGCATGTGCCTTTATTTACAGCTGACAAGAGGTGCTGTTCTGTGCGCTGTACTGTAGCATCCGCCAGTAAATGTCCTGATGATGACTCCCCTCCAGTATTGATCTAAAGGTCATAAGGGTTTTGTGATGACTTTGAGGGTCAGTAGCTACTGTATGTTTACATTCAGAGAAACCAGACTATTGGTCAGATCCCAGCCATATGAATCATGATATCTTCAGGAACATATTTGAGGAGGAATCAGACATGCATATTGCCTGCAAATAGTCTCCTAGTGAGGCAGCCATGAGAGTAGACAGCCAGAGCAGCAGACACAGAGAAAATACCGACACTGACTTCATAATCACACAATCTTACATTCCTTCAAACACCGTGTTCTCAGTGCAACTCAAAATCTTCATCGCATCACTGTGCAACTAAGTAAGAGAACAACAGCTACTCTGACTTCATCCATATATGGTGGGTTCAGCTAAAAGCCAGATTAATACAGGCTTCATGTGGTTTTTGCCAGCTCAGACGGATAAAAGTGTAGGAATCTCTGAGAGGCCCTGCCACACGCTTTAGCATCGGGCCAGGCTAACACCTGCACTTCATCCATCCGTGACTGTTTGTGCAACTGCATCTGTGCCATCTCAACATCTGTACAATGATCCAGTAGTTTTCCAGAGTTATTTTTCATTACCTGTGCATCTTTTCTTCAGCATATGTCCCATTGCTTGAAACAATAAATCATGCCATCTTGTATTTATTTTTCCTAAAAAATCCACTGGATCAGCACCAAAGTGCTCACAAATGCAATTTTTTGATACATGTTCATCACTCAATGCCTTAGAATTGATTTAATCTGAAAGATATTGTCCATTGAACTTGATTTTGTCCTGATTCCACTTAAAATAAAGTTAATGGTGAACTTTTCTTTAACCTCTGAATGAGTCTCACCAATCATTTCCAGGCAAAGTGACCACATCAGACCACAAAGACAACTCTCCAATATTGAGAGAAAGTAAGTCAAAGTGGGTTTAGGCTTTTAAAACCAGGAGCTTATAATCTCATCGAGTCACAAGGGGCGTCTGGGAAGCCACTGAACTAGAACAAGGAGTCAAGCGAGCTACCCGGGGGCCCCTCCACAATCTCAGCCCAGCCAAGAGGCCTCAATTGGGGGCAAACAGAGTTGAGCTGAGGCGGGACGTTGTTGAATTACCCACAGCAAAGGTCAAATGTCTCAGGTGAGTCTCTACAGCTTCACAGAGCTTTCCTCCGCTTTCTTGATCCCCCCTCCCTCTTTCACAATGAGAGTGTGGATCAGTGAGAGCTTTAATGATTTCAGCAAAAGTGCTGCTGAAGTACTCAAGTGGGTTTATATGGAAATGAAGAGCGCACAATATCAAAGCACGACTCTCAACCCGGTCCACTGAGTTGAATCATTGTATAATGAGTAAACGTTCTGCAGTTCAAGCAGGACAGTGATGAACTGTTTTCTCTTCACTCTCACACACTTCAAACAGGCTGGAACAAGCATCCTCTGATAACCAAGGAAGAATAAGATCAGCTTGCTCAGCAACCTTCGCATTCTTCCTTTGCATTTGGGCCAACAATAAGGGCAGCCACGTGAAAATGGTATGATATCTCACAATTTTGGAGATGAGATAAACCCAGTTAGAGAGTTTTAGTTCGTTAGAAGTAGATATGGTTTTTTTTTAAACTCATGAAAGCAGCAGTATTTCCACAGAGTTTTTCCCTTTTACCCATCTAACCTAGCAATAATCACACTAAACTTAGTTAATCTACTTCAGCCTAACTGATGGGAGAAAGCATGTGTTTGCCACTGTGCATAAATCATCTCATTGGCTCCAATAAATAAGCCTGCCATTGGTCCAACCACACTCAAAATTCCTCAAGCACTCCTGCCCACACAAGAGCCACTGCCGTGCTGATGGCAGTTTGCCTGAGAAAGTAAATTCTTCACTTTTCAAACGGGGGCCAAATAAGGACTGAAGCTCAAACAGCCCCTTTGGAGGGATTTATACATCGGCTGGGTTTCTGTTTTACTTGGAGAGCTAATAAATCCGCCGAGCGCTGTGATGGTGGAGAGCATGTTCCTCTCCCGCTTTAACATTTTGACATAATGTTAAGTGTGTAACCCGCCATGTTTGACTGGGTGGCAGTGTGTCGCTGGCAAGGCTGCACTGGTAGTGTCAAGTGATGCCGTCAGTGGTTGAATAATACTTGATGACGAATTTAAAAAGAAAGTTAAATCAAGTTGTAGTAGAATAATGGCAAAATAAATTACTTGTGCACAATGCTGCCAAAGAAGAATAGTGTGTGGGAAAGTTTTGATCCTAAAATGCTATCTGTCATTTATAAGAGAGTCAATTCTTCAAGCTCATGACTCAATATCCTTTAAAACAGAGAATCCACTCTGTAAACATGTTATTTTGTCAAGGGTCTAAGTTATTTGGTGGATGTCTAAATTTGGAGCCAAACACTGAGAACTTTCAGCCTGTGCTGATCCATGCTGGTCTAAATGCTATTTCAGAGGCATTTGGACCCAAAAAGGATGGAAAAGGTCTGGTGTATACATATAAAGTCTAAATAATTGTTTTTGTTAAGTAGAACACACTGCCAACCAGATGTTTCCACATGTGTCCATCAACACCCGGTAGCGCAACACAAACAAGGTCTTCCCACAGCATTAAACCATCCTGTGATGGCTGAATAAATGACAAGGCCGTAGATGAAAAAAAATTACCTTTGAAGCTCTTTGCCTTTCTCTGCAACGTAAAAATCTACCAAGCAACAAGTTCCCAGTGTTCTCGTGAAGAATCCACTATCTAAATCTTGTGGATAACACAAGAAGGGGATATATCTTTTCACATGAGAACAAAATCACTACCACATGGTTAACACAACATAAATAAGGACGAAAACCGGCCAACAGGCACAAGCATTCGCTGCTACCCTAAATGCTTCAGACACAATATACCGCAACATACAGGAGGTTATTTACTCTGAAATTCATCATAGTGGATTGCCTTCTTATTTCAACTATTTTGATTGCCAGTGAGCTCAGATTTGTGTCCAACAAAGGCACTGACATTATATAATCTCGAAACCAACATGCCAATGTTGAGGCCCAAAGGAGCTTCATCAAGTGGATGCACAAAAGGCTAAAGACCATGGATCACTGAGGAAGCAGCTAGTTGATCATGGTCAAGCCACAGTGAATGGTGAGTGGGCTGTTGGCTTGGCTGCTTCGCCCCTTGTATGGTTACAACCAAATCACTGCGAGCTACAGACGACAAAATACCCCATTAAACAAGGAAATGATGAATATCAGATGTGCAATTGTGGCTCACATTGGACACAGGTTGAAAACCTCCAAATCTAAAAGCCCGACTTGGAGTTTTCTGGAAGAGGGGCATGACCGCATATCATAAATGTTAGGTCATTTAATCGAGGCTTCAATTGTGGGAGAGGTCTAACATTTGGCACAGGTTTATAACCAAAACTCACCTGATTTGCAAGAGCTTGGGTTTCCACTCACAGGAAAAGTTTGCAATAAAAACGTGCAATTTTGTAACACTTCAAAGGCCAGGCTTCTATGGAAGTTGAAAACAAGCATGTTTTCATCATTACTGGATGGAGCCGATGTTGGACGGTGCTGGTGGGTCTGTTCCGGACTGCATTCGCCTATCAGTTCCTGTTTAATTAGGGGTGGCTACCGAGTGATTTTTCTCTTTCAACCACTAATAGCACAGTGAAGCGAGAATGAAGAAACAACGCCAAGCCAAAATCAATGGTATACACAGAAAAAGCGCAATAAAATATGGGCTTACAAGAACACAAGATGCTCAATGAGATTCCTGAAAGCTCTTTTGCTGCAATTACTTTTATGAAATCCTCAATTTATGCTTGTGTCTGCACTTTTCTTACAAGTGAAAAGATAGTTTGTGTTACTTTGTACTGAAATTTTAATCTAAACTTGCCGTTTCATTTTTCCTTGCCAGCCTGTCACTTATTGACAGAAATAAGTTAGTGGGTAGGCTGAGCCTCTACTAATTCAGTCTTGGCCTCTTGTGTGGTTGCATGCTAAATGCCATCCTCCCTGGTCACTACTGCTTTTATAACACTTCCCGGCACATACTTTGGAGCTGACGCAGCTGGAGGATCTTGTAGTTTTCACAGTTTACCAGCCACATTTACTGTTTGTGTGCTCTTCTCTTGAAGCCTGCAGTAGAATATCTTCAAATTCAATCTGAAAAACAAATGTCATGCATGACCTACTAGGAAGGAGAGGTATTGCTATTTGGCAATCAAACTTTAAAGCTATTCACTTTGAGGCCTTCAAGACGATTTTCTGTGATTTACTGTATTTTTTTCTCAATATTTCTCTTAAGTTTGCCAAGGTTTCACTCCTCTGATGTGTCAAAAGATGAACTGCCCTTAGGGAAACTAGGTATGTTATTAAGGCATGGGAGAGACAGAGGTAAGAGACAAATAGTTCAAGAGGGATAGATATACAGGGACAGCAGCCGTTTCATAAGCATCACTCTTAGAGAACATCTTCATGTTATGAGACACGAGGGATACATGAGTTACGGCTCTTTTGGCAGTTTAAGAGGGTTTCTGGGCAAGGTGGAGAAAGTGGTAGAGCATTTTCTTTTGAGACTTATGACCAATTTGAAAAGTGGAATGCCAGGACAAGAGCAACAGGTTCATGGTTATGTAACGTCTTCAAATTAAAAATGTGCACATGAGAAATGCGTTGTAGAAAAGTGTTTAAATTTGGTGCCGTAATAAAACCGCATTCCTTTCTGTTGTTTTGACCCTCTAGTGGGAGACAGGACATACAAGCCTTGCAACCTCTTGACCATTTCTTGTTTAACTGCCATCCTTGTATTAGCTCAAGGTCAAAGGTGAATGATTCTCATCATCAGGCTGCATCCTCTCTCAAAGGTGTCGGGAAGAAAAAGTGTGAGTATAAGTTAAGGACAGCACTGAGTAAAAAAAGAAATTTCCTGCAAAAATTCTACTTGACCAGGTGCTCTACTTAATCTCTTGTAATGCCAAAGCAGATGCAGGTTACGCTGAGAGAGAAAACACGTGTTTGCCTGTTGTGTTGACCAGTTGCTCCCGGTCTCTCTGCGACTCTGCTGCCACAAATCACTACTCGTCGGGTCATGAAAGGCTCCCGAGCCTCAAACAGCAACTCAAATGAACTGTCTGTCTCATTCCCATGGGAGCAACTTTCCCATGAGAGAGTGGCAGACTAGCCTACATCCAAAACATGCAGAGGAAAGCATTTTCAGCTGAACTGACATCCCAGAATCCCTTTTTTGTTGTTTCATGCTCCAACAGCCTTTTGTATGTCCTAAAAACACTTAAATTCAGCTTGAGCTCCTCTTTCTGAAGATCCATTTTAAGATATGAAAGACTGCAAAGAACCACAAATTCAGAAAATGCATTCAACATGCCAACATGCCAAACTACAGATGGAATATACTGCAAGACAAAAACAACCTCTACGCATCTGAAAATCTCCTCCTCTAGCTGTCTTACCTGCACAACGGTGCCCCTTTTTCTCACGCTCTCTCTTCTCTCCCCCTCTCCCTTGTTTCTACCTCTGCATTCTCCCTGCCTTCAGACCCCCCTCCAGGAGAGAAAGAGGGCAAGAGAGGGAGTACCAAATACAGACACTTTCCTCCACCTCCTCCGCCCCTCTCGCTCACAACAACAGCAGTAATCCCAAACGCGTGCCAGAGAGCTACTGAACTCGATTCTGTGTAAATGTGTGTGCGCATGTGGATGTCTATGCAGCCTCTGGACTGGACCAGGATACACTCTTTATGCTGCTGGCTTTGGTTCCTCCTGACAACTGCCAAGAAATTTTGAAACAAGCTATATAAGGCCAAGAAAGTGGCTCGGGGCTCCTTATGATTCCGGTACCCAAAACGAGAGAGCAAAAGCCGTTCAGGGGCAGACAGTAACTGTATCCCTCTGTATCCCTCCCTCTGCTAACCCGCTCTGTCCGTCTATTTCCCTCTCTCTCTTTCTCCTCCCTCAGAGCCCTTGCTGTAGCTGTCGACACATGCTTGACAGAGGGAGTGAGAGGGAGAATGGGAAGGAGAGAGGAAGAATAACTTTTCTGTTCTTGTTTCTGTGCTGCTAAAAAATCCCTCTCATTTCAAATGTATGATGCTGATTTGATGATTTTTTTTCACAGTCCTTTTTGCTGACATTGGCTTTAATTTCCTAACTGTGTGGGGTCAACAGACTCCACTGCTGGATGTATAAAAAAACAAAAACATAATTGCATTGCTCTCTCCTATCAAATATTATTTTCTTTATATCTGACCTTATTAAAACCCAACATGTAGAAACGTATTGAAGGTGACACCCTTCCCTTTGCCAAAACCTGCTCATTTGATGAAGGAGACAAAATATAGAAATGACCACAAATCATTGCTACTACAACAAGTAAGGAAATGTTTCATGTTTTATATGTTATATGGGCTATCTTTTGTTTGCCAGAAAGTCAATTACTGACAAAGAAATGTACAATATGTTATACGGTGACATTAATTAAGTTTGGGATTTAACAGGCTCATAAGCAATGCTCTATCAAGGTGATAAAACAATGTTAAGTATGTCTTATTTTGAGCTGTAAGAGAGGGCCGTGGATCTCAAAACAGCCAGTACCTTCAGATTATTTTGACTCGTTTTCAGCAGTAATAAGGCTGTTTCAAGAATGTTGTAAAAATAAATGCCTGTGTCTTGAAATAACAGCACAGCATGAGTGAGCAAATTGATGTACAATGAAAAACAGGTTGCTATATTTTTAACTTGATAATATTTTCACAATCTTTCTAAGAGTATAAGTTTAAATTACTCGATTACTGACATTTTGTTTGCAGTGCAACACATATTTATTGTAATTTTGCCCTTTATTTCATTATTTTATTTTTAATTATGATTCTGTTTTATTTTAGTGTGTATGTACATTTTATCTTAACATGTGTATGTAGTGATTTACTATGATTATATTTACACTTCAATCTTAAGCACAAAAATGTGCTGTCAGATGAATAAGGTTACTGCTAATATGATTCTATATGCACTGTACTACCCAAGCAGCGCAGGTCAACACAAAATCCTCTTAGACAACTTTTTTTCTAAAGCATTTACTGTCAAATTGTATGAGTGAAATTAATTAATCTTAGTTGCACAGCTGTACCTTGCTTGCACATTTACTCCAGAGCAAAAACCTGAGATCAACAGACAGGTTCCCCCAAGATCCCTCTTTTCTAAAATACTTGGGAGGAAAATATTTGCAAGTCTCCCGTTGGGTTTTAAACATTCGGGGTGAACTTAGCTCTTGACCTCCAGACGAGGACTACAGTTAAATTGAGCCATCAGTCATCTGCTAGCACCCGGTTATTAGGCTGCCTGTACCGCTTGTCTGCCAGTGCTATCTCCCGACTGCTGCGCTGCATCTATACTACTGAAGGGCGTCACTATGGAGACGTACTGTGATGGCTCTTTGATGTGACGTGTTTGCGAAGGGGGAACAGACTTTCTTCTGTGAGGGGCTGCTGAAGAATGAGGAGGCTTGGCTCTTGTGAATGTGTGTGTGTGAGTGCACACGTGTGTGTCTCATCATTTTCTCTCTCTCTCTCTCTCTCTCACTCTACCTTTTTCACCTTCATGCTTGGATAGTTACTCTCTTTTCCACGCCAACATTCTTGAACGCTCACCATGCCTGCTTCTATCTTACTGTGTTTTTGGTCTTGCTCCATGCACTTTCTTTCTTTGGAAGATAAAGCAGATAAAAAGGAGAACCTTAGAAGGATAAAAAAAAAAAAACACTACACCACTGAAAAAGAAGTCTGTTCAGGGGCAAATTGCAAAAGTGAATTTAAAATCCACCTTATTACAGTCAAATGGCATATTACATTAAAATTTTGTATTTTAATGTATAGTTAATGTTTTTTGTTGTGAGATTTATGAGTGGGTGGGCCAGTGCATATGTTTGATTGACAGCATGGGCACAAGATGTAATGTAAACAAAATTGTGTTGGCAGCACAAGGTGTATCTCCCTTGCTTATGGGGTTAAGATGCCAGCAATAAACCCCAGTGTCCCCAGTTTGAAACTGAACAGTGGCTTATGTTGCATCTCTCTGTCCCACGTCTCCTTTTATCTGTCCACTATTGCTATCGAATAAAGACAATTTATAACAATAATAAAATTAGTTTACATGCCAAGGACAATGTCTTGTTAAGTGGTACTGAAGAATAAGGACCGAACCATTTTAGCATTTAACTGACCGATGTTAACATTTCTAGATACATTTTTTGAGCTGTGACTTGCAAATTAGCTATCTGACCTGCAAACCGATGTTCGCAGTGGAGTGAAATGTTTCCATATTTGTATATAACAATTTTGGTTATTGTTTAAAATCTGCAGTTCTTTTGTATCAGGCTGCTGTCAGCCTATGATGCTGTGTCATCCAAATATAGGTTGAAATGAAATTATTTTATTGCCTCTATGTGGAGAAAGTCAAAGTTGATAGAGAAATAATTATATTGTCTACCAATTTTATTTAAATTTGACTTTAAAGTGGCTGTAACAATGTTTGTGCATTTTAATCCCACTTGAAAATAGCCTGATGACATCATCTTCTTTTTGGGTTCTTGTTTGGTTCCACGTCTAACACTCCATTTTTCTCTTTCGTCAATCAAAATCTTTCATGTCCATACAAATTCACACACGCTGAGTTACATAAATAGTCCTGAGTTTTACAGTAGGTGGTAAAATGGGGTTATGGGGTTGTACCCGTGCCTCCTGAAATATTAAAGCTTCTGGGTTGCATTTTATGGAGCGTGTCATTTGGCCTAATTAAAGGCCTCTTCCTGATTTCACACATCATAGATGTGGATTACAATGTTAGGATGCCAGGATTAAAAACCTCAAAACACTTGACCTCAAAATTCTACACTGGAGGCATAGTTCAAGTCAGGCTTAGAAAAGCTTGGAATGTGCATGAATTGACTTAGGCTTTTGACTCACTGTCAAAGTATGCTGTTGCAGGTACAGACGTTGAGAGTATTTCAGTATAAAGTCTGACAGAGCTTCCTTCCTTTTTCTAAAATGCGTCGCTGTTTTGCGCACATCAGTGCCTGTGTTATGTAAGTGTGAGTGAGCACAGCCTGACAGAAAGGGATTTTGGGCCACTAGAGATGAAAAGGGATCGTCTGGGTCTCCTCACAGCAGTAATATTTCCTAGATTTTCTTTTGCATGACGAAGGAACTATTGAATCTTCTAAAATTAGAAACTCAGCATGTGACTGGATCGCCATATCCACTTTAACATGAGAATATACTTTCTTAGCTTGAGGTTTTTTAATAGGTTTGGGGAAAACTTGTCCATTGAGGTATAAACACAGGCATTGATTCCTTTTATGTTACTACAAACTGTTCTGAGATAATACTTAAGTAATCTAAAGTAAAAAAAAGTAAAAAAACATTTACCAATTTGAATGCCACTGGAAAACATGAAACACATTTATTTATTAGTCTTGGAAAACATCTTTTATGGAATTTCTTTTCATTTGTAAGATAAATAATGAGATAAAATACGCAACTGCCTTGCGAGAGTGGAAATATTACTATGGACAACACAAAAGAGATCCAAGAGTTTTATGGTCAAAGAAGAAGCTGCTCGCCACCTGACAGAAATTTGGACAGGATTATGATGCTTTGGGTTTCCAAGCAGCATCATAATTTTTATGGTGCATTGACTTGTAATCATGGTAAATGATGTTACTATCATTGCATTGTATTACCTTATTAGCTGGTTTGCTATTTCTTGCGTTCTTGCGCTTGCTTGATGTTTGGCTGTGTTAGCAAGGTTGTCTAAATCAGCCAAAGGTTACACAGACAGAGGTTTCCTTACTAGACTTATACACTCGGACATCGCTAACGTTACTGTAAGTGCTCTTGCATCAGTTATTGGATAGTTTGTTGGATAGCTTGCCACCCAAGTTTTAAGCAACATCATGCTGCTGCTGGTGCCCAGCAGTGCTCAGCAGCCTCTGTGGACATAATGCTAGCTAATGGCAGAGGCGAAGAGACCGGAGAGGAGGTTTACGGAGTTAGCTAAGAAGAGAAAAGGAGAGTGACCAAGCAAGAGGCTCCCAGATGTAGGCCAGACCTTTGTAAAATAAAAAGCTGCAAGACAGACGCTGAAAAGACCTTCTTTGTTACACAGTTGCACTAGTAAGTAATATTGCTATGTCTTGTGTTGTTGCACTTGCTTGATGTTTGGCTGTGTTAGCAAAGTTGGCGACTTGCTAGGTTTTGATTGTGATCTAATCATAACAAATGCACGCAGCTGTCCTTATTTACCACAGCGGTGAATTAGCCTCAGGAGGGGTGCCAATTTGCACAAAAAGAACCCAAACACATCTTACAAAATGTTGCATAATGTTTAATGTATCTCATACCCTGTGTTATTCTTGGACTGCAACCATGACTCACTTCCTAATCGTCCTGTTTCGTCCCTGGTGCTGCTCCAGGATCTGTGAACATCTACAACTACAGGAAGTGGAAAAGCCTAATTACGAGAGCACTTTGTCCGGCTCCAGCTGACAGCAGCGATAAGTAAACAAGTCGTGAGATTTTTTTGAAGTTAATTGCAGAACAAGAACTTGCCAAAACACTGAGTGCTGTGGGAGGGTGGTAGCAGAAATGGCCACTAAACCCAGAGAAGAACTTGGGTTAAATGTCAGAAATTCCCTACCTGGTCCAGGCTTCTTTTTTCAAACATGTAAACAACATTTTACAAAACGAAGCCAAGGCAAAACAAAAGACCTCTCCAGCATTGTTGTTTACACAAGAAATATTCAAACTTCTTGCGCTCCCTCTCTTTTCGTCTTGTCCAACCCCTTCCTATCATTCCTCTCTGGCCCATGAGGTTCCCTGCCAAACCTCGCCTGTGTCTTCCAACCCACTAGCCCATCGAACAGCACAAACCACTGCAGCAGCATTCCAGGAGGCTCCTCCAAGACATGGCGGGGATAAATCATATGAAATAATGAGGGCTTGTTTCCATAGAGGGTGAGAAAGAACAGAGTGCTTACAGACGCTACGCTATCCAGTCAACACAAGAAGACACACACTCTTGCAAACACGCATACTTACGGTGTGCTACTGGGTAGATCTGTTTATGTATTCTTGTTGCAATGATGCCAGACTGAACCCTTAATCCATGCAGTGGAGTGTGTTGATCTTCATGTGACCATGAATGAGTTAACCCATAAAACAGCTGGAACCATCAATGAAATATAAGTGAGTTGCCACAGTGATGACACATATGCATGCTCACATGCATACATACTGTATGTGGTCCAGGCACACTGCTGGGCTGGACATAAACCGCAGGTAAGAAGCTTGAAATTTAACAGCTATAGTTCCTCATAAAGAGTTGTACTGCATGATGAGAAACATCTTGTAACAATGTACCTGCAGGACCACCGCAAAGAGTCCCAAAATATATCAGGAGTTGCAAATTCCTTGTAAAACAGTGGATGTTTTCATGTCTTTAGGTTTTTAAATAGTCTTATAAATGAACCAATCTGAGAGGAAAAAATGCTGTATCAACCTGTCACAAGCAGACATCCATTATTTATGATGATTCGCTAGATGAGAAGTGAAATAAAAATTAATACCTAACTCTGCAGTTGCCCTCAACTTTTTGGAGCTTTTTAGCACAGTGTTTTGGATTTCCACAAATTCTGCTTTAATTACTGTGTTTGTTGCCAGTCAGTGACCAGCTGGTTTACATAGTGGAACATCGAGCAGCTTTAGAGCCAGATATTATTTTTCAAGAGATACAGCACACTACCTCAAATCAAGAAGGCGATGCTCGCAAAAAAATATAGTAAATAAAGAGAAGTGAAAGTATCTGCACACTTATCTCTATCGCAAACACTGATTTTACTGTATTTTGTAAACTTTTGTCATCAGAGAATGACAAAGAGAAAGATGCTTTAAGAAAGTTGTGTGTGAACGTATAGCACCTTTCTAGTCTTTTCGACCACTCAAAGCGCTTTTACACTACATCTGCATTCACCAGTCATACACATTCATACACTGAGCCTAAGTGCTCAAACGGAAACTAGCATTCACTCTCATTCATACACTGGCGGAACAGCCGCCAGGGGCAAATCGGGGTTCAGTATCTTGCCCAAGGACAGTATCTTGCCCAAGGACACTTCGACACGCAGGGAGCCAGGGATTGAACCACCAACCTTCCGATTAATGGCCAACCCGCTCTACCTCCTGAGCCACAGCCGCCATGTGTGACAGGAATGTTTGAAAATGAACTGGGTGTTTTCGGAGATACTGTAGGTGTGCTTGACCAAACCTGAGGTAAAAGGAGAGTGAATTTTAGACTTTATTCAGGTGGCCAGAAACTATATGTATGTGTTGCAACTATGGCAACAGTTGTGGAACAAGGTCATGGCAAATATAAATGCTCTACAGTAAATCTACAGTGTCCAATAAATGCTCATACTTTAAGCATATTATATAGAGTGAGACTTTTTAAGGACTGAAAATTAACCACATATTGACATATAGTCAAAATGAAGGCCCTTAAAATTGCTGGGCTGTGGTATGTTTCAGTTTAAACACCAGCGGGTCCAAATGATTAGTTTGTTCCTTTGAGAAATTTAAATGCTCTTCTTCATGTAATTTATTACACCAAAATTGCCTAGCACAACTTGAAAAACCCCAGAGAACCCACAGTTTAAGGTCAGGTATGAGGACCCAATACACCAGAATCCTGTTTAACAGAGACCCTCTGTCTCCAACCCACAACCAGACAGATTTTGGGCAGCCTCCCAGCCACAACACCCTGTCCTGACAAGCACCCCACTCACTATAGACAACCATAACAGCCCCACTCACTATAGACAGCTTACTGAGGTCACTAAGCCTGTGCGGGATGGGAAAGCATCCGTTGCCAAGCTACAACATCCTCTGGGCTCCAACAACAGACGTCCACACAGAGATGGTTGCGGTTGGACGCAAAGGAAAACAGAAAATGAAGGGCAGCCAGAGATGATTAGCCGTTCTTCAACAAGGCACATTAACGGACATCTGTCTCTTTGATGTTCTACACAGACATTTTCAGAAGCTTTAAAAGTTAATGATCGAACCGCGTGTGGTTACAGATTTTCAAACAATTTTTATGGACTTTAAAGGTGCAATAATTCAGATTATTTTACTGCACAAGTAAAATGAACAGCATATTGCATATCTTGCTTCAGAAACTCACTTTCCCCCTCCTCTATTTGGAGCAACTGCTTGCAAGACATTTATGTCCTCAAAGTAATTAAGTAATTGAAAAGGCAGATGTTTTATTAAAATATTTAGTAGTGTTATATACTATATAAATATCCGGTCAGCGAACTGACGTGATCAAGGAAGTCCCTTAAACCCGCATTCTAGCCAATGGCCAGCAGGGGGGGAAGTCAGGTTCCATTAGAAATAATGGTAGAATGACCCTACTTCTCACCTGATTTATTACCTCAGTAAACACTTTCCTAATGAGTTTATGGTCTCAATCACTAGTTTCAAGTCTTCTTTAATACAACATGATGTTAATTTAGTAAATTATGGTCCCATTTAGAGGAAAATAGACCGTAAAGCAGAGTATGTTTACTTTCTCTGGTGAGTATGTTTAGTTTTAAGCCTTAACGTGAATTACAGATGCACCTAGCTAAGCAAGCTAGCTAGCGCCACACATGGCCATTAGCTCCACCGTCTCGTCCAAATATGGTTACGTCTGGTACTGCTGGTTGCAAAAAAACAAAATTGGCGGCATCGTATTGGCCAAACTCGAGGCTTCAAAATGGCAGTCCACAAACCAACAGGTGACGTCACGATGACTACGTTCACTTCTTACAGTCTATGGATGCCAGAGACATTTTCATATTGTCATGTTGTTGCATTTTGTCTGGTCACTCTGGTCAACAGAGTTCTGTAAATGGCACTTAATGCTCCTTTTACTAATATTTAATTTTAATTAAAATAAATATGAATTTATTAGAATCAGCCTTAAAATAAGCGTGTGTATTTGTTGAATGTGAAATCCTACTAAAGTTGTTAAAACGCCACTATTCTCACAAACAAACATGACCTCAGTGTGTTTAGTAGTAGCTACAGCCCTGATTGTACAAGGCATTAAATATATGATTACTGAAATATTTTCCAATTAAGTACTTAATTGTAAGTAAGTAATTATCATATTGCAAATGTTGACCTTATAAATCACTTTGTATTACTTTTGTTCATTCTGATCTGCAACAAAATGACTTAATAATATGAAACCTAGTCAAAAATATAAACAAATTAAATTTATAAAGTGATAGTGTGTATAGTGCAGACACTTAGTATAAATAAATTATACATATATTGTCTCACGTCATATGTTAAAAGCATTTACCTTCATTACACCCTCATTAAAATCAGAAGGGCCCCATTAAAGTGCCATAAAAACACAGAGATGCTGCATAAAACGTAATAACACTACCATTAAAACAGTCAAAACAACTGTCCTGGTCTATCGTCCTGGTTACAATACTGCATAACAAGGGAAGTTGCGGCAGCTTGAAATAATAAACACATAAAATGAAATCAATGCAGCGCGGCAGTTATCTTCACGTCTGGTGAACTGCAAACCACTGGCAACAACCTCATTGTGCTTCATGACAAATTTACTGTTCAAGGTCAGCGTGGAGTCAGCCGAAGACAGCATCGCCGTCTGCCAAAATCCACACTCGTATTTGCACAACAACTTGACTTTTCCGCACTTTTACTGGCTAAAACAATGAGCATGCCACTGCCATGTTGTGTCCTGTTTGTTTTGATTTGAGTCATTTCACTGGAAAGCGCCAACATAGATGATTGGTGCCGAATTAACCAATTTGGGGATCAGCACATTAGCAAATAAGGATTAGGAATATCGTGGCAAAGCTGTAATTTGAAGCCAGATTCACTAAATTCAATTCCTTCTTCTGCTATCAACAATATCATTTCTTCAGAAACACTCGCACACACACCTTTTGTTCCTCCTGCAAAACATTGCCTGTCCAATGTCTGTCACCACCGGAATGAATGACTCATGACTTTGGCTATTCAGATTATTCTTCAACTGCCACCACAAATGGCTTTGCCTGGTTTTAGAGGTATTTGGGAGATTTCTCCTCAGATGTTTTAGGAACACACAGCTTTTGTTCCTTTAGTAAAATTTTGGTAGAGCGATGGTTTTGGGGATTTTTTTGGGGAAGGGGAGAGGAGGTAAGAATCAGGGCAGACTGGAGAGGAGAGGGGTGGAAAAGAGAGACATTTCTACATTTAAAATCTAAATCTAAAACCACTAAGAATAGCCTTGTTACGCTCTTCCCCTCCACCCTTTTCCTCCCTTCTCATCGTCATTCATTCCTCCCTTCCTTCCTTTTCATTTTCTCTCTCCATGCATTCTTCTCTTTTCCAATTGGGATCAAATACGGTGAGTGTGACTGTGAAGAGGTAGAACTGTGGAATATGCGATTCAATGTGAGGAAGCACAGATGATGCACCACATGGTTTTCCTTCCTCTTCAGTTTTCAGGATTTTTTTTTTTAAACATAATGCGGCTCAGGATACGAACAATGACTCATGACTTTTGCTACAAACTTGCTTAATTAGAATAGCTTCAGCAATTGATTGAAGAGGTTCAGGCAAGCCTATTTTAAGACAATTAAAACACACCTGTGTTAAAAAAAAACACACAAGGGTCTGCGTTGGTGTTGTATCAGGTACCAGTGAGAGGATGACATATGACCCAGGAGAGACATGGAAAGATGGTTTTGGAGTAATAAAACCACAACTTCGAAGGCTTGTCAGATGCTAAAACATTGCCTAGTGGTTTATAATACTATGAGAACTAAAAGGTAACTCATCTGTCATTCAACGAATGTATCCTGCACACAGCCCGTGTAAAAACAAAAGTGACGTTGTGGTTCTGATGATGGAGCTATTGATCATAGCAGTCACACGCTGTAAACAGCGATACAGTTTGTAGTCTTGTAGAGTGATAATATACAAAATATGGTGATGAAACAAGCTAGAATGAAAACATGTCCATTTTCAAACTCATTTCCAACACATTCTCACTCCCAACTTATCACATATGGATGCTTGGTCAAGACACCTTGGTGTGTCTTGACCAAGATGTCCGGTTAGACTTTCAAAATAAAAGTTGTAAACTTGTTAACGTTGTGAAACGTTGCATTTTGGTTAGGTTTAGGCACCAAAAGTACTTAATCATGGTTTGGGTTAAAATAAGTATGTTACGTACGTCAGTTAACTTAACGTTACTTGCGTAACTTATGTAACTTAAATAAAAACATTCAGTGTCACATGGAAAATGAACACCGGCCTCTTGGTTGAAAGTCCGGTTTCGGGCCCACCATCCACCCCAACCACCTCCTTACTCTGCTCTGACTTCTCTGTTATCCTACACCTACCTTTACAGGACTTCCCCCAGTGCGTTGAACTATGAAGCTAGGGGCTCACCAGTGCATTACAAACTAATGCAAACGGATCCTGACCATGCACCCATAAGGGACGATTTGGGAGTGAGAACGGGTTGACTCAATGCATCAGAGTTTCTATTGGCCAACCGAGCACATTCGCATGGTCAAATTTGAAAAAAGGAGTTGGACCGGAGCTGTCTGTACATTGCACTGAAGCAGGAAGCACATGCTTGAAATGATCGGCTGTGTGGGATTCAATAGTCAAGGTCAATGGGAAATGGAACGAATATTCGTAGAATGGAAATGTAATGCAACCGAACCAAAGTGGCATTCCCATTACATAGTATTCCGGTACTGTCAAAACACGTGCAGGTACGTAATTGGCCAATGGATCCCTCTGCATTTGCATCCCTGTTGTCCTCATTGAAGAGGAGAGTGCTGCATCTTTTTTTTCACGCAGTCATGATATCGGTCTAAACCCAGCATTAGTCTGAAACTGCCTGTCAACAGTCTTAGCTTAACATCTGTGATCACATATAAAGGTTTCTAGACAAAAATATGAACTCTTACAAACTATAACAGAGCAGCTTTAAGTTCCTTCCTTTATGTTGCTGTCTCTTTTGTTATTTAATTTAAATTAATAATATTAAAAGCATAAAAATATTAAGTAACCAAGGAAAGAGCTACAGTATAGATGTACCTGTGCATTTTATGTTAAAATATGTGTGTCTGGATGTGTATAATACAGATGTGCATTTTATTGCATGTGTGAGGGTTGATGGGCCCACGTTGGCATGTGGGTGTACACAACCAATGATATCAAGTAATAACTCATTAATAATAAGGAGTGAAAGATGGTTAGTGTCTTACCTTCACTTCACATTTTTTATGGCAGGACAACCGGCACGCTGAAAGAAAACAGACACAGTTAGGGTTGTAATGCTTCATTTAAACAGACAGGAGCAACAATGTCACTGGACAGTAGAAATACACACTTAATGCACACAATCTCACACATGGTCATCGCACAAGGAACAATTTTGCAAGTGAACTGCTCAGAAAGAATGAAAAAAGAACACACAATCAATTTTTTCTTTCCAAACAGATGCAGGTATGGACATAAGTACTCTTCATCGCAGTAGAATTACACCAATTGTTCAGCCTTTTACTCAGGAACAACAGTGTTTGCTGCTGAATGGACTGAAAAGGAAACTGCAACAAGGGCAGCTCTCATTCTGACACTAACATGCTGTGGTGCTGCCCCCAAGTGGCTGCATAAAGCAAACATCCAAACATCCATCCATTGTTATTTTGTTAGTATATTTTCACTTTTTGATTCATGCTTGAGCTTTAAAGGGACCTTTAGACAGAGGTGTTAAAATGGAAAAAAACTTGGTATAATAAGCTATATAAAACAGGTAACAGCTATGACTGCACACCTACTAAAAGAGGTTTAAGTCTGAATTAGATTAGATTAGAGTTAAATATTGTCATCATTAAAAACAGTGATAGAGTAAGAACATGACCTACAGGCATGAAATGGCCGCATTTTGATGTCTTGGCAGGTACGACTCTTGACCCCCCCACACCTGCTTGCCTCGCTGTCAACCTAGGTGGTCCCCAGGTGGTGTGAGTGTGTAGATGTGTTTTTGATGTGTGAGCAGAACAAGTGAACAAATGAACAAGGGAGAAGGGACGGTGTGGGTGTATGCATGCTCTGGGTGTTCTTGCAGAGAAGCGGACAGTAAGAACAACACTTAAGATAAACCTGTGTAATGGTGATAAATGTATTACGGGGCAATTTTGTGTGTAAAGTGCTGATTATTTGGAGATGCTCAGTGAATATGTGCACATTCAATAAGAGAGGCAACTCTTTAAACTAGTGTAGAAATGTTCAAGTAACCCTGATGGGTGTAGACACGGTAAAACTGTGTAGACTGAAGTATTTGTAACTTCAACAGATCAGAGTGCAAAAATATACACTCACCTAAAGGATTATTAGGAACACCATACTAATACTGTGTTTGACCCCCTTTCGCCTTCAGAACTGCCTTAATTCTACGTGGCATTGATTCAACAAGGTGCTGAAAGCATTCTTTAGAAATGTTGGCCCATATTGATAGGATAGCATCTTGCAGTTGATGGAGATTTGTGGGATGCACATCCAGGGCACGAAGCTCCCGTTCCACCACATCCCAAAGATGCTCTATTGGGTTGAGATCTGGTGACTGTGGGGGCCATTTTAGTACAGTGAACTCATTGTCATGTTCAAGAAACCAATTTGAAATGATTCGAGCTTTGTGACATGGTGCAATATCCTGCTGGAAGTGGCCATCAGAGGATGGGTACATGGTGGCCATAAAGGGATGGACATGGTCAGAAACAATGCTCAGGTAGGCTGTGGCATTTAAACGATGCCCAATTGGCACTAAGGGGCCTAAAGTGTGCCAAGAAAACATCCCCCACACCATTACACCACCACCAGCCTGCACAGTGGTAACAAGGCATGATGGATCCATGTTCTCATTCTGTTTACGCCAAATTCTGACTCTACCATCTGAATGTCTCAACAGAAATCGAGACTCATCAGACCAGGCAACATTTTTCCAGTCTTCAACTGTCCAATTTTGGTGAGCTCTTGCAAATTGTAGCCTCTTTTTCCTATTTGTAGTGGAGATGAGGTACGATGGTACCCGGTGGGGTCTTCTCCTGTTGTAGACCATCCGCCTCAAGGTTGTGCGTGTTGTGGCTTCACAAATGCTTTGCTGCATACCTCGGTTGTAACGAGTGGTTATTTCAGTCAAAGATGCTCTTCTATCAGCTTGAATCAGTTGGCCCATTCTCCTCTGACCTCTAGCATCAACAAGTCATTTTCGCCCACAGGACTGCCGCATACTGGATGTTTTTCCCTTTTCACACCATTCTTTGTAAACCCTAGAAATGGTTGTGCGTGAAAATCCCAGTAACTGAGCAGATTGTGAAATACTCAGACCGGCCCGTATGGCACCAACAACCATGCCACGCTCAAAATTGCTTAAATCACCTTTCTTTCCCATTCTGACATTCAGTTTGGAGTTCAGGAGATTGTCTTGACCAGGACCACACCCCTAAATGCATTGAAGCAACTGCCATGTGATTGGCTGATTAGATATTTGCATTAATGAGAAATTGAACAGGTGTTCCTAATAATCTTTTAGGTGAGTGTATGTTCTTTGAGCTACACAGTTCCTTCTAGACTAGAAAGAAGACTGACATAGTTATCTTCACTCAAAGTCCACTTACTAGCTTTAAACCACAGCTTTATTTATCAGCTGATGGGGTTTGCTCAGTTGTTGTCATATTATGTAACAAGGCCATCCTTGAACAGAGAGAACAGAGTTACGGCCTGTTATCATGTGACCAAAGTTCCATACTTTGGTCATGTGAAGACAACTAAGCGGTCTCCATGACAACTGAGCAAACTCAACTCAATCCACTGAGAAAAATGTTGATTATTTTCTTAAAATACATCATTCTTTGATTGAACAGCAGGTCATCCAGTTCAGTAGCAATGTTTGGTAGGAACAAAGTAAAGTGATATTTTTTGTATTAGATTAGATTGCACTTTGTGAGATTCCTCTTAAAATTTGCCACAAGCACACTCTATTTTCACATGCATGAAAGACAGTACTCTGAAGTACTCTCTACTCCCAAGTACTCCACAATTTTGCAAACAGCTTGTTAATTAACCATCAGAACAATCTTTCAGTATCATTCATATTACTGACTATTTCTACAGAATAATATTCTTGGAATAACCAGTTAAAAAACAGTGACAATAATTGTCATAGTCATTGCCTGCCATGTAAGTGAAACTCCTAACCTAGATATGATTCTGAAACATGTTTTATTAATGCAAAACTGCTGCGTATAAATGAAATGTGTTAATGATACAAAGCAGAAATAGAAGCCAGCAGAGAAAAGAAAGAAATAACTGACATACTACATGTTTCAATAATAAAAGTGCATTATTAAATTCTTAAAAAGACTTGAGCACAGTGATATTTTTTGGTTCTTCTCTGTTAGTGCAAATAACGGCATATGTTTCTTTATAAGTTTCCTTAAAGCTTCCTTTGCCAATATATCTTAGAAACCTGGAGCGGATCCATTCAGACACCAGAGGGAATCATTATCATCATGTGGCTTTACACTGTTAATGAGTCCCCCTTATCCACAGGAGGTGCAAGTTTAACCTCACACTGTTACATCTCAGAAAAGAACAAAGGAAAACATGCAAAGACCAAGTAAATAAACTAGAGACATGATGCACACATGAATATATTTGTCATTTTGGATCCATTTGCAGGTGCATGTGCATACTTTGACAGGTCCAACCTACACACAGAGCGGTGAACAAAGCTAGTGACACAAAAATTTGGCTGCAAACTGGCCATATTTTTATTTTATGTCTTTAGAAACTTTCTGTCGATTTGAGTAATGTTGGTCTGCACAGGATGGATTTGTAATTAAGGTTTAAAAGGATGGTTTCACATTTTGGGATACAAACTTGCTCACTTTCTGGTGGAGAGTTAAATGCGAGGATTGACACTACTTTCATATTTATCCGTAACAAGGCTACACCCAGCAGCTGGTTAGCTTAGCTTAGCACAAAGACTGGAAACAGGGGTTACCAGCTAACCTGGCTTTGTTTGTTTTCTTTTAAATTTAACAGTAGTTAAAATCAACTTTTTGCTGTTTAGTAGCAGTTTTGGGGCTTGGCTAGGAGAAATAACTTCCCACAGTTTCCAATGGTTGTCTGACAATTGGTCAGGACCAATAAATAGTCTGGCACATAACCCCACGTATGTCCCAAAATGTTACTGCAAGTAGCAATATCTCAGGTAATCAGGGCATTTATACATCCTCAACATATGCGTACATCTTCAAGACACACAGCACATTGTTCGTTGTATTGTCACATCTTATCTCTTGGTCCCAAGCCCTCTAGCAATGTTGCCTTTTTGCTGGGGCGTGTAGCAACACTTCCAGGTAATTATAAAAGGGCAGGAAGGATGCTCAGATTAACATGTGTCCATTTATTTTGCTTGTGAACACACAGTACAGAAAAAGGCTTGCACTTGCAACAAAAATCTATTTTTTGCTGATTAAACCAATTTTGCGCACACAAAGCTGCTGTAAGACTGCAGGAGGCAGTTTTAGGCTTTCAGCTGGATGACTTTAAGCTTTACCATTTGGCAGGGAAAGCTTACTGCAGTCGACTGTATTTTAACAGCGAGGATGAATGAACAAAAGAGGGATGAAAGGGAAAGTAATTCTCCTGTGCTCCCCTTTGCACTCTCTTTCCTTTGTTTTCCATGTCTATCGCCCAATCCCCCTATACCCCAATTTCTCTCTCTTTATTCTGCCTCGCTCTACCCCACACCCCTCACCCCCTTTCCCTTTTTTCCCTCTTATCTAGGCTAATGCAGCAGCAGCAGCCATGCTAATTTTAACAGCAAATCCTCAGCCAAAGCCCCATACAGGCCCGCTCTCCTACTGCCAGGCCTGGAGTGTTTGTCAACCCGGCTTCTGCTAAAGATGCTGTGTTTGTAGTTCAAAAAGGAGAAAGGGAGAGGAAGTGAAAGTGCGTTAGAGAGATGGAGGGAGGGAGGGAGACAAGAAAGAAACTGTGAGGCTGCCCGGGAGTCCTCTAATGTTAATTTCCCCTGGACTTTTCTTGGAGTTACAATAAAACCTTTACTTCTTCTAAAATTAGAATGGAAAACATGTGACTGGATAGTGGAGGAAGACAGGGAGGCTTAAAGGGAGGGAGGAAGAGGGGAAAGAAGCACAAGCTGAAACAGCAGACATGTGCACACATACACACTTTACGCATTGCAGCTCAAACAAAAACAGTCAAACAAAACAAGGGAGATGCACAGCCTAAAAGTAAGGCAGAGACAGATGTAAAATACATCTCGAGTTTGAAAGGAAGGAACGTAAACCTAAGCAGTTTGGATAGATTGTGCTGCAATCTATCAAAAACTGAACAACAGTGATCCAACCAACATTTGCTGTTCTAAAGCAGTAACTTGTTTCCTGGTAAAGAGAAATCGTCTGCTGACATGATGCATCTTTCTAGCAGCAATAACAGCTGCCAGAAGCATTTTATATCATCGTAAGGTGAATATCTTGGATTTTGGGCTGTTGGTTGGGACAAAACAAGCTATTTAAAGACCTCAACTTGTGTTCTAAGAAATGTGATGCATATTTTTAATGTTTTCTGTCATTTAATGGACTGATTTGATTCAGCTGATTTCCATTGTTATCGATTCCACTGATTAAAGCCATTTTTAATTCTTTTTTTTTTTATTCTTATTTGTAGAACATGGTAGAACATTTAACAAGTGGCAATATGACACATGTGGAAGTAAAAAATCATTATATTTTTAGCCTGTGTGCACCTTACATTATTATATGTATGTGT
The DNA here is from genome assembly GCF_021292245.1 of Micropterus dolomieu. Classification (NCBI taxonomy): domain Eukaryota; kingdom Metazoa; phylum Chordata; class Actinopteri; order Centrarchiformes; family Centrarchidae; genus Micropterus; species Micropterus dolomieu. The sequence goes on from NC_060167.1 coordinate 23,664,249, forward strand.
TTAAATGTAGTTTTCATGCAATTTCTAATTATACCGTTTTAAAGAAAAACATATTTGGGGCAGAGCTTTGTAAGAACAACCACAAGTGCCAACAATGTCATCAAAAACAAATACAAAAAAAAGTAGATTGAAATAAAAGAGCAAGATCACAGATTAAAGGACTTTATGCATGCTGGGATAGATCCACAGCCCTGCCAGCCATCCTGAACAGGAATCTGGAGAACATATTCATGAATGAATCGCTCTCTTATCCGTTCCAGGAATTTAACCCGGCCACTGTCTGGCCACAAATCACTCGTTCTAACCCCCACGTCTGCTCAGAGTCAAAGTTGAACTCCCAGCAGAGTTGAACATCCCAGACGCTCACCTTTGCAGATGAGGCCTTCCTTGGTGATGGCTTGCTTGCATATATCACAGCTCTTGGCCTTCTTGAATGGCTTCAGCTTGAAGGTGTGTGTGTGGACACCCTCCAGCTCGTCGGGCTGAGGGAAGAAGAGGAAGGAAGAGAGATCAGGAGAGAGTCGGTTGAACTGATGCCAGCAGGTCCATGGCCAATAGAAACACATTTGGTATTCAACACAGATATATTCGTCTATGGCTGCACATGGGGGGTTTGATCCCAGTCTTTGATGGCATTTGGCTTCAGTTGACCGGTTCACTTGTGTCTTTGTTATATTGAATGTTTTTCTTTGTCTTTTTTTCCCACTTTGGCTTAGATGGTTTCTTTCTTTGAACAGGTCGTATTCATTTTGTTACTTATAAGTATAAGTATTGAAATATATTTAATTTTTTTATATTTTCTGACATTTTATAGACTAAATGATGAATTGATTGATCAAAAAAGCAATTTATGATTTAATAAATGGTTAAACCCAATTCGTCTTGTGCTCAGTTTATACAAAAATGCCAATATGGCGCATATAGCAGCATAATAAACATTTGACATTATTATACAATTATTTTTTTTAATTTAAGGGTAACGTCACATGATACACACTTTCATTACTGATGTTATTTTGTGTCACAATGTTGCATGCACACACACTGACACACACTGACATAGTCCGCCCACCAGCAGAGGATGTTTTCACTTTGAAGTTCTCTAATTAAATGATTAATTAATGATGGTGAGAGAGAGAGAGAGAGAGAAAGAGAGAGAGAGAGAGACTCACAGCAGCCAACAACCTCAAAAAACTCTAGGAATGATGTACGCCTGTGTGTGTGTGTGTGTGTGTGTGTGTGTGTGTGTGTGTGTACATTTGAGTATGTGTTTGTGTGTTCATACTGTACTCTATGTGTGTGTGTATGTGTGTTCGGGGAGCTGGAACATTTCTCAGAGTAGCCTGAGGACACAACAGCTCCAGAAACTGCACCAAAACCTGAGCAGAGCAGTGAGGAAGGAGAAGCGCATACGAGCTTTGCATCCCTCAATGCAAAGACATTGTATCACAGATGGTGATGATGATGAAGGTGGTGATGATGATGACGAAGGTGGGGCTGCAGTTGCTGTGTGCATGTTCCCCATAGCTTTGCAAAAATTAATCCCATGACTTATCTAATTTATTCCTGACATGTAGCGACATTTCCAACTCTTTCAAAGCATCACTATGTTGAAATGTGATTTTCCCGCCAAACAGCTGCTCATTATTCAGTGTTGATTTGATTGGTTTAGCCTGGAGCACACAAAATGCAGCCAGGAATACTGTAACTGGGTCACTAGGATTCCCTTTGAAGGTTCCTTAGCTGAAAAGCAGCTCAAACTGACAGTGAATGCTTCAGAGCATCATACTTTCTAGTCATCTTTCAGTCATTTATGAAACACTTGAAACAGATCTGAGGGATGCATTCCACGTTACATGTAATGTAATCAGGTTTTATTCTATTGTGCAAGGTTTTTTTTGGGTTGTACTATTTTCCCAATGTGAAGGTCAAATTAACTGAAAAAAGACAATGAGGTCAGACAGTTAACTCAAAATCTGCTCTTTTCTCATTTCTTCTTTTGACAGTTTCTTGTTGCTCGCCCTCCAACACCCTCCCAGCTCTCCCTGTTCTCCTCTCCTCTCTCCGGAGATCTCTTTTCCCACCATCCCTTAGTCTGAACAACCTCCTTGGTGACTCCTATCGATGATGTCATTTCCATTGGGTATTTGTGAAGCTGGGCTGGTCTGGGTTGGGCTCTCCGCTGGACTATAAATCTCAGTGCACTTTATTGAAAACAGTTTTTTTATAGACACCTTGTTCCAAATGTGAAAGGTTGAATGAACGAGCCCCTTCAGGAATAATTAACACAAATTTAACCAATCCCATGAATCATCTGAAAGGGATTCCGATTTCACAATATCCCTCTCAGCTAAAAATGGAAGGAGGCTTGTAAATGCTGCATCACTTCCCAAATAAAATAATCTCCAGAAAATATCCACTTTTACAAGCTGAAGTGAAATAAATCAAACCTCAGTATCAACAAGCCAGTTTCTTCCAGCTGTGTCAATATTCAAGTCAACTCTTTGCACTAATTAAAACCCCAGAAACCTAACCACCAAGTAAACTTAACCACCAATACAGGGCCAAGGTCTCATTCCCTTTCCTATTTAGCACTAGCACCTGTAACTCAGTTGGTTTTCCACCAGAGAGTTTATTTTATTAAAGGACTATCTAGTTTTTTAATCATAATAAAGCTAATTTGTTAGCATTTAGCAGCAACAAGTCGCATGATTCACCATTACTTTCATGTCAGCTTATGTTATTTATTAAGGCTGATGCATGCCTCTCCTGGCTGCATGTATGAGCAGTGCTTGAAGCGTCCATATCAGGTTCTCTGGGCTCTAAATAATATTGCATTACCCAGAGGGCACCACATTTTGAAAGTAAAATTCTACACTACCAATTGCTGATTGTTTGAGTGATACACTAAAAGCAGAGAGAACATATCCATTGATACTAAAGGCATCCTTATCGGTGCCTTTAGTTGAAACATGTTCAACTTTTCGCGAACTGACCATTCACAGCCTGGATGGGTTGGAAGAAAAAAAGTTGATGTGCTACAGTAAACTTAAGAACTAATAGTTATGCATGAATTTTGTGTTATGTTATATTGTATTAGGTATTATTATTTTTCTCAGTAACTAGTAGTGTAATGGATTGCTTTTCTAAAACAGTAATATTATTACAGTTACTAATCCAGGTAACGCTGTGTTACTGCATTACTGAACGCATCATCCTTGACATGAATGCGCAACTGTGCAGCAATTCAGCGGCACCAGATTTTGCTGTTCATGTCCACTGAAACTAAAGGAAGAATTGAAAATGAGATAGAGAGGTGTTCTTTCCACAGCTGTAAGTAGCTACTGCTATTATTTTGTCACAGTCTAAGATGCAAAGAACATTGTCATCCATTGTAAACTCGAGTGCGACCAGCAAAAAGCTTTCAACCGTGAAAAATTCTACTTTTAATTTATTGAAACATCTGCTGAAGCAGCACACCAACCTGAAACTTACGGAAAGAAACTCCGGCCGCTACTGTCACTGATGCTTGGACTCGTCGGGAGAGAGTGGTGTTAACGTTATGTAAAAATACTGAATACTTCTTATAAACATGCTACATGCAGAAAAACAGCTGTCGGGATTTGCTTGCTTAATTTTTTTTATTTCAGCTGGTGGCGTAAAGAAACGTTAGGCCTATATGACACCAGAAGACACCCCAAAAGATGGCATCCAAATACATCCAATGATAAATGGACTGCATTAATCTGGTGCTTTTATTTAAAGCTTTTCACAGTGTCTCACATTCACCCATGTATGCACACACACACACACACACACACACACACACACACACACACACACACACGATGGTGTGATACTATGCCACGTACTGGCCAACCTTTGGGAGAAGTACTTCTATGACCTCAATGACTAACTCCACTGTTTGCAAGACTACAACTGCTACCGCTAGTTCTTCTACTACCACAACTAATTACAATCACTACCAGTACTGCTACAACCAGAACTACTCCATCTACAAAGGACTCCAGGTGATGAGGCTCAGCGATAATAAGACTAAATTGTGTAATCCTTTGCTTCGCTCTCTTTGAGCTCATTTTCTGGTTGCTTTCTGAAGCTCCCTGTCTTTTATCCCCTTCCTCTGCATGTGCCGCAGTCAATTTGGCTCAAAGCTTTTTACAAAAGTGTATTTCTCAGCGTTTTCGCTCCCCTATCTTCCTAAATCTTAATGGCTTTTGTTACACTCTGTCACACTGTGACTCGCTATAAGCTCCAGAGAGGAATCATGGCTGACCTTGGCTGCACGGAGCCAGACACAGCATGTTACAACAGGTACCTTCAAACAAACAGTGTGCTGGCTACATGCATGCTGATAATTCCTGTAAGAAAAACTTAATTAACAGCCACTCTGCCAACCATCTCATTAATGACATTCTTTCATAAGTTGGTTGATATATTGAACAGCAGCTCAGGTTTAAACACACACAGACCACACACACATTTAATTAATATGAGCTGACTGATCCATCATGATTATTGGAGGACTGCTGAGATGGACAAATTAAAAGGGAAAATTCTAGACAAAAACAAACAAGGGAGATGATAAGAGGATTGATAATTGAAACTGTTAAAAATGTTTGTGATGAGGCTATGTATGAGATATTGGCAGTTTTCCAATGACAATTGTATTGCATTGTATTTATAAGCATTTTACCAGCTTCTCCCAGCCAAACATGCCCTGACAATACTTTTATATGCAAGTCACTTAATTTAGTATTCAGTATTCATTTCATTTTTAGTTTAGACAAATAGAAACATCTTCCAGAGGAGTAAGAAATCTTTATTTGTTTCCAAGAACACCAATTTAAAAAATTTTATTTTCTTTACTAATAACATATTGAATCAGCTGCTTTGGTCTGTCCATTTCCAACATGTAGAAAAGTAAAATTATGTCCAAAAACTGGGATCAATCTTTAAGTAATTTTCAGACTAAACATGTGACTAAATAACTGGCAAGGATGAATATCTTTTGCAGAGTGGGCCCGGCTGGCTTTATAAATAGCGACTGAAGAGCCTAGGTGCCACTCTACAGCCCTGATGTTAAAGATGACCTGGCAGAAAGCCGCCAGCTAAACCAATCAGATGCAGCCAGCTGTGTCACAGGCAGGAGCCATGGTTACCTGGCTGCCACGGCAACTGGGGTCAATGTGTCCTGTCAAACAATGATGGATGAGGCAGGGTTTTAAAAAAGGAGAGAGAAAACATATAACCACAAGTTTGCACAACCACGCACATGCACACAAATGCATGCACACCTTGGCATAGAGGCCCACAGCGAGTATCGCCACAACAGGAGTGCAAATGGTTCTTGGATGGCTGCCATGTAGCATCTGGGATTCAAGTTTTTTCAGAGAAAGAGGGAAAGGGGCCTCAGCAGCTTAAATGGCGAGTAATCAACAAAGAGAAAAAGAGGGCTCAGTACTTAGTTTGTGCCTTCTGCAATGGACATGACCCTCAGAGTTTCATGGGCTCTGGGTCTCATATTTTTTTTAAAAGTTTTTTTCAAGGAGTATGTTGTAACATGTAAGATGTTAGTAAAGCTCACAATGGGGCATGTAATCAGAAAACCAATTCACTAATGAATGCCATCAGATTCTTAATCATCCATGACAGATTTTATTATCTGGTCCGAAACAACTTGCGTCCTGGATTCCATGTCAAGAAAAACTTAAAGTTTTGCCAAGAAAAGGACGTTCAAGCAACATTTCCCCACATAATCTCTGTTGCTAACTAACACGCCTACCATTGCAGAAATCAGCAAGGTTAATGAAATCATATTTTATATATACACACACACACACACACATATATATATATATATATATATATATATGTGTATGTGTGTGTGTGTGTGTGTGTGTGTGTGTGTGTGTGTGTGTGTGTGTTCCACTAGCGAAGTAGTGGCCATTTTTTACCATGGGTGTCACCAAAATCACGAAAATCAACAGACTCCTGTACTATCATGAATAAAACCAGACAACTGTCATGCTGAAATCAAGATGAAAGCAGTATGATTATTTCACAATAATTACAGCTGATCAAATTACAGTCATGGAAACTTGGAGTCAGTTTTTTTAAGGTGCGGATCTCTACTGAAAGCTCTGTTTTTGACTCCTAGTAAAACAGAAATTTCGACATACACATCTGAAAGCAGCCATCCAAAAGACAAGCTGATACAGAAAGCTGAAAAATCACAAGCCCTGTCCTCTGTGTCGTGTTAGGAGGAGAATCCCAGGAGGGGCCAGAGAGTGAAAATGGACAGGAGAGTTGTGAGGGAGAGAAAGGAGAAGACTAATAGAGAGGGGAAGGAAAATAGATGTACATGGAGAGAAAGAGGGGGATACAGGGATAGAGTGAACAGTCTAAGAGCCAAGGATGGAGGAAGAGGAGAGAAGGTGTTTCTGTGTGTGTGTGTGTGTGTGTGTGTGTGTGTGTGTGTGTGTGTGTGTGTGTGTGTGTGTGTGTGTGTGTGTGTTCAGGCTTATAGACAGCAGGCCTAGTAAATCAAGGCTCTGTGCTCCTCTCCCCCAGTTGCACTTAGCTAATGAAAAGCATCACTATGCTACCTCGAACCGCGACCCCACTTAGAGCCAAGATGTGGGAGCAGGCGGGAAGTGAAAGGAAGGGAGTGAGGGGGGGTGCGACTCTCTCAAAGACACTGCACTTTGCTTCTGCTCATTGACGGCAACGCATGAACACAAATCCTGGCACATATAACCAGTCACAAAAGATGCATGTATTCAGTCATGCATGTACAGCTAGACATACAGATAAAGGTGTCATAGGAACATAGAAGACACGAGATTAGGAGGGACACCATTTATGAGGATGAGTTTTATTTTCTCATGGTGGCCATTGACAAATGATAGAACTCAGACCAGATAAATATCTACCAATTCACTCCCTACTCCCTAGCCTACTTGGAAAACATTCGCAGAGATTTTCAAGACTTTAAAAAGCTATAAGTTACAATTTTGAGGTAATATTTCTGTCTGACTGTTATCGAAAAACTGATATTGAACCTCACTGGCTAGCTAGCAGCTAAGTAGCTTTAAAAAGTTACTAAACGAGTAACTATAATCAATATTTTCATAATAACAATGGATCACATGACAAGAGCTTCTCTTGTGATGAACTCACAGACTACACTAACCTGCCCAGCACCAAATGACAGACACACAAAGTGAGCAGCCAGCTGGTGAACGTAGTGGAGCATTTACCAGCTAAAGTAGCAGATATTTTCCACAAGATTAGTGGAGACAAGAAACAGAGCTGGAATGAGTCCATATTAGACTTACATTCGCCTAGTGGACACAAACACGACTCCAAAGAAAGGCTAATATTGCTCCGTAATTTATTTGCTGGATGTGTAGGCACAAGCTAACAAGTTGGTTGTAAATATTGTGTTATTTATTTGTGTAAAGCTTGTTTCTGCTGTCCCCAAGTGGCCAAAACAAATTTTACAGGAAAATGCAGCTTCCCATTAGTCCATTTGATGATAAAACTTTAAGGTAGTAAATTTTCCTATTATCTCTGTACTGTATTTTAGCCTCAGTTGCTTGTAGCTTGCTAGCTTGTAATTATGCTAACTTGACTAACAGCTGCTGATTAAGAAATATTGTAGCAGTCAGCTTCTTAAGGTCAATAACTTACTTTCTGTTATCAACATAGTTAATGTGACATGAGCTTATGGCTAAACCTTCTGCAAATCAGACCATTGAAATGGAAAAACACCGTTTATCCATTGTTTTGAAACCCCAAAACGGCCCACCGTGGTTTTCTGGCCTTTTCTAGACAAAATGTGTTCTATTGACATAAATCTGCTCTGACCACATATTTTATATGTATCACTTTTCTCTGTAATATGTATCAGACCCATAAAGTCCTCAAAGCCACACATATACATTCACCACCCTACCAAAAGAAGATAGTGTAAATGTTTGTAGTCTGAACTTCCTGTTTATGCCAGGTGCATTTTGAGCTGCTACATCTGGGACTA
>NC_060167.1:23672407-23763331 GCF_021292245.1 Micropterus dolomieu
TTTTTGCACCTTTGTGTTACTGATGATGAGGAAGACTACCCTGAAGTAAATCCAAGTGTAACAGGCTTTGCAAGGTCCAAAACACTGCGAGTTGCGAGCAAAAATGTTGTTCTTAGAGTAGTTGTTGCTCTGAATTTGTCGCCAGTTTGCGGATTATACTGAAGCTTTATATGTGGTTAATCTCTCTCTAACCCTGATCCCACGCCACCCCTATCCTCGGCCTATGAGGTGGTTCCAGCAAAGTCCAGGTAGTGCCAAAACACTGAGATGAATCCAGACTGTACCACTGCTGTTGCTAAAGGGGGGTGTCGTTTATGTCTCTCTTTACTGGCACCAACTGTCTTAGCAGTGTTCTAGGACAGTTAATCATCTTGGTGCTCACCCGTAAGGCTCACAGGACTTACACATCTGAGTTACATATACATTACATAAGTATTTTGCTCCACTTCGGGGAAATAACACAGACATACAAGATAATCAGCAAATGCACTGCATTATCTTCATGTTGTATAAGACTATTAAAACAAAACCAACAACCCCTGCACATGTGCATTTGTTGACTGACATCATTACTATTTATTATTATCAAGAGAGCTTATGATGTATGATCATCACTCTTTTTCTTTATGTAGACTGTGTATATGGCTATGTATATAAATGGAACACTTGAACAAAGCTACAGTAGACAGCGGGGTGTTTCGATTTGTTTGTGCCGTATAATTTAAAAACACAACAGTAATCTAGTGAATTTCTGACATCTTGTTATTGCGTAAGAGACGTGTTTAGTAACAGGCACACCAGGCTAATGGGATTGAAGTTAAGAACATAATGGAGCACTCTCATAACCTTTAAAAACAGTAATAATGAGATTTACCAGCAAGCATGCACCTTTGATCTACTTTGACTAATATTCATTTTATTGTTCTCTGCTTTGCCAAGAAGTTAGAAATGACACTAACGTGACATGGGGCTCTAAAGAAATGTAATGTTACAATGAAATGTGTATCAATATAGATCATTAAGTAAGTACACACATGAGAAAACCACTGATCACATTTTAATGGTTTAACCTTCCATTGAGAGCCAGTGAAAAGTGAAAAGTCTGCTACAGTACATATTGATCTAGTACTATTGCATATGCTGTTACATACATGGTGATACAGTGTCTGGTTTACAATTGATAATGTTAACATATGTGAATGTTTACATGGAATTATGACCTTCTATTCTGGCATGTTTGAAACCAGGGTTTCCATTAATTTATTAATTCAGTCGCTGTGGAGCAACTCTGGGACTTATATAATAATAATAATAATAATAATAATGATCTTTATTTGTAGAGCACTTTTCAAAAAGAAGTTACAAAGTGCTTTAACAAGTGTAAAAGCATTACATTAATTTAGTTATTTAACTAGTATGTATCACATTTTGAACACACAGGCTTAAAATGTCAAAAATGTTACAACCATCTCCGGTCTTCTCTACCTCAGTAAATTCTCTCCAAACCTCAGCAGATTAAACATGTTAAATTAAAAGAGCGCAGAAATCCAGGTACGTCTTAAGAACATTTTGTGGTAACATAACACACCAAAATAAAACTCCTCCCTACCTCCCAAACAAAGAAGAGTTTGGTTGAAGCTCATTAAATTCCCCCTCCCGGCTCCCTTACAGTCAAGATGGTGGACTTTGGTGGATCATCCACTCAGTGAATCAATGGAATTAATCTGCAGATTCTCCGGTTCAAGATGAGACCAAACTTTTTATGGATGTCAGTTTTGAGCCATGACAAAGGCCAAAATGGGGCCCGCAACAGACTGTAATTATTGAATAACTGGATTCAACTGCCTAATGACAGATGCCATTAGGCAGAAATTCCTACACTAAATGTCTCTCTAATATTGCTGTAGATAATTTTAAGGACGTTATTCCATCTGCATTTATTTACCCTTGGGTCATATTTGTCATTTTGCTTTGCAATGACAGGTCTGTCCTCCCCCCTCAGTGTGTGTGTGTGCTTGCATGTAACTGTAAACAGGTGGTCGAGTTGATTGCTGCTTCAGGTTTGGTCGAATGGATGAAAGCAGCCTTTTTAACTCCCAGATGACAGCAATCTGCTCTTCTACTAAACAGAGAATGAATGAAAGGTGACAAAAGGGAGGAAGAGATGAAAGGACAGTGGTTTTACAGAGTTCAGAGGAAAGTGGGAGAAATGTGCAGGAAGGAACAGGAGAGATGAGACAATCACATCAAAACTTAGATTCGGACACTCGACTTATTCAAAGGCAAATATAACTCTGGTAGTTGTGACTACTGTGGGCAACAAGAGATGGAGTATGTTATGTTCCACTGTCAGAAGTATGAGAAAGGAAGAAGGCAGCTGATTCAAAATCTCAGAAAGATAAAAGTAGACTTTGATTTAATAGATATTCTGTGAAAGAACTCAAACAAACAGTTTTTCAGTATCTTAGTGTAATCAGTATAATTGAGAGGATATGAGTTTTCTTGATTGTTTGGGGGGGGGTTACATTAGGACTAGCCAGTTTGATCCACACTCCATATCAGTGGGTGGTGGTAATGTGCCAAATTAAATTCATAAAGAAGAGAAAGAAGAAGAATCTGCTCTTCACTCTGCCATTTCTATGCGCCAACCACTGTGGATCTGTATGTTGTGAAATCCTTTGTAAGTAGAGAAACTGCAGCTCAGTGATTTGAAAGTTTGTATAACTCAGTGATGTGGATTCATTGCTTCAGTGACTTCAGCGATTGTTCAATGCAAATTAATAGATCTTTGTAAATAGATATCTGTACATATTGAGCACCCAGTAGCAGGCTAAATAAGAGGGAGAAGCCCTTTTCTGTTTTATTTTGTTTTTCCCCCCTTCTAGTAGGAGCCCAGGTTAGAGTTTTGTCATTTCTGTACATTTTTGTGTTTTCTGTTAGGGAAGTTTAGGGTTGTTAAGATATCTTCTGTTATGTTGGGCATGGCTCATTTCTGAAGTGAATATAATATATAATAATATTACACCTTTTTTGTGCATGTAATAGGTTTGCAAAGTGAAAAAGCCCAAAGTGACGACACAGGGATCACAGGGATAAAAACTAAATGCGTCTCATATAATGCTTGCCAAGCGGCTACTCCGACACGCCCTCAAAAACACCAGTGGAAAAACACTGAGCTGCAGCACACACCTCCTCTCCCTTCCAGAGCTCAGTTATATTATGGATGAAAGATACTTTTGTTACAGATTAATAACTCACCACTCTGAAACTCTTGCTCCAGTCTATGTTGCCAAGCTGGTAGGCAACATGTACAGCTGAAACAAAGCCATGTTTACCGGCTTCTAATTGGCCCGCCCTTCTCTGCTTCTGATTGGCTAGTAGTCTTTAAGAACTATGCATGTGCAACTCCCTACAAAGATCATTTAGAGACAAGATGTATCACTCCATAGCTAAAACAAAGCCTTCACACACAGGGTGAAAAAAGGAGCTGCAGCAATGTGCAGTATGAAAAAAAATAAGGTGTTTTTTGAAAATTAAACCATGTAAACCTATTCTGGTACAACCCCTAAATACGATTTTGAACCTGAAAATGAGCATAATACCACCTCTTTAACTCAAATAGCCAATCACATGGCAGCAACACAATGCATTAAGGCATGTAGACGTGGTCAAGACAACTTGCTGAAGTTCAAACCGAGCATCAGAAGTGACTTTGAACGTGGCACGGTTGTTGGTGCCAGACGGGCTGGTCTAAGTATTTCAGAAATTGCTGATCTACTGGAATTTCACGCAAAACCATCTCTAGGGTTTATAGAGAATGGTACGAAAAAGAGAAAATATCCAGTGACTGGCAGTTGTGTGGACAAAAATGCCTTGTTGATGTCAGAGGTCAGAGGAGAATGGGCAGACTGGTTCAAGATAACAGAAAGGCAACATTAACTCAAATAATCACTCGTTACAACCAAGGTATGCAGAAAACCAACTCTCAACGCACAACACGTCGAACCAGAAGATGAAGCAGATGGGCTACAGCAGCAGAAGACCACACCAGGTGCCACTCCTGTCAGCTAAGAACAGGAAACCGAGGCTACAATTGGCACAGGCTCACCAAAACTGGACAACAGAAGATTAGTAAAACGTTGCCTAGTCTGATGAGTCTTAATTTAAGCTGCGACATTCAGATGGTAGGGTCAAAATTTGGCGTAAACTACATGAAAGCATGGATCCATCCTGCTTTGTATCAACGGTTCAGGCTGGTGGTGGTGGTGTAATGGTGTGGGGGATATTTTCTTCACACACTTTGGGCCCCTTATTTACCAAATGAGCCTCGTTTAAATGCTACAGCCTACCTGAGTATTGTTGCTGACCATGTCCATCACTTTATGAACACAGTGTACCCATCTTCTGATGGCTACTTCTAGCAGGATGATGCACCATGTCACAAAGCTCAGATCATCTCAAACTGGTTCCTTGAACATGACAATGAGTTAACTGTACTCCAGTGGCCTCCACAGTCACCAGACTTCAAACCAACAGAGCACCTTTGGGAGATTCGCATCATAGATGTGCAGCCAACAAATCTGCAGTAACTGCACGATGCTATCATGTCAATGTGGACCAAAGTCTCTGAGGAATGTTTCCAACACCTTTTTGAAAGTATGCCACGAAGAATAAAGGCAGTTCTAAAGGCAAAAGGGGCTCCAACCCGGTACTAACATGGTTTATGTAATAAAGTGGCCAGTGAGTGTATAATTTCACTTTGTTGAACTGGCCTTACTTGGCAGGGGGAGAGTGGGGAGACACACCTTTTGTTATGCCTATGAGGACCAGGGAAGTAACAACCATGTCTCAATATAACATAGGACTCCTATGCTAACTTCAGTTCCTCCTAAATTGATCATCTTGTTGATAGTACTCCCGGCTCACTGTGAATGACACTCCAATCTATTGCCTCTCTGAAAAAAGATTATAAAACAAAGATGCTAGCTCCATGGTATAACCCCCAAACTCGTAAATTAAAGTAAACAAAGTTGAAAGGAAATGGCATTCCACCAATCTGGAAGAATCTCAATTAATCAGGCAAGATGGATATAGAATATAAAGGAAGGCCCTCCTTAATGGCAGAGTAGCCTATTACTCATCATTAACACAGGAAAATAAGAACAACCCCAGGTTTCTTTTCAGCCAGGCAGACAGAGAGTTGCAGCTCCATTGAGCCATGTATTCCTATAGCCCTCAGTAATAATGACTTCATTAGCTTTTTTAATGATAAAATTCTAATTATTAGAAACAAAATTCATCATCTCCTGGAACCAGTATACATTTCTATTCAAACTCAGGAACCTTAGAAACAGCTATAAAAGCTGGTACATATTTAGACTTTTCTCCTCTAGATATTGACCAACTACCGTCAATGACTTGTTCATCTAAGCCATCAACCTGCCTCTTAGCCCTCATCCCTTCTAGGCTGCTTAAAGAAATTTTACCTTAGTTAGCACATCTTTACTTGATATGATCAAGCTGTCTTTATTAATAGGCTATGTACCACTGTCCTTTAAAGTAGCTATAATTAAACCTCTTCTTAAAAAGCCCACTTTTGATCCAGGGGTTTAAGTCAACTAAAGATTTATAGTCTATTTTAAGTTCCTTAAGAAAGCTTTCTTAAGGAACTTAGAGAGAAGTTACCAAACAGTTGTGTGACTTTCTACATAGCAATAGTTTATTTGAGGATTTTCAGTCAGGATTTAGTCAGGAGTTCATCATAGCACAGAGACAACACTGGTGAAAATTACCCGACCTTCTAATTGCATCAGATAAAGCACTTGTCTCTGTACTTGTCTTGTTAGATCTTAGTGCTGCTTTCAACACCATTGACCTTCACATTCTATTACAGAGACTGGGACATTTAATTGGCATTAAAGGTGCCACTCTAACCTGGTATAAGTCTGATATATCAGATCGATACCAGTTTTTACATGTTAATGATGAATTCTCCATGCACGGCAAAGTTAGTCATGTAGTTCCACAAGTTTCTGTGCTTGGTCCAGTCCAATTCACCTTAATTAACTTATTAGGAAACACTCCATAAACTTTCATAGTTGTGCAGATAATACTTAATTATATTTATCGATCAAGCCATATGAAACCAATCAGTTAGCTAAACTTCAAGCACGTAAAATTCTGGATGACTTGCAATTGTCTGATGTTAAACTCAGAGAAAACGGAAGTCAAACACTTTATCTAAAAATATGGTTATGGCCTCCAGCACCAACGTAAGGAATCTTTGTGTTATCTTTGAATAGAATATGTACTTTAACTCCCACATAAAACAGATTTCAAGGACCACCTTTTGTCACCTACCTAACATTTCAAACATCAGGCACATCCTGTCTTAAAATGATACAGGGAAAATAGTCCACTACCCCGCCAGACCACTGAGTTCCCAGAATGCAGGGTTACTTGTGGTTCCTAGAGTCTCTAAAAGTAAGTTGAAAGCCAGAGCTATAAAGCTCCTCTCCTGTGGAACCAGGTCTCAGTTTGGGTTTGGGAGGCTGACACCATCCCCACGTTTAACAGTAGGCTTAAGACTTTCCTGGTTGATAAAAGTTATAGTAAGGGCTGACTCGGGTTATCCCTGAACCATCCCGTAGTTATGCTGCTATAGGCTTAGACTGGCGGGAGACTTCCCATGATGCACTGAGCTCCTCTCTGATCCTCTCCCTCTCCATCTGTATGCATTCTTATCACATTAATGCATGCTTACTAACTCAACTTCTTCCCTTACCTGTAGTTTTGTGCTTTCTCGTGCCTCTCCTCTCTCCTTCTGTCGCTTTCTGCAGGTGTTTCTGCCTCCAAAGCTGCAGAGTGCTGATTTGTTGTTGCACCTACTGACCCCATGTTCCTGCTCAGCAGCCACTGCTACAATTAATTGTAAGTTACGTCTTATTGTTATTATTATATTGCTATCATTATTGGTGCTATAATTCATATTCATTGATATCTGGACCACTACCACTATTTCTATTGTATTACATTTCTTTGTGGACATTGCGTTGAGCTACTTCTGTCTGTCGAGGTTTCTACCTAAAAGGGCCTGTTTTACTTGCCTCTGTTGCCAAGTGCTTGCTCATGTATGGTGAGTATGGTCTAGACATATGTGAAAAATGCAATTAGCTAACTTCTGCTGTTATGAATTGCCAGAAAAATGCATTGAACGGAATTTAAAAGAGGAGCTACGGACAGATACACACACGAAACCCATAGGGCTAACTATCTCTTTATTGGTAGGAACTAATCCCGTCTAACATTTCGCCATGAACTACCTCTGCATACACTTTCTTCTTGTAGCCACTAGATGGCATCATCGGGCAAGAATATATTTCTGTAGCGTACGATGCCAGAAGGGAGCTGTGCCAGACACATAGTAGGTAGCAATCAGGGGCATTGACATAAAGCTCTACTGGGGCCATACAGTCTATCACGGGGCACATTCCCCCTCATCCCCCATGTTAAAATAAATAAAAATAATAATAAATAAAATAAATGTTTGATTTATTTTTGATGGAAGTGTATGAAATGTGTTAGTATATGCTTTACCAGCTTCCCTTGCTTACCCCATTAATATTGGCTCTGTCATGTCAGAATGGGCTTTGACTGGAGTATAAGCACACATACCAATGGTACCACCTAAGAAAAATTCTGTCATAGCCCTCCTACCTGATTTGCGAGTCATATAAACAATTTTCCATTGCTGCACAGTCACACCTGACACTGCAGTGCTCTCACTACCTCTCCTTTAAAACAGTCTGTCTCTGTAATACGCCTGAATGGAAACCTCTTCTAGAAAAATCCTTGTAAAGTCTGTGAAGACTGATGCTGGCTGTACATCTCTGGCTGTTCTTGTACTGGATGAGGCTGACTGTGTTTCACCTGGGCCTGTGTGACCTGCTAAAGACGTCTGGGCTGGGTCTGTGCTGCATTTGAATCAACTGTGCTCATACAGGCTTATGATCCAGCTGCTACATTATTGACAAATTTAAGCATAGCCGCTTTAAATTATAGATATTAATACTTGCTAGATATTAATGTTATCAGCTGCATCAGGCCCATACAAACTGTCCCCCCTAGTTTCCTTTGATACATTTTCAAAGCTAACATACTATTTATACTAGGGCTGGGCGATATGGCCAAAAATGTTATCATGATAAAACATTTCATGTCATTGGATATCTATAATTATCAGGATAAATGTCAAATCATTATTTCTATTGAGTTTAAAGGCTGATATTTGCTCCTGAGTGAAAGTTAGAGAAACCAGGAGGTTAATTGTGGTTTTAAACTATTCTTTCTGATCATAACAAAAACATTATGCCAAACACTGAGGCAGAACACTCAAAACAATTATGAAATAAAATATTTTTTCAACAAATATGCACCAGTAAAATGAAGTTAAATCTTTTTTCGGTCCCTTTTTCCTCAACAAAATAAATATCTTAATAACAAAAGTATGTGCTTATTCGTTTATGATTCAAATTAATAAGATCGAACATTTATTGAATATTTATTGAACATTTATTGTAATCTTATTGAGGACAATTATGTCGCGATAATTGGGTGTGAATGCTACAACATTCGCATCCTATGTTGTTGCTAACCTTTATTATTGTTGTTCTTCCGTCACGTTTTTTTGTGCGCTAACTAGTCCCACAGTTTTTGACGTAGAAACTCCGTTCAAACTCCAAGTTGTCCGGCTCAATGAGGAATGGGGTGCTATTACTTTTGTCATTAATACCTTGAATACTTTACAAAATATTCAATGTTTTCCAGGAAAATTCTCCCATTGTAAGTGAATGGAGAGACTGTCGAAATCCTCCTCATACCTACTCCACTTTGAAAGCATACTTTCAGCTACAGACTTAATTTAAACTGTAAATTGGACACAAGAAGTTAATCTATTAATGATGCATTCAGCTTTTTGATATGTTTTATGGTTTGTTCACGGTCGCTGTCGAAGTTTTATGCTTTTTTGTGCTCTTTTCTGAGTTTATAATGGGTGTGTATTGCGAGAGTTAGAGTGGGTGACATCATCACTACAGTGTAGCAGCCTCAGAAAATCTTCTTAGATTTTTCTCTTTAACTCGCTGGCTTGACCACAATTTTAACTCTTCGTGCATAATTTTACACAAGAAACGTAGTAAAATTTGTTGTGGTTCCTCCCTCACATGTGCTTATTATATCCCTCTGGCTTATAGATTTATCTCTGTGTCCTTCCAAAGGACAAGAGTGACAGAAAATCCTCCATAGGCTTCAATAGTAAATTCTCCTCAACATTTCTTGACCAGAGCAACTTGCCAAAGTGGTCACTTTTTTCAACTTTACTCAAAAAATATATCCTGTTGTTCAGAAATGCCTTCTGCCCTCCCAGTCAAGTCATTTTGTCGATATGACCTATAGTTTAGTCTCTGGGGAGGTTTGTTTGAGGCAAAGTCTCATAGGATAGCTGGTTGCCCAGGTGATGTTAATAAGCGAGAGATCAAAGGGAGATACACACGCGCACACACACACACACACTTGGTCCTGTGTTCCGATTGGTGGACAGACGTTAAGCTATTTCTTGAATGAAGTCAAGTGTACTGCATCCAGAGTACTGCATTTGCTACTACAACCACTACTACTGCACTAATTACTACTACTACTACCTGGTACTCCAACTAACACACACAGAGAGACACAAACAGACACACTGTTCTCTTCATTGGAAAAGCTTAAAGAGACAGAAGCATCTACTGCTCGTTTAATAGAGAGGCTGAAATGAGAGCTTCCATGAAGTTTAGCAATTCAGTTTAGCATTAGCCTCCAACAGCCACCATTCACACCGCAATTTCTCCAGAAATTGCACTGTCTAGTTATTGTTATTGTTTTATTGTAGGCTACGTAGCTATGCCGTAGTCTACGCACATAGCCCTGACGCAGGAGTATAAATCAAGCTTGGGAGTTTCTGTGACAACGCACAAGCCGCACTCACTTCTCAGTCCTGAACCTGTGACCACTATATAAATATGTAAATATTTACTGGCGTGGAAAACAACATGAGCCATTTCTAACTAAACTTCAAATATGATTATTATCAAGATAATAATATTATGGCCAACGTGTTTATAGTTGTGCATATTTGGCACTAGAAATCGAAACATCAAAAAGCCTTTTTGTGCATATGCACTGATTAGTGAAGAGTCAGAGTTTTATGGTTTTTATGTTACAGTTAACTCATTGAGTTACATTTTAAAGTTGAGATGGTGGCAGGTTTAAAATTTTACTGATCCATAAGGTTCCTGTTAAATAAAAGTAAATTTGTTTTCTCAACTGTTGTTTATGGTCAAGAATGAACTTTGGACCTGGGTCCTTTGAGATGCACAGATACTGACTCTTTGTTGTCTAACAATACACAAACCTCTATCATAACATTTGTCTATGTTGTTGTGTAGTAATAGGTAGTAATATTGACTTTGACAGAATGGACTTTTGGTTTATTCAGTAATAGTCCGGGTTCCCCGTCTCTGATCAAAACGTTTCTGATTGTTGTTATCATCTTGTCCAGTAGGTGGCATGTGAAGACATCAACATGATTCATAGAAATCACTGGAACACGGACTGTGTCAAAACTCCAGAAGAGAGTTAAAAGAGTTTCAGTGTGTTTTTTCCTCCTGATGCAACATTGAGAATGAAAGTTTGGCTGAGTTCAAAGAAAAATGGTGGGCAGAGCGCAGTTTTTGGCTGATGCTCATTTTTCATTTCTTGGTCCTATAAGCAAGGGCGTCAATTTGTGTTGAAAAGTGGTGGGGATATTTACGGGCTCATATTAGGGTTGTAACGAAACACTTAGTCCACGAGACGTGAGAATGCACAATATTGGTGTCATGAGAACAAGACAAAAAGATACTCCAATGCTATTTAGAAGAAATCTTCATCAATGAAATATGCCATTTGATTTGGGGGTCTGGGGGTTTCTCCCCCAGAAGCATTAAACACTTAATTTCCTGCATTCTAGTAACATTTTCTGCACCAATTTATGGTGAAAATGTCTTTATTTATATGAAGGGAAACAAAATTCATGTGGCCGATGACAATTCAAAATATAAAAATATTATTGAATTCAATGCAGTAATCAGCAGCTTGTTTTTTTTAGCCTAAGTCACTTTTTTGGAGAAGGCAGATTTGATTTTCTTCTATATTTATGTTGCATTTCATGTTTTCCTATTGTGCAAGTAAACCTTTCTCATAGTATGTTTTATTTGTTATTTAACATTTCTTGTTGCAAGCTAATTTTCAGAAAACTTTTAGCAAATGCTTTCAAAAACTGGTGAGGTCAAAAATCAACCATTTAAGAAAGTGGTGGGGACATGTCCCCAGCGTAAACGACACCTATGACTATAAGGGACATGCTTACAGACCATTTTACTGCCAGTGAATCATAAGACGTGGAGGGGCTTTATTGCTTTTATACTGTTGCTGATTTAAAGCAAATATACTGGTGAATATGTGTCTCCCCATATTCACACAGGTTGTCCTGAAAATTTGAAATGAAAACATACGAATGGGGAGCATAGCCAATCAAAATGACCTCAGAAAGAATATTACTACCATTGTTGCTGTATTCAAAAAGTGTATCTATGTGTCTAATGTTAGCAGTAATTTAAAGTATCACAAACATGTACAGATGATATGGAGACTCCTGAAGGCCATCAGTTGCGGTTTATGGATAATTTCCCCAAACATTTATACTAATACGTTTTTCTCAGGCCTTCCAGTAGACTGTAGCGATAGCAGTGGTGAGGGCTTCTCCTTGTGCCCACAGAGCATTTGCATACGCACATCCTGAATTAACTTACTGTGTCATGTTTGCACATATGACTGAACAGGATCCATCTCTGTCGATAATCTCCCTCCCAGTGGCTGTGAGTCGGTGGTAAAGTACAACACCTTGTATTTAGTGAAGTGTGACGCTCTTTGAAATTACATTTACTTGTTATCATGCACTCTAAAATCAAGTGGTGTTTCTTGGTGTAATAAAGCCCCTAATGGCTTCTCAGACCCAGAGCATGATTGGCTGATTGCTTCTGTTGCTAGGCTACAGCACCACGGTATGCCTCAGCAATACTGATGGTGGCATCACATTAAGGAATAAAAATGAAAAAAAAGATGAGCACAAGGAAAAATATGCTATATAATGTTATTTAATAATGGTACTCTATGGTGGAACCATAAAACATTTACAAAATATTCACAAGGTGATGCAGTCAGTTGACAATACATTTATTTCAATTATACATCTTCAAAAAGTTTATACTCAGAGTGCATGGTTCAAACGCTGCATTCTCTTTGCAGTCTGTAGAGCAATCTATTGTGACATCATACAATAATTCAATACTAACTTCATTTACATATGCAAGAACCTGCAATCTAACAAGGGTACGAACCAAGAATAAAGGTTATATACAAAATGTACAACAAAACACCATAACATATATCCATCAGACACGGTCTAAAATGACCAATAATTTCTCCCTGATTACCGCATACAAATACAATGCAACTTACTCTCATTTCTTAAAAATGTTATACATTTCTCAATCACTAATGGGTGATTTTCATAAAGATTTCCCACACGGTGACATGTTGTGAAAATAGCTTATGTCATTTCAACAGGGCATACACAAACTCTCCTCGCCAACTGTGTATCAGACATTTCTATTGCTATGTTGTATATTGATTTCAGAGGTCTTCTCAATGTATGGAAAGTGCCCTTTACACATTGTGGCATGAATGTACTGTAAGAAATCATTGTTGGTATGTTGTTAATGTTTGTACATGTTCCTTTTTTCCTCTGGGCGAGTGTGTCCCTCTTGTTAGCTTTGTGAGCTGGTATAGGAGGACAAAGTCTAGTGAGGGACAACAGGCTCATTCTACTTTTTGGTCTTCAGAACAAAAACTGACAAACTCCAGGAGGGAGAGATGATGACCTGCTGGCCTGTCGACTCCAGGCTCCCAAGGAAGAACACAGTCTATGTTTTGAGTTTTTTTTTAGCAACTCTGGAAACAACTGGATGAGGAATCAGTTTGAATTCAGGAGCCTCCGCCTCTTGCTGTGCCTATATCTTTCACTGATATTTTTTCCCCAAGCTCAGTCTCGTACAGTGTCAGACTTGGCACAGCTACCACACCAACTGTCCATCATGCATAGGCCAGTGTACTTTGTGTGGCAGGCCAGGCTTGCATGGGGAGCAGGAAGGCTCCCCAAAGCAGATACTTCAGTGAGCATTAGCTCTCTGAACTCAAGGATCTATGCGGAAAGCTAAAAGCTTGTCAGAGTGTTGGTTATTCAGGGTGCGCAGGTCCGGCAGACGTAACAGCAACTTTGGGAAGAGTGTGCTGTCATCTGGGCGGCGACTGGTTATAAGAGAGCGCAGAGCTTTTATTAGATTCTCCTGCAGCTGCTCCACTGCTCCCACCTCCACTATACCAGAGCGATCTGCAGAAAGGGAGAAGAAATTGTTTAGATGTCGTAGACATGAGCAAATGTGTGCATATGGATGGATGTGTTTGTGTGCATGTATGTATAAGTATCTTACAAGTGTCTTACCAGCAGAAACCAGCACAACAGCCATGAAAAGGGCCATCTCGTCCGGCTCCAGACCCAAAAAACCTAGCTTCTCGCTGAATTCAAACATGGAGTCCAGTAAGGAACCCATGCCAAGAGCTCTCAGTGATGCCAGTGAGTATGTCTGCCCATTGAGGAATGTCACGGTCCTCTCCTTGGGGTCAAACAGTGAGCAGAACCTCACCATCAGAACCTGTGGACAGAAGCAGACCAGGTTAGCATCAGAAAAGACTCAAAAGGATAAGAAAGCAAGTGAATAAAAAAACTTCCACACTCCCATCAAGAAATTCTATTTAACTGGATGTACCTGGAAAGTGCCGGATTTGAGCAGCATGACCTGATCATGCTGGCTAAGAGTCTGGAAGCCCGGGATGCTCTTTGCAAACTCCACTACTTCTTTAACAGCAGGGGTGAAGCACTGGGAGAAAGACTCCCAGACCTCCTGACTGGAACGACTGGCCGGCGCCACGGGACATGAATTGAGTGGACATGCCTGCAGGAGAGACAGAGAAGAGAGGAAGTGTTAAGTACTTTTTATTTACATTAAACTGAAAGATATTCACATACTGGATAAGGGGGGAAAGTCTCACCAGCACTTTGGCTCCTCCATTTAGCTTCCAGGGGCAAGGACTTTGGTTCTGGGAATCCCTTGCTTGGTAGCTGTTCTGATTGGCTGAGTAGGACTGAGATGACTGGCGGCCGGTGACAGGGCACTGATTCTGATGGGAGAAGTTGTACCTGGCGTTGTCAATGTTGGAGTTTTCATTGTTGGTGTGGGCAACAGGGCAGGTTGTGGGGACATGGTAGCTTGATGTCAGGTTTGCCTGCTCCCCCTGAACTGTGTGCTGAGTCTGGGTTGCCGAGTGTGACCGGGAAGGCTCCTGTGCCGAACTGTGCTTGAAAGACAAAGAGCCGATGTTGCCGTTGCCAGCAGCCATCTTGAGTGGTTTCTCGTCACTGTTCATTAAGTTGCTGCGGTAAGACTGCGATATGGAGCATGCTCCTTCATTTGTCTGGTTCTGCGGACTGCAGGGGGCATCGGGAGGGGGTGACACTTCCATTTCCATGGAAGCTGATTCGTTGAGACTGTTCATGTAGCTCTGCATCTCATCCAGTAGTCTCTGCTTCTCCCGTTTGGGAATACGCCCAAAACGCACAGCTGAGGACAACAGGAAGAGAGCATCCTCTGTTAGTATTTACTGGCATCAGGCATCGATATCTCTGGCAGCTCCTTACTGGCAGCACTTTGATTAATACACAGAACAGCAGAAACACTCATTTTCACATTCAAACAGTACAGAGAAACAACCACACCGTGCTCTAATATGTATTCTACATCTGATGCTCAAGATGTAATCTCTTTGTGGATTACTCATCCTCCTTTCCAGCCTTTACAATACTCCCTTCCCCCTTTTCAATTCTTCTCCACTGACAGCCCTATTTATATCACGCTGTATGCTACACCACCTCCCCCAGCCTTTCTCTGCCTTCCTGTTGAGCACTCGCTCTCTCTTTTTCTGTGGAAGTAGGTCAGTGGGTCAACAGCACTGAACTTGATGTCATTAGCACCAGAGTGAGTGAGAAGTGGAAAGGTCATAAAGACAAGGGAGGCAAGTAGGAGAGGTGATGAGACAGGTATGGAAAGAAATTGGATGATCAAAAATTAATCTGGGAGCAGATATGTTCAAGTCACAGACATGACTTGAAAATCAATGGTTGCTCTATAACATTATCATTGTGGGCTTGTAGAACCAATAAGTCTAATAATAATCATTCTTTTTAACGTATCTGTGTGCCTATGAAAAGTAAATGTAAAATATCGTTATTATTAATAAATTTTCCCTGCCGTGATCTGATGAATTAGCGGGTGATTTTTCACTCCTGCATTTTGGCTTTTTTGGGTCAGCTAAAAATATTCACTCTAGAAAAAGCATGATTTATTATCACCTAGTTTAGCCACACCCCAAGAGATCAGAGTCCTGCGGTGACTCTGCGGTGAAATAATGCAGTAGAGCAGATTACTGTGTAGTAATATTATTTTAAGTTTGAGCACTGTAGGCTTTCATGATTAAACAGGACAGAATGACATTATGTCTCAAGTGATTATTTGTTAATGCCAGTGTTGAGAAAAAAAAAAAAGTAGGTACGGCTGTACATCTTGTTGAGCACTTGGTGTAATCAACAACTCTGTGCCCCAATTTCCCAAAATAAACCATATTTGTCACAGTTTCTCCGTGACTGATGACTACTGGGACTCTAGAGCTCCTCTTGCCATAAATCAGACATCAGGGCAAGGAGAGAGAAAGACAGATGGGAAACGGAGAGGAATGGAGAGAGTAAAAGAGACAAGAACATGAACACCGTGTAAATATCTTCTTTAAGGACACTAACACCATCTCTCACCATCTCTGGACATTCCCACGGAGAGACACTTCTTAAAGCGGCAGTGCTGGCACCTGTTCCGGTTCATGCGCATGATGAGACACTTTTCGTTCTTTACACACATCTTGTAGTGGATATTCTGCTGAATGCTGCGTCTGAAAAAACCCTGGGGAAGGCAAAAGAAGGATAGAGACTTTAAAGGGTGTCTTTTGTGGGAATGTGTCTGTGCTTGTACCTATTGATAACAAAAGACATAATACTATATTTATTTAGTCTCACCTTGCATCCTTCGCAGGCGTGCACGCCATAATGGAACCCAGATGCGATGTCCCCACACACCTTGCAGAGAAGCACCATACCTCCGGTTTCTATGAGAGAGGCATACATCCATTATCAGAGAGAGAAAAACAATAACAAAGTGCTGGCAGGTAAACGTAAAGGAAAACAGGAAGGAGGGAAGTGAGTGGGGTACTTACTGGTGAACGTGCCAGTGAAACCACAAGGTCTTTTGGCCACTGTGGGGTGGTTGTAGGTTGCCGATGATACTGTTGTTATCTGGGCAACGGGAGCGTTGTTTACTTCAGGAAACTGGAAGACCATTCTTGGGGAATGAGTTCCTCCCCCTTGTTCCCCTCTCTTGCTCAGGGCCCCAATCTCCTGAAAGGAGACACCCTCTGGTGATGAAGGCTGCGAGTGGGAGGAGGGCGACTGGGTCTGGTATCCACTTGAAGGACTGCCAGGACTCGGACTGGCACTGCCGGACGAGCCAGCGTAGAGGATAACACCACCTGGAGGAACAGAGGGGGGCAAAAACTCAGTTCACTGATCTTCATCTAGGTCTGTGTTCACATGTGAGTGGGAGTGCAAGTGGTGAGTGCACTGCTCTACTTGGACTCAGTGAGCGAACTTTGCAGACATTCACAAACAAACAAAATGATCATGTTGGGATAACAGAAATTTGATCTGATGAATAATTTATACAAAACGTCACAGCTGGGGCAATAACAACCCTGACCTGGATATCTGTGTCAAGTCTTTGGGTTTCTAATATGTTAGATATCAAATAAAAAAAATGTCATTCCAAAGTGTGTGTTGCTTTTACTTGTAGTGATGTAGTGGCATCTTG
This sequence comes from Micropterus dolomieu, assembly GCF_021292245.1. Classification (NCBI taxonomy): domain Eukaryota; kingdom Metazoa; phylum Chordata; class Actinopteri; order Centrarchiformes; family Centrarchidae; genus Micropterus; species Micropterus dolomieu. The sequence continues at coordinate 23,689,573 of NC_060167.1, forward strand.
AAAGCTCATTGGAGAGTGTTATGTGAATAAATAATGCTAAATACACCATGACTAGGCAAGATAAATACTCTTATTTGATGGTTGGAACACCCACAAATGGTTATTTAGATTTTATAGTCTGACTTTCTACAGAGGCTGCATTTCTTTCATTTCCATTTCAACAGCCTGCAAGGTATCATGTCGTAGCAAAAAGTATTTCAGGAAATTATACGCACATCACAGCAAATCTATGTGCCATAAACAGGCCTTTGTTTAGGGAAGTCACATCAAGTCGGAAATTCTCAATTCCCCTTCAACACAACACCCATCCTCGGCCCTTGTTTTGCAGAAAGTGTTCTTCCCCGCAATATGAAAGCCTGCCCCTCACGTGCAGGCAAAGCCAGCCAGCTCCCTGTGTGCTTGCTCTCAGCATAGTCTTTCCTCCTCTTGCTTCTCCCGCCCCCGCCCTTCTTCTCAATTCTCCTCCCCTTCTGCCTCCTCCTCCTCTTCCCTCCCTCCCTACCCACTTTGGCTGCGGGCGGCAGACCCATCTATCCGCCAGCCACCTGACCGGGAGCTCACATGGACTCTTGACACAGTTCCCGCCTGGCTCACAAGGCTCTTTGCGCAGTCCCGTGTAGACAACAACAGCAGTACAATAACAAGCGCCAGGGCAGATCACGTTTGGCATAGAGAGGGCTTTAATGCTGTGACTACAGACGTAGAGGGAGGCAAGCAATCTGCCCTAAGTCGCTGCATTCCATAGAGTCACTAGAAAGTGTGCTGAGGTTAACAGTCACGTCGCTGCTGGCAACCATTTTGACACATATCAATTATTTGCTTGAGGTTTTTAGTCAATTAAAGTGAGTTTTTTTATTTTGCATCTATATCACAGGTGTTATAAAGATGGGAAAATGCCTAAATTAATTTACCCACTTTGACACAATTATTTTAATTTATAATATCATGGTAATAAAACTAAAAAAGTCATGAGAATTGAATCTTTACTTATGCAGACATTCATCATTTCAAGAATATTGTGTATATTTCTGCTCATTTCACTTTTATAATTATCCTCGTCTTCAGTTCAGAGTTTATTTGCCACTGCGTCAGGTGTCTAAATACCTTGGCATAAAAGCCTGTCAAGCAAAACGTTTCCCACGTGCAGAAATAGCATGCCTCACATTCAACATCCAGCTTCTGCATCACTGGGCTCATATCATGATGATCATGATTACACTGACACATGATTACACACATCAGACAGATAGAGATTTTCAACACAGCTTTGTAACAGTATATCAAATGTCTGCCCTACTCTGCCTAGCAGATAGTGTATCTAACTGTAGTGGCACTGTTATCTCAAGTACTACTAACAATACCCTTGGATTGTCTACACTGTCATTCTGCGCACATTTTCTCTCAAGGACCTTGAATCATCTGAAAAAAAGCCTCCCTCATCTCTTGTGCTTTCTCTCCTTGAGAAAACACGTGCTGCATTTCTGTTTAAGTGCCTCCTTAATTCCACAGCTCACACGTGTCAACACTGAATGTAAGGTACTCTGGTGGCTTGTGTGTGGTATCAGAGCAGACTGGGACTTAACGTCACACACAAACGTGCACATGTGCCTGCACAGTTTCCTATGTGTTTGTGTGGGTAATATAAAGCTTTATGGACATGTGTGTCACCTGCGGAGGACAGGGTCACTCCCCACCCGTCCTGCCACACGAACTCCACATCCACTTTCTACATTCAGAATCTCCGCACCCTGTGGTATTAAAACATTTGATATTCTGTGTCCTTGTAACCATTTCCTGGAAACTGGTTTGACAGAGTGCCAGAACGAGCTCTGGGAAAGTCATCCCTTGCTGTACACAGGCACAGGTTACAACATGTGACCTGCGGATGCACACAGAGCCATAAGAACTACAGAATAAACAAACCGCTCCACCGCCCTTCTTTTACAACTGTGCATGGGCACTAATCCCCACTGCACGTGAAACAGCTGGCCTCGTGTATATTTAAGAAGCGTTTTCAAGGAGGATGGTTCTCTGAAAGCAAACAAAGGGCAAAATTTGCATCATATCACATGGACCTCCAATGATCTTTTAATGCTTTATCAAGAAATATCAATGATTCCATTGTATGTTGTTCCAGTTTGATCTTGTTTTAAGGAGTTCTGTTCTTCAAAACTTTAAAGAGTTTTACATATTGTGTTTTCACCCATACATGTGTGATATAGGGTAGAAGAAGCAGGTTACACTCAAGTCTTTAGATAGAAATACAATCTGTCACCCTCTCAATGTGTATTAGCTAGTTGTGTGATCGTCTGTCAAGCTGAAAGCACTGAGGTATCTGGTTTCAGGACTGGCGTCAGAAATTTCTGGCATCTTTTTCATCATTAAGGACCTTAAGGCTCTGGCTAAAGAAATGCTTTTAGGTCACATGGTTACCTCTCTGAACACTGGAGGTTACATTAGTGGTGTTCATTGTACAGTCGTGGGCATCCCTTGACAAACTTTCAAAAATGACTATTCATTTTAACATGGATTTGCGCTCATCATCCCAGACACAGACCTATTCAGAATTAGGTTATTCAACTAATAATACACCCACATTCTTCATGGTAATTATACAGTCTGATCTTCAACCAGTAGAGTGGAAGGAATAGCCCATCATCGACTACTTTTATATAAGCTATGCTACACAATTTTGATATGGGCCAACTCCATGAATAATGTAAAATTCATCACACTGATCCACAGCTTCTGTTTGTTGTCAATGACAAACTGTACCAAAAAGGTAGACTTCTTTTGTGAATGCTGCAAGTGCTCAATGCCTTCAATGTGTTACACTTGCAAGATCTGAAACTGGTAAGCCCAGTTCGACTGGATCCAAATGTAGGTTAATGTGTTATTTCAGGAAGCAAAACTGTGATACTTCACGTTTAATATGGCCCATTATTGTTAATAATGAACATTTAAATCCAGTTATAGGAATCAGGACGAGAGAAAGGGCTGGTAAACCTCTCTGACCCACTGACCAACCTATCAGGGAAGGAAGAGGGATCCCCCGTGCGAGGAGAGTGCGCGCGGTGGAGAGAGGAGCGACCAGGAGGGGTGGAGTGCTCGGTTATCAAGTGCGGCACGTGGACACTGGGGCTGAATACACGTGCTGTCAGCACGAGGCGGGGTAACTGCGCATTAAAAATCCAGGCACATGATTCCCAATCGTATCACGACTGTTTCTACCCTGGGTGCACTGGGGCGGAGAGCAGATGAGAAGACATGACAGTCATAATGGTCACCTGCTGTTCAAGGACGCGGGTATAATGTCCGTCTGTATTTGATGTCATTTTTCTACTGGGACCCTATTTATGCGATATTATAAGTGGTGGCGTCATAGTGCATTATGATATTTCTGTCTCGCGTTCTAAGACACATAGTAGCTTGTTCTGATATGGCAGGCTATTCATTTAATTTGCTTTTGACGTAGGCCATGTTTAAGCGGCAATAGCCTATTCATGAACTTTCCATTGCTTGGCAGAAGTGGATGTTTACTCCGAATACTGTTCTTAAACGCACGGAACCAGCCACAGTGGGCGTGACTGTTCCTTGACATAGCCTACTCACATGTTTTTTGTAAAAAGCTGCGCTTCAGTCGCATTTAAAAAAAAAAAAAAAAAACCCAGCCCAGTCAAATGACTCACGCACTGCAACAAAGTAACAACTCACACTACTTCCCGTAAATGCCTCAGTTCATGGTTGGGGGCGATTTTACGGAAGTGGAAGCCAAAGCACAGAGTCTGCCGCAGAGTTAGGCTACTGTGTGACTCGCCTTGTCTAAAAATCAAAAGCACTAGAGTGAGGATGGGGCTTAAGATACAGTGATTACGTGGACAGAGAACGTGCCGGGTCAGTGGGCGTTTTGGGTCGCGCTTCACGTAGCCTAAGTTTGTTTACGTGTGAGAATCGGAAGTCCGCCGCAAAGACTGACGAGAGAGGACTTCCCTCCCCAGCTCACTCACTCAAAGCTCTCAACTGTCTGCAGCCCAGAAGCACTTGGCAGCATGCCATATGTTACACAGCTGAGTTAAAAGCCAGCCATACACTCACTCTATAGTATAGCTATGGCTGCATCATCCCTCAGCGCGTGACTGAACAGTGAGATTATCAAAAGCGTAGCCTATATAGTGATTAAAACGCAGCCGCTTCGGCTCTGCAGAAATGAGAAATTGCAGAACTGATGAAAGGTGTTTAAGCTACTACACAGTGTTTTAAAATGACATACAGTGGAAGTGGATTTAAAACAACAACAACAACGGCATCAATGAGTTTCTACGCAGGCGGGGCGCTAATCAGTTTTTTGTAGATATTGACTAATGCTATTATAGTAGCTATATGAACAATGCTGATAAACAATCTTTATTAACCAATAGGTACACTTGCAATCTAAGAATGAGGCTATTTTATGTGTGGAATTGCAATGGCATCTATCACTATGCACCATTGTCATGCTTTCTTTACTCCCATCTCCAGATGATTAAAAACAAAAGACATACAGTAAAGTATAAATTTTACTTACCACCAGGACTATTTTCCATGTTTCCTAGTCGATCGATGTTGTTCAGCTGTTCCGTGCTGTTTAACTGTGGACGTTTAATTCTGGACTGACTGCCTTTGCTTGCCACAGAGGAGTTTCGTTGATATAGAGGTGAGAGTTAATAACTGCCAAGGCATAGAGTGTGTATCCAAAAGCTCAGACCAACAGGAGTGTGCGCGGGGCATTGGGGGTTTGAGGAAACCCGGTCGACGAAGAAAGAAAAAGTAATAAATGTTTTTAAGAGGAAATTAGCGCAGTTGCGCTGATCCAAAATAACTTCCGAGGTGAGTGTGTGCCGCTCGGCTCTCCGTCTGCGCACCTTGCAAATGCCAGGCTGTGGTAAGATACCAACTGCACAGGGCTTCTCTAATTTACAGAGGTCCCTGAGCGTTCAGATGCTTGCCATGTACAGTCATTAGTAAAACATGACCAGAGTGGAAGTGGTTTAAACACTCCCCACTCGTCAATACGCAACACGCGTCCTAAAATAACCAGCACGTTTTCAGGTGCCTGAGAAATGTGACCGTTTTTTTCTGTCTTCTTTTTGTGTGCCCCGTTAACCGCCTGTTTGTTGGTGTGTATCAGGGATCTCTCTCTCTCTCTCCCTCTCTGTGTCACGCTCTCTGAAAACATTTCACCCACCTCCTCTCCTCATGCCCCCACTCTTTTTACTCTTTCGCACTGTTTCATTGGCCAAGAGCCCCGCGTGGACACGGCACATTGGGCTCGTTCGACTTTGGAATGATGGTAAGCTCTGCAGCATGTGCGCATGGCATGTGAGCTCACGCTGCCCTACTGACACACATTTTATGCTAATGAGCCGCCTGGGCTCGGCGATAAGAAAACGAGGAAACGAGGAGGAGAGAGGTCTCACTCCTGCCTCATCTCCCGTCTCCTTTTACAGGTTTGTTGGGTGAGGACAGACGATAATGGGCTTTAATGCCACGACAGAAATCATGTTTGATAATGACGCCAGCGAATGAAGAACAATAATTATGTTTAACGATGTTATCTTTCTGCCGGAGCCAGGTTGCACAAGCACCTCAAAGGTAATAAATCCATTTCTTTTTCAAGATGGAAATGGGGGTAACCTATACCTTTAAGAGTTTAGACACGTTTCAAGAGATGTAGCAGGTGAGCTGAAGAAAAATGTCTCCCATTTTTCCCCTCTTTTTTTGTTAGGCCTTTTGTTGATTTCTTTTAAAACCAAGAAAGCAGATTTATTATTGTTCCTACCTATTCCATCACACCTCATTTGTCTGCTGCTTTCACATTTACCTTTTCATTTACTTATGATGGAATATAAAATGCAGGGATTAGTGAGAGTATTGTTAATATAATAAGATGGCCTAAATATAGTAAATAAATCAAAGTTAGAAAGATATAGGCTATAGAATACATTTTCCTATGCCGGTTTCTATTAAATGTAGGAGCAAAATCAATAATGCATAATAAGCAAGGGAGGCATGTGGACAGACTTTGACACACTGACCTGAAGGTTATTGTAGTTTTGTTTTGTTTTCTCACTGTCTCTCTATCTCACTGGTAACATTTTTTATTTGTTCTATTGTAATTTTCTCTTTCACATAAAAAATGATGAGGCGGAGAAAGAAAGAAAACAAAGCGTTGCACCACAATGTGAGGTGAATATGTCAAAGCCCTGTCCACGTGCCTTTCCCGCTCCGCATGAGCAGAGCGCACGCGCAAAGGCTGACGCCCACATTTTCAAACCGGAAACAGGTGCAGCCTTTGGTTAAGCAGTGGCTGCCTTTCTCGTACATAGACGATCTTTGCCTCGATGAACTGGCACGTGGAGAAAGGGCGGTGCTCACCGTGACTCCCACCCCCGCCCTTCCTCCTCTCCCATCACGTTTCTTTTCTCTGTACAGATTGTGTTTGCTGAAAGCCAAAATAACGCCGGAGATTGGCTGGGGTAGGGTGAATGTAGGTCAGGAGCTACTCGTGCAAACATGAGCAGCGAAAAATAACCTAAATGTGCCTAAAAATCGCTGTGTCCTCACAGAAAGCACAAAAAAACCGCCTGTTGCGGGCAAGCACAAGGGGGATTAAATATAGGTCACGTACGTCGCTCACCCTGTGGGGGTGGGGTGTTTATATTCATAACCTGTTTCTTATTCTGGAAAGGTGAGTTGAATGGAAAAACTCCTCATTGCAGCATTCAACTTGTAGGGAATTAGGCTAAGGGGTCATAGTGTGTTTGATGTAAAACTCATCACCTGCTCTGTATCAGTGTCATCTGCTTGTGGCATTTCGACACCAAAATATTTGAAAATAGGGCGCATGTTTAGAAATACATATTTAATATAATTTTAAAGTGTTTAAAACTGCCCTATACCATTTACTACCAGGTAAAATAAGACAATTTATATTTTGAAAGAAAATTAATTATAAATGTATTTTTTTAAAACCCAATCCACATTTAAGTGCAATAAATAATTCACGACAGTTCTATTACTGTATTATTAAAATGATATGTAGGGCCTACCATTGATACTATGTGGGGGGGGGGTAGCTCAACTTCCTGTTTGATGCTTGCCCCACCCTTTTCCAGGATTGAAGGGCAGAATGAAAATAGATTTAAACATGATCTTGTGAGAAAATAAACTAATGTTCAATAATAGCCTACCTCATGTCCCATACCTGAATTGACTCAACATTTTAAAGTGTAAAAAAATGATGAATGATGAATCAAATTTTGTTGCAGACCCTCCCTGGGATTACCTGGACCCCACTTTGAGAGTCTGAAGTAGAGAGATCCCCAACACAAACACGATCTGTAAATCTGAAACAGGAATACAACAGCGCCGATCTGTGGTGAAATAAGCTGTGCAGCTGATGGATTAGGCAAATGTGGCTATTGTTCTCATTGTATCCAACATAGAATCAGGTCGTCTGAACATGAAGAGTTATTTGGGATATATAGTCCGTGATGTTGACTTTTGTTGGTGTTGCATGACAGCATATAATTAAAATATGTCAGGGACAAATAGTAAGGTTTAAATAAATAATTATTTATGGGGTTTTTTTTTTTCAAAAATGTGCATGTTTAGGAGAAACATAGTTCATCTGTTGAAGTTTGGGCATCATGTCACTATGCCTGTCAACTGTTCAGGCAACAATAATGCCCTGAGAAAGTAGACATCCACCCTCCCCACTCCCCTGTCAGAACTAAAAAGCAGGACTATATACTTTCCACAAGGTGGCAGTGCTTGTATAGGTAAAGGTATGTGAGGAATATTGTCAGTGGGCAGTGTTTGGCTATTTCATCAAGTTTTCCAAGTTCTCACAGGGTTTAAATTCAACAGCATTAGCCTCCGCTGTCACAACACTTCAGCGTGGATGTATGTTATGTCAGCAAAGATGAAGGGACTAAATAAGACATATATGACACCAGCATTGGTGCTCTAATTAGAGTTATGGGGCCATAAAAATAACTAACTCTGTTTGTAGTATATGCACACACTGTGCTGAGGCCATGTATTTCAGGGTTGTCAAAACAAACTGTGACTTGTGGAATTTATAAGATTTTTTGAGTCTTATTGCTATGTTGTTATGGCTCCAGTGACACCTGGGAGAATAAGCACAGCTCTGCCCGGGGCTCTCATACATCACCTTACGATTCCTCCATGACAAACTCACACTTTCATTAATAGTATATCGACGGTTTAGTTGTACTTGGAAAGTTTTAAAGAAGCAGTATCATTATCATTTTTAACTGCAGAGATGCCGCAGTGGTGTACTGTATTGGTGGCTACTGGCTTTTAATCTTCTGTATGGATCCAGCCCTGTTGTTCTGCATTACTCATATAGCCTCAAATTTGAAGGGGCGAACTCTGCTCTCTGCGTGTGCACAGTTTCTCAGTTCTCATGTGAACTGAAATCCGTACAGAGGCAGTATGTGCAAAGCCCAGATTTAGATGCCAAGCCTGGGTTTAGATGTTGTATGACAGAGTTTTATCCCCCACACCAGACTAAAAGGGAAGACTAAATGGGACAGGCACAGCAAAAATAAATATGGAGTGAATGCTAACATTTAATATGCATGCCAGTTTACTTATAGTGACGTTGAACTTTCTCTCTCTTTTCCATGGCGAAAACCAGCTCCACTGGCCCACTGACCCCATGTAGTGGCCGAAGAAGAACTGCAGCTTTATCCAGTTGGACAGTTACGATGGATGGATGGATGGATGGGGATTTGTTTCCCCTGCCAGGAAAGGTAAGTTTAAACAATAAGAACAACTCTTAGGATATAATAATTGATTAGATTTGATATATGTTTTCTCAAGTTTTCAGAAACACAGCAGGTAATAGTAAAGTAAGTAAAGCAATTTAAAGTTTAAAAACAGTGTTTGGCAGTGAGTCCAGAGGCAGCAGAGTTGTAGGAAAAAGTGACTTCACGTTCAACGTACAATGGCAAATTAGCCATTAAATACCAGTCAGTTTAAGTGTATATATGAGGTTGTGCAGTAGAGCTTTGTCCTTGTCACTTTGGGTTACAATGATGATATGCTAGATGTGTTTGTCCAGGTAGAGGCAGAGCCAGTGTGGGCTTCTCAGGGGTACAGGTAGGGTGCTTTCTTGAGTATCTCTGAGGCGAGGATGTTGCCTTTTCTTCTGTCAATTGTTTGAGCAGAAACCGTCACATTAAGAAACAAATGAAAATAGTCACAAATAGGCCTCCATCACCATGAATCCAATAAAGCCAAAACAAAATGTCAGCTTTTAATGTACTCAGAAAGGTTCCCAGTCTGCATGGTGCTTGAAGGGACATTTGATGGAAACAGCTGGTCACAATAAAATGCACAAAACAAATACATCAACAATGAGCTAGGAGATATTGTACTGCTGGCTGCATTAAGGTCTAAGTAAGTAACATTCAAAGGTCACATTAAGTCTCCTGATAAACAAAAAGCAGTTTAGAACCATGATAGCAGGAACGACCTTATGTCTGATACTTGCCCCTGTTTACCCTCCAGAGGGCATTTACATTTTCTGACAAGCAGACAGAAACATCGCAGCACGCAGCCAAAATCTGCTGAGGTCTGTTGACAGGCAGCCTCTTGTGAAGAGGTGCCAGGTTATCCTGAGGGGGGACAACTCCATCCCTCTTCTTTCCTAGCAATTTAGTGTATATACTTTTGTTTTAGTACAGCGAGGAACATGGAAAAAGAGTGAGGAAAAAATCTGATTGGTGATGAGTTGCTTAATGCAAATAAAACATTAAGAAATTTTCTGTCTTTGGTGGAATTTTACATTTACATTTATTCATTTAGCTGATTCTTCAAAAGCAGGTGTCTTAGCATCAATTTATACCAAGGCAAATTCCTCGTATGTAAAAATGTACCTGGCAATAAACCTGATTCTGATTCTTATCCACTGCTCCATCACCACCCCCTGTTACTTCTACACTTGTGACAAACTGCATTCAAAAATCTTTTTTAACTTGGTAATCCATGGCTGTATGTTTTACAAGGCATATTCTATGTTATTACAACTGTATTATCATTCGTTATCTGTTTATACAGCAGCCTCCTCTTATGGGTGTCCACAGGAAGAGTAATATTTGTGAACAAATACATCCCAATAAACACTTATATCAGCTACTACATTATAGTGTATTATAAACCACATATTACATGTTTATATCCTGATTATATACACTAAATAGGAGGACTTAAAATAAAGTGTTGCCTGTTAATTAGTGAGCTTAGCCAGGTGCTGGTAGATACATTTTGTTACCTTATTTGGACAGAGCCAGGCTAGTTGTCTCCACCTGTTTCCAGTCTTTTGTCTAAGCTAAACTAACCCGCTGCTGGCTGTAGTTTCATATTTACCACAGAGACATGAGAGCTCAGCAAGAGAGCGACTAAGAGTTGATGTGTCTAACTTTTCCTTCAAAACAGATATTTACTCCTTGTTAGTCATTTGAGGGCAACGTGTACTGATAATCTTCACATTTTCTGACTGTGTGAGTTGACGAGAAGCATGTCTTTGTGGACTGCCTCATGTGGGGATGAGGTGCAGGTTGAATCTGGCCCCTGAATTGGGAAAAAGGCGTGCGTCTGGTGCTCAAGAGGAATGAGAGGGACGTGATGCGGGAGCCACCATGACACTTTTCCCAGTCTTGTTCTCCCACTACTCCAATTACCCGACTTGATTTCTCCCTCGTCCAATCATTTCAGTTTTGTAGTGCTGCGCCCTCCAATCACCATCTGTCCTCCAGGCAGTAACACTTATACATATCTGCTGTAATTAGACAATCATTTCCACATGTGGATCAAACTCCTTCAACCACTCAACCTCTATACCTCACCCTCCCATCCGCCCACTGTCTCCTCTTTCCTCCCTCTGTTTTTCTTATTTCCCCGTCTCACACTGGACTACCCTCCGTGTGCCCCTTTTCACTTTTTCTCTCCCCCTCTTTCCCCCCGCTTTCTGATTGAATTACCATAAGTGCAGGTTTTGGCCAAAATATGCCAGCTTGTTCTGATTAAAACGGTCCATTTTATACCAGAGACTTTCCAAATGGCTGTGAGCAGTTTGCATGTGTGTTTGGGGGTTGTGTTAGGAGGAGGAGTATGGCTAGTGGTGTGTGTGTGTGTGTGTGTGTGTGTGTGTGTGTTTGTGTGTGTGTGTGTGTGTGTGTGTGTGTTTGGGGGTGGGGGGGGGGGGGGGGGGGGGTCACATGCAGTTTGTGTTGAAAAGAAAAATGCTGCCAGACAATATCGTATGGCAAAGATAAAGAGTGGAAGCCCAAGAACGAGATGGGGACAGCGTGGAAGGCGATGGAGAGGTAAAGCGGGAGGGAGCATCGGGGAACAGAGAGGGAATGAGACAGTAATAGTAGTTGACAGAGTTGGGTTCACAACAGGTTCATGGTGACATCATGGTTGAATTTTGGGGAACATTTATATAGGAAAAACTATTCGCTATTTCTTGGATGCACATGTTACACCCCAAATCTCCATTTTCTTAACCACCCTCTCTCCTCCTTTCTCTACTTAGTCACAAACACTAATTGTTGCCAACAACGGCAAATATTCAAATGTGCTTTGGCACTTTAAAATACAGTTCTGGCCCTGGCATGGTGAATTTGTGCATCTTTGTGTACTCATGTGGTTTACCCGGATTTTGCCTCTGTTTGAATGAAAAGCCTCCCTCATCTCTCAGGTTGTGTGTTAAACTTTATAACCCCAAACTGACAACTGCTACCCAGAGTGTCACTCTTTTCTCTCCTACCTTTTCTTCCCCCAGTCCATTTTCTTTCCTCCTTTGCTTTTGTGTGTGTGCACGTCTAGCCAGCCCTCACCACTGGTACAGTATGTTCTTTGTGTGCATGTTTAGCTGTTTGAAAGACAGAAAAGACACAAAGCAGCCATGGGACCCGAAACGTGTTTATGGTGTATGTGTGGGTGTTATTATATTTGTGTCAGCTCTTTTTCTTGCTTGAAGGAAATTAACAGCAGGGATCTGTGGTGTATTAAAGCTTTTTTGTGTGTCTTCTGCATGTGTATTTATTTTTATTTTTTTTGGTGCTAGTGTTTAGTGGTTTGTGGGCATTTGCCAGCCTTAATATGAGTGTAACTCTGTCTCCGCCTTTCTGCATGTATGCTTGTATATTTGCGTGTGCCAATGCAAGCGAATGAGCTTGTCATGCATGCCTGTCATCCTCTGCATGCCTCTCTCCGTGCACCACAGAGCTTCACATGACATCAATCTGAGAGCAGCGGGATAGTGATCTCATTACCAACAGCCTGTTGCTGATTAAAACCTGCCGTCTGCACCCTCCTCCTTCACCCTTTCTTTTCTTCTCCCTCATCTCCTTCTCTCTCCTGCTTCCTTGTCCTTTGCCCCCCCCCCCACCACAGCTCCAGAGTTGCACTATTCTGCGGTTTATCCACTGCTCGCTGCCAAAAAGGGCCCCATTTCAAGCTCTGCAGAAAGTTATAAGTGCCCCTCTTTTTCAGTTTTCCTCCTAAGTTTCTATGTTCTTTCTTTGTTGCTGTACATCTTGAGGCTGTCTTCTCCAACATCCTATACCTTCAGGCCTCATCGAAACCCTTCTCATGTTCCAGATTTTCTTTCTCAGGTAATCTGCTTTTACACTCATTGACACTAAACAAGAACAAAAGTGGGAGAGAATGAAAGTGTCTGCGAATGTGTCTGAGAGTGTGTGTGCATGTATCAACATGTGGACACATGTGCTTATTAGTGCCTAGTGGATTTACAGTAAAAAATACACAAATGCTTCTTTCACACTCAGCCAGAGGTTATACACAACCCTCCTCTTTGCGCATTTCACTGACACAGAAACACAAACAGGACTAACCTTTCACCTCCCTCGCCGACACTGTTGCTGTGAAGAGTGGTAGTCACCCAGATGGTTAGAGCAGCGGACCTGTGATTGGACGGCCTCTACTTCCATATTTGTGATTAAAAAAATGTGATCCAAGCCAGAAGTCTCATGGCAGAAACTGCATATTTTGACAAAGGTTTAATATAAACATTAAATTCTGTATTTATGTTAATGTTATACTCAGTGGTTTTGTTATATTAACCATTCAGTAGACTATCTAGATGACAATCTTACTATTTACCTTAAGTACAAAATAAAGGTACTAAGGCAGGCAAAAAAATGATGTTTTATATTTGTATATTAAATCCCATGCTAATAAAATCCATTCCAGGTACTTCTTTTGTTCTACTATTGAAAACACACATATCACTACGGAGAACAATTTACTTTCATTTATCCATTCCTCCCTCACCATGTGGCTTAGATCTGTTGTTTCTATGTCATGTATGAAAGGAACCCATGAAGACGTCTTCACAGAATTCTTGATGGTATGATGGGATTGATTACATACTAAACATATTTTGTATATTCTATCATAATTCTTGGAGAATATGCATTTAGCGCCTAATTTAGTAAGTGGGAGTTTGATGGTGGAATGCTTAGTGTTTATGTAAAGCACTGCCATATTGTGTCAACGTAATCATTTGCCTTTATAATGGCAGATGTAAAATAGTTTGGGGGACTATTTAGAGCTTTTAGTGTAGTTATTTTTCCAATGAAAACTATTTTAATAAGTAATAAGGAAAAATTAAAACTTTGAAAGGTCTCCAGACACTGGTTTGATTTAAATTGAGTGTCCTCCTTGCTAGTAAAATTTTTCTTTTTATATGCAGGCATCAATTTATTTTGACATACTTAAGTACAATTATTCACACAGTTTTTAGTATGGGGCAAACTCACTCAACAATGACAAGCTTGTTGCAATTTTCTTGGTAATATTAGGGTAAATGGGTGAATGAGTGTGCATAAACGTCATTTAAAGAGACATAGTTGGTAAACTAAATGAATGAGAACTCAAATACAGTAATTTTATGTTATCTTATTAACCTGTCAACTTACAAGTAAAAAACTAAATTGTGCATTTGTCTTAGCTTGTGTTTTGGAAGGTGACCTGCGCTGACAGTTAGGCCAGTCAGTCAGACAGTAGCAGACAGTTTTATCTCTGACATGAAGAGGCAGGTAGCTCTGCCCCTCAGGGGCAGTCTGGCCAGGTTTGATCTCATCACAGATCAAATGTATCGCCGTTAAATGCTTCCTTACCAGAAAACCGCTGGGCTAATTTGCTTAGGAAAATTCTGTAGGAGGAGAAGAGTTCACTTGAACTGATTTAAAGGTGCGGGAACTGCCTGGAGAATAGCCCTTTGTACTTCTCAGCCTAGGAAAGATGGAAAATAACTCATGGTAGTTTGTGTTTTGGAGATTTAAGTCATCTAACATATATACCGGGCTCTGTGTGATTTTGACAGAAGATATCTATGCTGTAGATTTGTTATACACAATATATTGCGCACTCTTCTTATTTGTAGCACTTCAGATGTATTATACATTTAATAGTAGTTGCAATTTAGATTACTGTAAATAAGTTTAGCTTGTACAGTTGTTCACCTGAGTAGTCTGTACAGATTGACTCACTGTTTGCATCATAACTGACATTGAATGTTGCATTTCCAGTTTTTAGTTAAAAGGTTATTGTTTCAATCGTAAGGGCACTGATGCTGAAAGGGTGTATTTCTTTCCCATCTGTTGTGAGTTGTATTTTTTCCCTATGGGTTTCTGAGTTTTTGCCATTGTTTCATGTGTCCTTCTGTTTGCCTCTGCTTCTCTCGTTTAGTTCATGTTTAGTGTCATTCCTGGTCTGTGCACTTCTGTATCATTTTGTCCATGTTTGTGCGGTGTTCTGTTTAATCTTAGTTCAGTCTGTCTTCCCTGTTAGTTGTAGTTTATTGGTATATTTGTGATCTGTCTGCTTGTGTTCTGGATCAGTTATTTATATTCTGTTTCTTCCTGGTTATTAGTTTCCCCATGGCGTTATTGGTGTCTCTCTGTTTTCCCTGCTGTCTCTCTGTGTCTCGTTAGCCTCATGTCTTTCACCTGTGTTGCTCCCGCCCTAGTGATTATCCCTGGTATATATGTGTGGTCTTTCTGTTCAGCCCTTGGCTGGTCATTGTTCGTGTTACCCCCTGTCAGTTGTGGCTTCAGTCTCGTCTTGCATTTTTCCTGCCCTTGGTGTTTTGGATTACCTGTGTTGGATTTCTGTTTTGTTTCTCATTTGTTTTTTTCCGGACTCAGCCACTTGGTATGTAAGTGTGCTCGCTTTTTGTTTGTTAAATAAATCATCTTTTGAACCGTACCTCCTCTGCCTTGAGTCCTGCATTTGGGTCCTCCAACCTGCCTCACCACCACTTATCGTAACACCATCAGGGATATGTAGTCACAATAAAGCAATGAGTGGCCCTTGATTGGCCCCGGCACCTGGACAGCTGGCCACGGTCCCAAAGTTGAGGCATTGTCAACGCGAAGTGAACGCCAAGGGCTGATACTGATATCCCCAAAGGTGTGCAGCCCTCTGCAGCATGTGTGTTTGTGTATGTCTGTGAGTTAATGACTGTTTCATTAGTGCGAGTGTGTGCGCATGTGCGCCTGCACCGGTCTCCTGCGTGTGTTGGTGTAGGCCTATCTTTGGATGGTGAGCAGACGAGGAACACATTTAGAAATGCAAAACAAACACTCACAGGGTAGAAATCCAACAAAAGAGTGTTGACTGACAATACAGTGTAGAGGGAGTGGAGATGAAGAGAGAGAGAGAGAGAGACTATGAGACAAAGAAAGAAAGACAGAGAGAGGGAAAGGGAGGGGGTGGGCAGCAAGTTGAAACCTAAGCTTTCTGGACCCTGTTTTCCCTTCCTCTGGGCATTCTGTGGCTAGTAAAAAAAAAAGTGCTGTATATTTGAAGTGTTGGATCACGTGACAAAGGCAGGGTTTGTGAATCAAAGTACACAATGATTTCAGGAGGAGAGAGAGAGGGAGAAAGGGTGTGTGTAAGTGAGCGAGAGAGAGAGAGGGAGAGAGAGAAAGACGGGAAAAGGAGAGGGAGGCGGAATGCAACAGGCTGAGCTCTATCGACGCTGTGAGAGGGACTTCTGACTGACAAACACAACTACTACGCTCCTTCCCAGCTCCTTTCTCCTCTGACTTATCCTCACTAACTGCCAGACTGTGTGCCGTGTTTACAACTTACCAGGTCTGGTAAGTTTGGTTTTGGTTGGAATTCGTAAGATCTAATTTTCCTTATAACTTCAGTCTGTTGGCGGTGTGCGAGAAGAAGACAGAGGACATGTCAGAGCATGAGTGAGATGTGTGTGTCTGTGTGTGTGTGTTTGTCTTGTCTCTCTCCCTCTCTCTTTCTCTCTCCCTCTTTCTGTGTGTGTGTGTGTGTGTTTCTGGGACAGCATGACTGGAGAGATTGAGTTTCCTGAGGACAGCTTTAATTGAGAACAGAGATTTTGAGAGAGGGAGCAAGAACAACAGAAAAAAGCTAAGGAGGGGAATGAAAGCTGATCAGCACTTGCATATGCTCCGGGGCCGCTCCATGTGAGGAGACGAGAGCTTGTGGAGATGTGTATGTGTGTGTGTTAGTGTGTCTGTCCTCATTTGTTTTGCGTTAGTCCCACTGATGGATGCACATCTATGTGTTTATTCTTGACTTCATAAACTCTGATTCACAGTCGCCGAAAGAAAAGGTCCTCTGTACAAAAAAAAAAGGGGGATGTGTTGTGGTAAAAAAAATGGAAGTTAGAATTCCCCACATTTTCAAAGAATACTATATAACACACTGCATATACTATTTTATTATTTATTATTATACTATTGCTACAGGTGAGCTTGTGACCATCTCAGGTTCTTTTCCAGCAGCAGACGAAGTGGCTGCTTTAGCCGGCAGGCTCTCAGCCAACAGACTAGCTGTCAGACTTGATGGATCACTCCATCATCATCACAAATGGCTGAGTAGGTCTGGTCTACCTGAGAATGTACACACTCAGTCACTCATCCCTCCCCCCACTGAAGGTTATGTAAACAGGTTTCCATTCACACAATTACATAAGCGGGATGGAAACACTGAAATAGGCTTCTCCGGATATCACAAGACAGTCTGCTGTGTGTCTCATCACTGCTGCTGCTTTGCATTGTGTTTATGTGTGTGTGTGTGTGTGTGTGTGCACGTGTGTGCGTACGCGCGCACTTGTGTGAGTAAACTTACTGACCCACTCATATTGAAACATATTGAAGTCCTTTTTATACAGTCTGTGAATCATTTCAAATAGCATCCTTTGTGCGCCATGTGCTATATAAATACAGATGCATTGCTTGATTGATGATTGTGATTAAAGTGCTATTTATCTGGTAAGTGCTTCTTCCCAGCTGATCCGAGTGGCCCGCGTCTGTCCACTAACACTATACTGCTGACTGGCCTCATCGTGCCACTCTATGCTATGCAGTCCAATGCAAGGGCCCGCTGCAAAGCCCTTTTAGCAAACTCTTGACAAATCTGTTCCAGATTAATTTTCCTTAATGTCTTGAGGAATGTTCATCAGCAAGTCCACAGGGATAGGTGGACGAGTCTATAAGCAGGGCATGAACAGCTGGGTGTAAACAATACACAGTACATTAGAGATCACATTCTGGAGAGGAGTGACAAACTTGCTAGATATAGCTTCTTCTTCTCCCTTCTCTTCTTCTCTTCTGTTAGAATGGATTTGATTTTTGACCATGCTTTTCATCACTTTGTAATTTTCTTTGTCATTGGACGTCCGCAGAGTGTCGGCTACTGAGTGAACTCTGTTCCCAGGTCAGATTCTTTCAGCTTTTAAAATCTAACATTTAGGGTGGATGCATCTGCTCTTGGTTAAGTATGTTTTTTTTCTGTGGTTTCATCATTTGCAAAAGAAACTTAAAGAAAAATGTGCGTGTGTGTGCATCTGTGTGCATTGATTTGGGATTGTTGGATATAGCGCTTTTACTGCATTGCAATCTCATCTTTGTTCTCTATACTCTTCAAGAATGGCAGCCCCTCAGGCTTAGGAGGGTGTCTGGCACCTCTCCGTCTTTCTCTCTCTCTCTTTCTCACTGACTTTTTTCCTTCATATTTCCTCGATATAAAAAGAAAAGAAAAGAAAAAAAAACACCAAAGAAGCCCCATCTTCTTGGCTGGTCCGTGTCAGCTGAGTTTGATTTTGTACAGGGTTGTTCTCATGGTCGCTACATATAAATGGAAACTTTGAACTTCAAATACAAAGAAGCGAGCACTCGCTACTTGTTTTTGAGAGGGGAAAGACACAAATGTTTTCTTGTTCTGCAGAGTTACATATTGTCCACAGAGTTATTTCGAGAGATTTTGGTGAGAGCCATGGACTGTCGTGGAATGTGAATGTGGTTCGGCTTGACGTGACATTCATTATTGCTTCTGCTGCACTTTTATAAAATTCAAGGCTGAATGTGTCTCAGTGTGTCTAAAGAGCTCTTCAATGTGTTTAATCGTGGCCCGGGGCTGCTCTTCAGTACGGGCTACAAGTCCCTTTAAATACACTTCTAATCCTCTCTGTGGAGGAACAACAAGGCACAGATTTTAAGTGTGTGCGTCTGTGTGTGTGACTTAGGCGGAGCGGGGCTTCGGGAAGTCTTTAGTCTCACTTTTCTCTTTAATACCAAATGAAAAGCTGCCTACCAAATGCTTCAATTAGGCCTGACCCATGGCCCAGGCTGCTGAGCCTGGAGCGACAGGGGCTGACCCCGGCTCCGACCTGGAGACCCCTGGCAGCCCGCAGGGTTGGCTCCACATAATGACAACATTGTGTGTTTTATGAAACATTACTATCATCATCATCATCATCATCATCCCCATTAGCACCACTAACACAGTATTCGCACTGTGTTATTCCAAGTACGTCGGATAGTTTAGATTTGTGAGCAAGAGTAAAGCGATAAGTTAGTCGAGAGTCAGGTGACACTTTGTGGTAAAGAATAAACAAGGTGAAGAGTACTCATGGTGGCTTTCAGATCATTTTCTAGTAGGTGATGATTTGATTGTTGCTGTAATTCTATGATTTAGTGTAGTGTGAAGATTCGTTTATTGTATTTTTAAAATAAGCTAAATTGTTGCCAAGGTAACAATTAATCCAAGTTAGGGCTGCAACTGCAATTATTTAAATTGTTTATTAATCCAGTATTTTCTCCATTAATTAGTCCAAAACCAGTTTACTATTATGAAAGATAGATATAGATAAAGATATAAACTGGAAATATACATTTAAGAAGTTTGAACCAATGAATGTTTAAGGCATTTTAAGTAAGAAATGGGCTAAATGATTAATCAATTATCAACATTGTTGCAGATTCATTTGCCAATTCACTAATCAATTAATCGTTTCTGCTGTATATACATTTTACTTGAGAGCATTAATCTAGATGCTGAAAGACACTTTACATAACAAAACTAAAAATGTTAAAAACACAAAACTAATAAAAACTAAAAGCACATATATAATTGATTGAAAACCTTATAACTAGTGTAGACTTCCAATTACCACACATTTCTCAGCCCAAAAAAGGGAGTCATTATACCATAAAACTGAAGATTGACTGTAATTCCCTAGTCATCTAGCCTATTTCTCTGAAAATGCTGCACCACATTATCTCCACACAAACAGGACATTTTTTTATGATGTGCCGGGAAAAAACGTCTTCCGTGTGTGTGTGTTTGTGTAGGAGCTCACAGACAGCAAGACTTCTCTGATTTCAACACAGATTTGTTTTCCACAATGTAACGTGAGCACAATCACAGAAAAAACTGTGTGCATTCATGGTGAGTTTACAGCGTCCTTTGAAAGACACAGGACGCGTACCTGTCGACATCACCGCAGCTTCCACCAAACCTGTAGCCGGTTACGATGACAGCTCTGACACAGAAACGCTACTTTGGAGACTAGTTCCAGGGACTCCACAATTTCACACCTTTCTATTAGATGTATGGACAGTAGCTGGATTTGTGATGCGTTCAAGCACAATTACTTATTTTAGTTTCATTATAACAACTATAAATTATAAAAAAAAACATTGAATTGATTTTTGAAATCTGAGCAGAAATACTGGTACCTCCCAACTTCCACTCATGTGCATTCCCTCCCATTTCCACATCTGCCTTTAGTAGATATAACTCTATTTTAAATTCTATTTTAGTAGATTTACTGACTGAAGTCCAAGTGTGGGTGTGAAGTATGTGGAAATACGCTTACTGGCTTTCTCAGAGTTAGATGAGAGGATTAACAGCACTATGTTTGTATGCTTAATATGAAACTAGCTTAGCATAAAGACTAAAACAATAAAAAACAGCTAGCCAGGCTGTTTCCAAAGGTAACAAAATTGGCCCACAAGCACCTCTATGGCTCACTTATATTATATCTAATCTTTTTAAATGTGGGTTTAATGTAGATTTCTGTACCAAACTATTTCTTGGCCAGGTGCGGTGACTTCCTGGTCCTGACACAGCCACACTGCTGTTAAAATTATAAGCTAAGCTACCCAGCTGCTGGCTGTAGCTTAGTGTACATATATGAGAGGGGTATCAAACTTCTTACCTAATTCTCAGCAATGTGTTTCACAAAATGTGCAACTATTCTCTACTTGCACTGCAGTGCAGTGTGACAAATAGGCCTGTCCCTTTTACAAACTGCTGTTGTTTGCTGTTTACTTCCTGTCAACTCTGCAGTAACATTACTGTTTACAGTTTTCAGTTAGCTTTTAACATATTGTTAATAGTATTTATTGTTTGTTTTTATACATAGTGTTTTTGATCATTTTTATGATGACCTCAGTGACTTAGATAACCACTGAATTAGCTAGCACCAACGTTAGCCAGACTGTTTTGTCCACTCTGTATCTGAATGGTATCCCAGAGCTCTGGGTGCCCACATATGGCTACAGTAACGACAGTGGATGTAGGAAACTCAGTGGCTTGCTGCTGCAGACAGGTGGAGACACAACTTTATAACCCCAAACACTAAAATTAACTCTGAGCTCCTCCCATCGGTACATGGCATACAAACTGTAAACATTAGGCTACCACACTGAGTGGCTAGTTGCTAACTGTTATGCTATCTAAGACACTGAGATGATTATCAAAATGTACAAAGCTAACTGTAAAAAGTAACTAACTTAATTAGGATGACCAGTTGAAAATGGGTGAAATTCGGGACGGGGGGGGGGGGGGGGGGGGGGGGGGGTACATTCAGTGTCAACTGACATTAACACACGTGAAAATCACAAAACACAGTGCTAAAATTAATTATTTTTATTCATGAAGTCACCTGTATGTCATTAGGAAAAACACAACAACTGTGGATATGTAAGAGTGGGTAAATCATGATCTTTTACCTAATTTTTATTTTTATTTTATTAATTTCATCAGGGCAGTGTCTGTCACATCTGTCTGCACAACGCGAGTGTCAGATCTCTCTGCTTTGACTACCTGAACCCTGTCCTCGTGACTATAACTTCCACTAACCACAAGAAAACTAATTGTTACTTTGTGGCAACACTGTAACAACACTGTTGACACACTGTAGGCTCCAAATAACCTGCAACCCCTGCTGGAGCAAGAGAACTACACAACGATCTGGATTTAATGATTAATTAGGCTATAATCAAAATTCATGTTAAGTCTAATTTTCGGGACAACTGCTCATACATTACTATAGTGCAGTTGGTAAAACGGATATGCGTCAGACTACATTGTGCAAGTAGAGAATAGCCTTAAAGCAACATTATGTAGTATTTTTATCTTAAAATAACAGCTTTAAAATCATTTTGATGATGCACTGACTTGTAATAGGATGAACTGAGTTTCTGTCATTGCCACTCTGGGCTCCCTACGCTGGAAACTGCTCTTCCCGTCGGTAAATGGCTCTAGATCAGAGCTAGCTCAGTGTTGTCAGTATGGACATCATGGCAGAGGCCGCAAAGAGACCAAAGAAGTTTTTGAGGAAGCGAAAAAGAGAGAGTGACCGAGAAAGAGACCGGACAAGAGCAAATATCAGAGTTGCTTTTACTCGTTGGCGTGAGCTAAAAGAGCTGAAAGGGCGTGGGACAGATGCCAAGCTGGCGTCTTTCTGTTGGACTAGTAAGTAACTTATTAGCCAGCTTGCTGTGTCTTGTGTTGTTGCGCTTGCTTGATGTTTCGCTGTGTTAGCAAAGTTGCGACTAGAAGAAAATCAGCCATAGAGGTTTTGCTGCTAGCTATAAATCTCAAGTTGAAGTTAGCAAATTAACTAGATAAAACAGACGTACATCTGTGACATTACTGTAAGTGCTCTTGCGTCGATTGCTGTCTAAATTTGTTGGCTAGCTTGCTACCCAAGTTTCAAGCAAATGCTGCTACTGCTGCTGCTGGCGGAGAGCAGTGCCAATGTCAACCTCTATGGACATAACGTTTGCTAATAGAGAGCCTAAGTCCCTCCAGTTCCAGTGGACCACCATGGGATCTTACTTCGGGAAAAAATATTGTACGGTAGTCAGTGGCAAGAGACAACTAATTTTTTGATTCCGTTTGAATTGTGCTCTGAATTATATGATGATGGTCAATTTAAAATGTATATTTAAAAGTCAAGAAAATCAGTTTGATGTAAAACTGTTGAGGTATAAGACTGTGAAAATACATTATTACAAAGACCACAAACCCAAAAGTCGCATTTTCTCTTAATGACTGAAGCTAACATTGCTGAGGCTGAGTCAAAGAACTTACACGTGTAGATGATGTGATAAAAGGACAGAGTAGTTGGATTAAATACATCAGATGAGATTTATTTCTGCGTGGAACATAGTGAAGTTATCTAGCTAGCAACAATCAAGCAATGAATGTTAGCTAGCATTAACGCGATAATATGTTGGTGACGTACATTTTGTGAGAAGAGAGATGTAGTTCATTGAACAACTTTCACACAAAAAGACATGTAATTTACTGGTTAAGGACAACCTGCAACTTTCTTGATGGACAAAACTATCTTTTAAATTGACATAATATGTGTAATTCAGGGCACAGTACAAACAGGATCAAGAAATAAGTTGTCTCTCGCCATTGACTACCGTATATATTTTTCCCGAAGTATGGGCCGGAAGCGGAAGCGAGTGACTTAGGCTCTCTATGGTGGAGGTGAATAGACTAGTGATGGGAAAAGTCACTCTTTTGAAAGACTCGAGTCACCAATATCTTGTTCATTAAAATGAACTAATCTTTCTTTGTGTCATTTTGTTCATTTTGTTCATTTTAACTAGGGTGGTTATTGTGGCGCTGCATCCCTCTAGTGGGCGATTTAAAAAAATAACAAAAAAACGTGCAGTTCTCAAACACAGAAGCTCTAATTGACAAAGTATTAAGCACAAATTCATCTCTTCATCTTTCTCTATCATGGTTCTATAAAGCCACATGGAGCCACAACCAAATTCAAACCATGGAAAAACCACAGAAATATGTTGTCAGTATTCAATTAAGCCACTACTCCCTCTAAATCCGTCCATTTTCACAATTGTTCCAGAGTATACTGCCAGACCAGCCATATATATAATTAGAATTACTATCACTATATCTGTAAAGTGCTCATTCATACAGTAGCCAGCTGCTGTGTAACGAGTGAACGTAAGAGTCCAACACTATTCACGTATACGTGAAAATGAACAAATTACTCACTGAGACAACCCGTTCCTCCTGAGTCACATACAAGATTAGGTCAAATGAATGAAACGTTCTTTGAACAACACAACACTAGAATAGACAGAAAGGGACAATGATGGAGGAAGCTATGAAGAGAAAAAGAGAGGGACCTACCAAGGAAGAGGCTTGTGCACGATGGCAAGAGACAAACGCAGAGTTGGCCTTACTTCTGTGTCTTATTTCTTCACAGTTCGTCTAGTAAGTAATATTGCTATGTGTTGTGTTGTCGCACTTGCTTGATGTTTGTCTGTGTTAGCAAAGTTGGCGACTTGCTAGTTTTTGATCGTAATGTAAAGCTGTCCTTATTTACGACAGCTGTGAATTCCACTCTGAAACGGTAGGGGCGCCTAGTCGCTCAAAAAAACACATCTTACATAATGTTGCTTTAAGGCTGATATGTCACAGTGACCAAACGAATTATCAACTTCGACCTCCTCAACCTTCGAACAAAGTTTTTTTTATAGCCTCTGTAAACTAAGTGAGGGAGTTCAGATCCTGTTTACTGGAAATCATTTTAATAAAATAAATGTCTGGCAATCATTCTGAAAGATGATTCAGAGCAATAACACTTGGAAAATTGATATCAAATGTTGTTTTGAGGCCTAATATAGGCTTGTGTGTGTCCATTATTGACTAGGATAACAACATAATGGCTTGCATAAATTGAAAATATGTGTTTGCCACAGCCAGAAACACTTTGCGGTAATAAGATGGCTGTCAGACACTGATGGTTTATGGCCTAGCAATATTTGTATTCCTCAAAAGACATTTTTACATGTCAGTTTGACATAAAATATAGTACGGTCATTTGTTGGAAAATCTAATTATGTTGTTTGTGGGTGATGGTTGCCTGTGTTTTATCCTCTGTAATGGTTTCTCTGTGTTAGTATGTGACTTTTCTACTCAAAACAGCTCATCCCTGGCTGCACTCTCTCAGAATAAGCCAGATTTGATTGTGGTTTTTTGGTTTATTGCTAATTGTCCCTGCTGAAGTCATGGTTTTCCTTGCATTTAGCTGTTTTGGGGGAGTTTTCTTGCCTCTGCTTTTTAATTTTCTCTGTGGGTGTATAGGTGTCATGCACATAAATGCTGTGGTTTCAAATGTGGAGATTGTATTTAAGTTTGTCCTTCCCACTATCAGACATATGTCTGAAAGCTGAACAAAACTATAAACCTTCTTCTGTTGTGCAAGTCAGAAATTACTAAAAAAGATAAACTATTTGCTCAATATTACACTGAGAATAGCAAATAGATTTCAGAATAAAAGAGAAAGAACAGCAGATAAGCAAAACTCATATTCACAAAAGATCCTCTCAAGATAGCGAAACCAAGATATTCAAAAAGAGAAAACATTTTGCACTTTACCACTGAATGCCCGCCCATTTTCCAGCTGACTCACATTGCTCTGGATTGAACCCACATACTAAAAATTTGGGAAAAGAAAGATGACTAAATAGTTGTGAAGAGAAATACATAAATTGTTTTACTTTCTATTTACTGACAGGAGAAAAACTGCAGAAAGTACAGAGGGAAGGAGCAGACTTTTCGGTTCCTGTGGCCTGTTCTCAGTCCAAAAGATCAAAGTTTATTTTCAGACAAACCGTTTCTTTTTCTAGTCTTAGACAAGTGTTCACACTCTCTCTGCGTAAGAAAAACACAGAAAAAAAACATCATCATGTAATCCATCTGATATGCTAACACTGAGCACTAATTCACCTCATGATTAAACAAAATAAAGGACATCATTATGTGATGTAGAGAAGCGTTGTACTGTCTGGTTAACCTTTGGAGTCACACAATTTTGATTTATTGGAAAATATTAAAGAGGTGGTATTATGCTTTTGGCTTTTTCCCTCTCCTTCATTGAGTTATATACTTTTTTTGTGCATGTAATAGGTTTGCAAAGTGAAAAAGCCCAAAGTCCAGCCCAAAGGGAGTTCCCATCTCCCACAGAAAACACTGGTCTGAACTGCTTGAAAACAGCTCGTTTGTAGTCCAGCCGCTTCCTTTTCATCCTGTGAGGTCACAGGGATGAAAGCAAATGTGCATCATTTAACGCTTGCCAAATGGCTCCTCTGACATAGCCTCAAAAACACCGGTGGAAAAACACTGAGCTGCAGAACACACCTCTCCTCTCCCTTCCAAACACTAGCTACCCTCCAGGCAGTCAATGGACATAAAGTTGTTACTGTGATGTAGAGACAGAGCTCAGTTAAAACTTCATGGATGAAAGATGCTTTTTTTTTTACAGATTAATAACTCCCCACTCTGAAACTCTTGCTTTAGTCCATGTTGCCAACATGTAGCCTACAGCTGAATCGAAGCTGTTAACAGGCTTCTTGCTGACCAGCCCTTCTCTGCTTCTGATTGGCTAATAGTCCTTAACTAGGAACTGCACATGTGCAACTCCCAAAAAAGATCATTTAGAGACAAGATGTATCACTCCATAGCTAAAATGAAGCCTTCACACACAGGGTGAAAGGAGGAGCTGCAGCAATGTGCAGTATGAAAAAAGAAGGTGTTTTTTTAAAATTAAACCATGTAAACCTGTTCTGGTAAATAAATAGGATTTTGAACCTGAAAATGAGCATAATACCACCTCTTTAGTTTTAGACTGAAATCCTAAAACCTGGCAGTGTGCGTGTACTCCTACTACTTTGTAGTTGAGACTAGTTATAAAACTCCCCATTGTACACATGATGCTTTGCCATAAAAACACAATGTTGACTGTGTATAGTCCAAAGTGTGCAGGTTTTACTGATGGAGAACTGATGACACACTACAAATAATAGAGATTTTCTTTTGGCCTAACATTCTGGCTACCAGTGGTGGAATGTAACTACTTAAGTACAAATTCAAGGTACTGTACTATCCATTTTATGCAACTTTTTCCTATTCCACTACGTCTCAGAGGCAAATATTGTACGTTTTACTCCACATTTGTCTGACAGCTTTGAGTTACGAGTTTTAGATTTAAAATTTTTGAGAAGTTGACTTTTTAGATAAACATGTTTCTCACAGGACAGTGACACTACCATGATATGATGATGTAATAAAATGTGATGCATTGCTGTAGATTAAACTATTCAACAGGATATAAAGTGGTTAAAATTTGCTCAACCTTAAACATCTACAGCAGTAAAATTCAACATACACATAAATGTAGCACTAACACAAATCCAAAAACATCAAATACAATAGTAAAATTGTACTTGGCATCCAACCATAAATATGAAACCACAGAAATACAAATTGCATTTGTTTATGACACAAACTCTAGCCCTAATGGCTTACTGATGTCAAGATGATCTCTTAAACCTCAGTAACTGAAGCTTAAATGTTTTACATATACCTGAATTTTTATTGACTCTCTACTCTCTACATTTGTTCTAAACTGTTGAGGGTGACCACAAAGACTGTTCCGAGTAATGGAAAACTGGGAGCTTTTAGTCCTTTCAGATGGATACAGTGACCTGGGAAAAACCTTTGTCCAACGCTAACATTATCAATTATCAGTCTGGCTCCAATTCTGCACCTGATTGGGATTTAATGTTTTTCAAAAACTTTGAGCACAAGTGTGTCCGATCATGCATCAGTTTCTTTGTGCTTGGTGGGTAACTGAAATAACTTTTAATGAAAACTAAGTCTATGAAATCAGTGGTTAATATCCAGGGCGACGGATGAAGCAAACTATAGTAAGTTTCAAAACTTGGCTCAGCGCTGCTCAGAATTTGGTGATTACATGCTTTTTCATAAAATACGTTCATGTTTGCCATTAACACTAGGGATACCCAAGAGTGCCTGTTCTAAACAACTTGTATACTTTTTATTGACCTACACACCCCGATCAAGCTCTGTTTTCTGAACACTTCAAATTCACTAGATGACACTGAACGACACGTAGACTTCCTATTACCACACATTTCTCAGCCCTAAAAGTGGACTCATTATGTACCATAAAACTGAAGATTTACTGTAATTCTCTCGTCATCCATTTCCCTGAAAATGCTGCACCACATTATCTCCACACCAACAAGACATTTTTTTATAATGTGCCGGGGGGAAAAAATAAGTGAAAATGTAACCAGAATTCCAATGATGGATCTAAGACCTAAACAAAGATGTTTACTGCCACAATTTCATGCAGGCATTTTCTTTACAATATATCGAACACAGTTAGAAAAGTTTCTGCCAAGGAGAAGAAATGATTGCGCAGGTTTACTGTATAATTAATTATTATACAGCAAACCAATGAGAGACATATAGAATTTAATATCAGGTCTTGGTAAAGAGCCAGCGCAGGATGCGTCCACTCTAAACTAGCTAAATTAGAAAACGTTTTCTCTGCAATTGCGGTGCACTCAGCTGACAGCTGAGTTTTTCCCAGCGATGATGAATCTTAAAATGATGGCATGGGGTTTTTGTTCTTCTTCTAACAGAAAGTCTACATTTTAATACAGTCAAAATCACAACATACAGATGATTGCGTTCAGCTGCATTTGTGTTTATTTAGTCAGATGACTTCATAAAATCAGTCATAAAATAGAGGCAAGAGTGCCTGATCAACAGGTAACAATTACGAGTTACAATCAAATCATTATTTTGTGCACTTTCACTAACTGACAATAGAAACCAAAATATATGTAAATGATAACAACAAATTCAAGAATTCGGCTAAATTAGAACACAATGTAGGTGATAATACTATGTAATAATATTACTATAACAACTACTATAATAATGAGCAGGCCTGTCCCTGGCTCAGCCCTGCTTTTACTGATTGTAAAGCTACATAGGCTATGCACAAGAAGAACATCAGTAATAAATATGACTAACAATAATCAATTTTCTTATTCTATCCATGCATATTAAGATTGCCTACACATTTACATTTATTTATTTAGGTGACGCTTTTATCCAAAGCGACTTACAATTGCTATAAATGTCAGAGGTTGCACGCCTCTGGAGCAACTAGGGCTTAAGTGTCTTGCTCAGGGACACATTGGTGTCTCACAGAACCAGGGTCTCTCACACCAAAGGCATGTGTCTTATCCACTGTTCCATCACCACCCCCCTGCACACTGCCCCTGTACCTGTCATTGTTTTGTCTGGTTCCACTGACCTTCTCCTCCTGCTCCTCCTTTTCCTCCTCTCCCTCCTCATTAACATGACTGGTGTCATCATCACCCTGTTTCTCTGCATCACCTCTAGTGACCTTAGCAGCTAATATACATACAAACATACATACAACATACATATTCCTCACTTACAGAACAATGTTGTCTTTGTGTGATAACACACTGCAAACTGTTGTTTATAATATAGGCTATATAATTACATAAATGCATATATAAATAATTTGAGTATATAATAAATGCATTAGCCTCCTAATTGTGCACCTGTCTCTGCCTGGGTCCTGCCTCACCTGCTACAGCAACCTTTCTGCCAAGTCCTCCGTTAATTAGGCGCATTTAGCTGCCTCTTGTGCTTACATTTTTTTATTCTTAATTCTTGTTTTTTTGGATCCACACATTTCTTTTTCCTCTTTCTGTCTTTTCACCACGTTTACCATCTCTGTTGCGCTTATCATACAATCCTGGGCTGAGTTCAGCACCGACAGTACATATTGAGATTAAACTCGTCCTAGATGGATTGTAAACTGCTTTGATCGGCGCCGTTGAGCCAATCAGATTTCAGCAAAAACGAGGATCAATCCATGTTGAGGGGCAGCAATACTGAAAGCATTGGTTTGGCCCAGGCTGATAGACACACAGACAGTGTTCATGCGCGGATCATAAAGGAAAGTATTAGTACCTGAAAAATAAAATCTCCTGACCCCCGGTCGGTTTGGCCTGAAATGTACCGGCCATCAGGGCGTTCGGGAATATTCCCGAATGCCCACCCTGATGTTGGCTATGACAGTTTTGTTGTTTGCCAACCAAAACAGAAGAGATTTAGCTGTGTTTTGCTTCAGTATGAACAGAGATCTTTATGAAAACAACCTGTGGGCCAATGTAGTACTGCTTTTTCTGCGCTCCAGGTTGGAGCGTCATCTTTCACAAATGATTGTCGGCCACAAATATGAAGTCCTGCAATACTCAGTATGGCGTTTGTTTTGATGAGTTAAACATGTCATAGTGGGTAAAAAGATATTATATCGTGTAGTCTTGCAAATTGTTGCAAATTTGGTAAGGTGGGCTCCTGAAATGTAAGTTTGGACACAGGTCGTTTTCATGTGTAAATTCAGAATCAGAATCAGCTTTTATTGCCACGTATGTGTACACATACTAGGAATTTGACTCTGGATTGTACATTACTCACAATGTGCTTACTCATACAAAAATACAAAATCACAATAATAAAAATAAAATAAAATCAGACACAGACTACAGTGTAGACAACACAAATATACACACTATGAACAAAAACAATATAGACATATTGACAAATAGTGCAGTGATCGGAGTGCAAAGGATACAGGAGGTGGATTTGATATACAGGTACATATACTGTATGTGCATACATGTACACATGTACACAGTGCAATGAAGCATAGTGCAAAGGATGCAAGTATAAGTAATAAGTATTTTGTGCAGGAGTAATGACTAGAGGTAGGTGGATTTGGTATACAGTAGCTACAATATGACAATATAACAGTATGAACAGCACTGAAATAGAGAATGGTGAATAAATGTGTGTTAAGTGTTAGCCAGTAAACGGGTGGCTGATTAGAGGCTGAGTTACTGGGTTAAACACAAAAAGCACTACGGAGTGAAATCCAGATGCTGCCGTCTGCGGCGCCATCTTTATTATTTAATTAATTTAAATTACATTTTATTTCAAAATGGACCTGCTTAGTGTGGACGGACTCTCAGTAATGACCATGGGCCTGTACCATGAAGCAAGTTCAACATAGCCAGGATATATTTTCGCTATCTGGCTTCACTAACCTTAACAATTACGACTGAAGTGGTCATTCCACCTCACTTTAAAAAACTTTGTCACTTCAAAAATGAGATTAATTTATTTAACACACTCAAAAGTGTTCCCAACATTATTCTAAATTAAATTCATAAAGCAATGAAATGAATAATCCATTCATGCCATAAAATGTGCTCAAATAGTGGTTGAAAGATAGAATCTCAACATTTAGGCTACTGGAAACTCACCTAATTACCTGCGCCCACATCTAGCTACTAACCTAAAATAAATATCCTACGTTCATATTAAAATTTATAATTAAAATTTGGTGATGTCATTTTCCAAGAGAGCTGTTGGGTCAGTAGTCGGGGTTTTCATAGAGGTGATCTCCTGCTCCTGCTCCGGAGCAGGTTAGCCGTTCAGCTTAAGTTACCATGGAGATATATCCCGGTAAGACGTGAACCACTGTCGTGGTACTAAAAACCCAGAGTAAACCCCCGAAGTTACTTCGATAAGCTCAAATCCTGCTTCGTGGTACAGGCCCCGTGTGTGTGTCTAATTTCATAACATAACCTCAAACTGATTTGGGTTGGAAAAACCATAAAGTTCAGTCACATTTACACCCAGGATAACCAGATCCAGCTGATCCTCCTAATAAGCACTTAAAACATGTTATTCAAGATATTGCTTTTGTTATTTCAACTGTTTACAGCTGAACAGTGTTTACAAGGGTTGCAACAATTCGCTGAACACAGTCACGTAGCACGTAAAAACGTTTTTTGACGTGTATGTGAAAACAAGCAAAGTTCACCATATGTAGCAGCTTGTTGGAGAAGACAGAAAGATGGAAAGCCCTATAGCTTTTTATACCAAAGCTGTTTTTAATCCCCACAGTTTGGGGAAAGGGGCCATCCGTTGTGTGTTGTATGTGTGAGGGTGTGCGTTAGTGTATTTGTGTGTGTCTTTGTTTCAGCAGGACCAGGACCAGGTGACCCAGTCTGACCTGACCCAGCCAGGTCTCATAAAAGCAGCATTGAGGCCTGGAAGCCCAGAGACACAGCACTGCTTTTGTTGCCCTACCCAAGGTGTATTCCCCCGGAGGGAGAGTGGTGGTGGTGGTGGTGGGGTTACTCATTAGAGAGAAAGAAACCGTTCCTTGGCTTTGGCGCACATGATTTCATAGTTTATTGGTGGAAATAAAACAGTTTCTTTATTTTTATGTGTGTTTTCTGCAACCACTCAGCCCGTTTTTTTTCTCCCTCCTCACATGCTGCTTTACCACAGTTCGTTCTTTCTCTCATTAATCCAGTTTCCAGTATGGCTCTAATTAATAGGACTCTGTTCACTTCATACACATGGCCTGCCAGAAACTCCCTCCTATGAGCTTCCCCTCCTTTTCTTTTCCTCTTTTTCCCTCTATCTTTTTCCATCTTTTTTTTTTTCAGCTTTCGACACTTAATTTTTTCTTCATCCCAATCCTTTTATACATCTGGCTTTCATACCAGTGATTTCAGTCTTTGAATGTGATTGGTTAAAGAGTCAAGCTGAACGGCTCTGAAGCTGCATCTGTGGAAGGATCCTCCGTTCCGTATTTACTCCTTCATTCTTCAAGGTCAATTGCAGCTTTTAATGGTGCTTCAGCATGTGTGAACGTGGTGTTTTTCGCACTGATTACTTGTCCAGTGAACATGATTAAAGTCACAGAACATCTGTGTATGTTCACTTCTGCAGCCTACATGTCCGCGCTTGTATGTTTCTGTGTTCTGCTCTCGGAGAAGCATGTGTGTGCGTATGTTTTGCGTAAATGTGACCGTTCCACTCCATACCATGTATGTAATCACTTTTATAATCACCACACACTTTATCCAACCTGGGTTTGACATTCTTTGATTCTCAAACACAGACGTTCTTTGTGGAAATAGTTGCAGGGACTCTCCCTAACTGGCCCGCACACTGAAGAAAAACCTCAGCAGAGCCAAGCAGTTACAGAAAAAATGTCAATATGGGAAATATGACTTTAAAACAACACTCACTGCGCTGACTTTGTGGCTTTGTGTGTGAATGTGTAATATGTACTGTGTGTGCATGTGTGTGGGGAAAGAAATGGCTACTGCAACAACAAAAGGATGTGGAAGAATTCTCTATACTCTACTAATAATAGAAGCCCAGATGCATGATGATTAGTCTAAGGGTTTGTCCATCCCATTATATCAATGAGGGTAGACAAAATAGTAGAAACCCCCCTCAGTGTAATGCAATACAAATCAACAACACCACAACCTACGTCATCAAGTTGAATCTTTCTTGACACTGTTTCAGCAAAAGCTAGACATTATAATCTTCCTGAAGGTAGGATTTATTGCAGTGCAGTTGTATTAGACTGCATTAGTTTTAACGCAGGGGTACCTAATAAACTGGTAACTTAGGATAAATAAATGATTAATAATAAAAATAATAATAATAATAATAACAATAAAAATGTCTTAACATGTGTGCGGAATGAATTTGCATTAGGGTGAGAATACCAGAAAAGATGAAGTACTCAACAGTTGTGACTTTGTTATGAATTTTGGTATGAACTGTTGCACACTTAAAGGGTTAGGTCAGCAAAATAAAAACAAACAAACACATTTTCTTTATGTCTCATCTGTGGTGATGAAATGTGGAGCATGCTGTTATGGTTAGAGGTTTTTAATAAAATGCAGCAAGTGACGTTTCAACATGAAACAGGTTTTCATGAGAGTAAACACATTTTTTCAGTTAGGGTATTGTGCCATCCAAGCAGTTTGGGATTCATTTGTTCAGGTTTTGAGCTGTCCACCCAATACAATAGGGGTGAATGGCTGTAAACACTTTTAACTGGAACTGCTTTCTACCAAAGAAATAGTCCCTATGAAAAGTGTTCACAGAGAGGTCTGTGGATTATCGAGAGTATACTGGGGCACTGTTTCTGGAAAGACATGTTGCTGTTGAGGTTTTTTTTTGTGATTTTTGAATTCTGTAAGTAAGATAAACAAACGTTTATTCATCTCAATTATGTTGTGTTGGAGGCAGAAATGTCTGAAATAGATACCATCGGGACAAGTACCCTGAGCAAATAAAACCATATTCTGCTTGGCTGGATAGCACAAGACCACACGAGGTCACTTGAGTGAGTCGACCCTTTAAATTAAAAAGTATTGCTTGTGTGTAACCATGTGTGTTTGGGCATCTGTGTTTGTGCGTGTGTGTGTGTGTGTGTGTGTGCGCATTTTATGAGTTTGTGTGTCTATGTCCTGTAAAGGGGCTCTCCTCTGACCAGTATTTTTACCTCCACATGTGGAATAGTTTACTTTAAATCTTATTGACAGGATCCTCTTTGTTAAACTAACTATATATTGTATGAGAGACAGTCAGTGAATAATTCTTTAAAAGACAGATTAGTAATAGTTCCTCTCGATGTGTATTCACTCTGATTCACTCAGTATTTCTGCTGATTCTGTGTATTCATTGTTTGTAGTTCAATGAAGGACATTTGAAAATTCATAATTCTCTCTCTCTGCCTCTCACACACCCAGGGTGTTTGATTCCCATGCCGAAGCAGGCCCAAAACAACTAGACATTCTTTGGCCAAGCTGCATTTACCATGGCTCCACCACAGAGAGATAAGCTCCACCCATTCATGAAATCACTGTAGGGGATGACAGTCATAGCAAAACTAGAGGGGTGGGCTGCCCTCATTTAACTTATTGACAGGGTGACAGAGCCACTACATGAGCACTCAGAGACATAAACCCTCAGCGGCTTCGGCTTCAGCAGAAGGTTTATGGTGTGGGTACAGTGAGAATGATCTGTTGTTGGAAAGGGTTAATTGTACCCATGTTGTGGCTGGCTGTTCTCTGGCAGGCTGGCTAGAGTCAGGCTGGCAGAGGGAACAGAGAGACCCTTTATTATTCAGTTCTGCTGATTGAAATCATATGGCATGGCCTGAAATCATTTCACTACTTTGAAGAACGACAAAGGAGAAAAGTGTTGTAGACCGTCCGCTTCTCTGCTCTGTTTCTTCAACGCTCTCTTTTGTTCTTCTCGCCTGGAGTTTGCTTTGGAGGTATTTCAGGTATTGCTTTGATTACAGAAAGAGGCTGATGTTTTTGCATGAATTGTTGTTGATTTGACTTGAGATGAGTTGTTAAGCCACTGTGGTAACAACCGGACTTTGGTTCCAGCATCTAACCACATCCTCCTTGTCTTCCTTCCTATTCAACGGATTGGCCTGGTCAGGTCTCGCAGCTCCTGGTCTCTCTCCCGCCCTTCCTCCCTCATCAGCATCCCTCTCACCTCTCTGACGGCAGAGAATCCAGCAGCCAAGAGGGGCTGAATGGCACCAGCCCATTTCAAACTCACCGCAGGCCCCTGACGAAGACGACCCAGGACGAGGAAACAACGAGAGAAGTCACCTGAACCGCCAGAAGCACTTTTCATGATGGCAACCAACAGGGAGCACCAAGTGCGTCACATGACCGGCTTCCCACGTGCCATGTACCCGTTCACCTTTAACTCCATGCGGAGCCACTCCCCCTTTGACCTGCTGGCCAGTAGCCACCTCTTCGGCCGGTTTGGGGCTGACCTTCCCAAAGAGATGGCTGCATTGTGTGAGTATTTCTTTGTAAATTACTTATATGACCAGAGATCATTGGGGTCCTTTAAACTCACATCAATACACAAGGAGGTGCACAAAGATGCTCCTAACTGAAATAATCTCATTGTATTCAGATTTATATCTTTAACCAGCTCAAAACTACAATGTCACATTCAGCTTAAGTTCTAAAAACAAAACTGAAAAAAAAAAAAGTTAATCATGCGGGTTCCAACTGGTCTAAGGTTCAGTGAGGACACAAGAAATCCTAATCCCACACCCTAGCACATGACAAGATAGTGTGCTGAATGTCTGTGTCCTGACCAGCCCTGTTTCTTTGTAAAACAGCAGAGAGTCTCCACAGTTTTGGACAAGTCTTCAGGGCCAGTTTGTGGTTATAATCAGGCTTTAAATCGTGCATTGAGAGGAGTAGAGAGTTTTTCCATGTGGTAAACCAGGCGGATGGCAGCAAGGGCAGGCTGGAAAAAATGGCGAGCACAGTCCCTGGTGTAATTTGCTGCATTCCATAGAATCTGTATCTTTCAAATCCTCACTGGAACAGATAGAAACATACATTTCCTTCAAAGAAGGTCGGGGCTTTTGGCAGATGAAAGAGTTTCTCATTTCAACTTGCAGAAGCGGTGTATTTGGATAGAGACCATTTTGAGTCACAGGGGGCGCAATTGCACTTCACAGTAACAGAGAGAGGGAGCGACACCGCAGAGAGAGTCATTGCAAGAGTTTATACAAATACTGACAACATTGTGTAGTTTCCTGACAGTTGTTCCTTTATTTTTCTTCTCTTCATATTGTTTAATGATGTTACTCAGACATTACAGGGTCACACCACTATTTCATTTAATCTACATTCGGGTAAGTCTTACCTGTGCACTCCACACTGTTGGTTCCCTGTAATTCTAGTGTTAGTGTAGCAAATTGAAGTTGCTGTAAATGAATATAAGAGAGAGAAATATTGACTGTTGAGTTACTGTTATCAGAATGAGTCTTTGGCTCCACTCTCCAAAATAATACTGGAAACCTTCAATATCAGTATTAAAAAGAGAAGGATAAAAAGTGGAACAATGTCCTCATTTGACATTAGATAATTTTTCCCTTAAAAATATTGTTATCAATTCCCATTCTTGACATTGTTTAGTTTGCCTTATCTATCAGGATTTTCTTTGCTTCCTCTACAGTGCAACGTTTACAGTTTTAGAACAAACAGATACTGTACAGCTACCTGCATCTTAAAACAATTAGTGTATTTATATGAATGTTACTATCTTCAGGTTAATCAATTTCTCTACATTTCTGCTGTGTATGTTGAAGTCATGTCCCACACCGGGCCGATTAGCTTGTATCCATATTAACCCCTATATTGATCAATATTCTGTAGACTGTGCAGAGTCCAAATCAAACACTTCACACAGGGACATAACTGTATCTCTCATCCTGCACTACTGACATCAGTTGAGAAATACCTGCTGAACACTCCTGTCAATCACTGTGTGTGTCATTGTGTGCACACGGATAAAGTGTACAGTGAGCAGGTCTTATCTGTTTATCTCCAGTCTAGTAAGCTAGTAGCACTGAGAATGTCATTACACCTTTGACATGTTGCCTCTGGGACTCATATGAGGGGCCATGTTGTGTCAGTCAGAGTCGCAGATGACAATAAGGGTGGTCACATGTTGGGCCAGAAAACCTGTCAGTCACATACAGAATATCTAAATCAGTCACATCTATCTATGGCATTCAACTTTAGAGGTAGAGGCAAACTAGAAAGAAACGGTAGATTGTGATCTGGAATCAAACATAGTATTACGGTTACATGGGAAAACCAGGACAGCACAATGGATTTTTAAGCTTGTAGTTATGACACTACAAAGTTGCATTAATTAAATAATCAAAAGTTTAATTTCAGTTAATTCTGAAATAAAATAATTTTACCAAGAGTATGGTCTAGAATCTGCTCTATATGAGATGTGCAATGAGATCACTTTATAAATAAATAATGTCACACTTTATTTTCTTTGTTTTTCTTTGCCTTGTTAACATAGGTATATTTAGTAATTATATGTTGAGCATGTAATGGAGTAAGGCAAGTGAGGCTTTTTGTGTGTGTGTGTGTGTGTTTGTGCGTGCGCGTGCGTGCGTGCATGCGTGTGTGTGTCACACTGTAAAAGGAAGGCGGGTAAGTTGGGAATCTGAATAAGAAAAACATGTGTAAATGAATCAGGCTAGAGTAAATTAGGATGTCAACTCTGGTGACATTTCAACGTTGTCACACTAGATTAAAGGTGTATTGACTTAAGTTTTGAAACTAAGTTACCATGACCCATAGCGAACACTTCTAATAGATCAACACCAGTGATTCAACAAATACTTACCACATGATGAGATTCCTTTAGCACTTTTTCCTCAATCCACATTTTTCCTCAAAAAAAAGTCAATGCTAATTATAGGATTTTGCATTTAGATCAAACAAAAAGAGTTATTGCAGAGGGGGGAAATACAACCAAATTGAAAAGTGTTATTTCACTGACCTTCCATGTTGGGAAGTTTCTGGTCTGTTGCATTTCTGATGCTTAAAAGTGTGTTAAGTCACACCTGAAACCATACTGTGACGCTCAACTGGGTCATTTAAAAATGTTTTACAAGCCAGGAATTATCCTGACAAAAGATACACAAAAGAGAAGCAAAACATTGTGTCACACATGAGTCAGCCAGCACATGTAATGTATGCATTATAAAAACCAACAAAACTCTGCTTTTGAATAGGCTGATAGTTTTAAATTTTTAACACAGGATCTTTGTTCAGTATAGAAGAACCATGGCAATAAAAGAGTGTGTGGGTGTTTGTTTGTGTGTGTGAGTAAGAGTCCATATCTCAGTGCGTGAAGAAATAAATAACTCCCACGCTCCCTTAATTTAAAAAAAATAATCCAACAGGACAAAATGTTTAGTTCAGTTCATTTCATATTTCAAAAAACAAAATAAGTTAATTTCAACCACCTGCTTATAAAACACAGGCACACATTAGTCAGTCAGTTAGTCAGCATCAGGTGATCCAGCAGAAATAACCAGCTCTCTGGGAATGTGTCCACTCCAGGGGTTTCTCAATCCTTAATGGCTTCTGTTTTTTAAAATTTAA
The DNA here is from genome assembly GCF_021292245.1 of Micropterus dolomieu. NCBI lineage: Eukaryota > Metazoa > Chordata > Actinopteri > Centrarchiformes > Centrarchidae > Micropterus > Micropterus dolomieu. Next base: position 23,727,981 of record NC_060167.1, read on the forward strand.
GTTGACCGGGGGGTTAAACTGCCTCGACTTCAGTGCACACCGCAGTTTGTTGGACTATTTGACCAGTGATGGACTGGATCTTCTGCGACTGCTGGCGGCACACTGTTTAAACTGCATGACGTCATATTTAATAAACCCAGTGATTGGCAACAGCGGACACCGAACCAATTGACCTCTTTTTCTCAAGCTGAGGTAGTGAGTCCATGAAATCTCGAGGATGCGGGAAGGCAGAGAATGTTTTTTTGTGTCCCATCTTGCAACACGGGTGAGTTTTTAACCAGAATCTATCCTTTTCAGAAAATATTTTCTCCCTCCTGCATTGGACACAATTGTGCTTCTGTTGCGAACTGCTGCCTGATATGTAGGCCTTTTTATGGTAGGGTGGCTCTAGTGCTGGGCTGAGTTGTTGAATCTGTTTCCTAGATACTCAGCAGAGAGGCTCTGCCCAGTGAGCAGCAACAGCAGGTAATGAACCAATTGAAAACAACACAAGTGGGTGGATATATGGATGCTTATTATGTAGCTTATAGACGGGTCGTCACAACACGCAAAATGTCTGAATGTACTGACTACCCTTTTACACACTAGTCAGCTACTACTACTACTACAATAAGGCCAGACCTCTGCAAGTCAGCAAACACAAGATATATAGTGTTATATAGTGTATTATATGTTTAGATCGGTTTAATATGCAGAGCAAGTGTAAGATCAATTAAATATAATAGAAGGCATTTACAGCCACTTCACTTTTGTCTGGAAGTTTGCTCATCATGCTCTTGACACATCTTTCCATCAGCCAGCTAGATTTAAAAAAAAAAAAAAAAAGAAAAATTAACTCTGTAGACATCCCCAATGTAAACGTGCGCCAGATAGCCTACAAGGGTTTTTCAGTACTGATTACTTTCAAAGAGTAAGACCAACCGTGCAAATAATGAGCCTATTCTTTACCATCAAGTGAAGCTACGATAAATTACTTATCTCTCATTAGTGCAAAGTGAACTAAATTATACAAAATTACAGTAGAAGTTTAAGTGGGATTTGTAAATTAATTCAAACCAGGTCCTAATCAGCGCGTGTGCAAGACTGGACTTTGTTCCCTAATGAGATGAAACTCAAAACATCCCTGGACTTGGAATTAGCGGATATCCACATCAAAAGCTCCCTGCTGTGCATTCAATCATACAGTAAGTTCACTCTTCTTTCCTAATAGCAGTGGGAACTGGGAATTAGAAAGAAAACACAGGGAACTCTTTTTAGCTAAGGCTTTTTTTTTGCCCAGTGCTTCCTGGAATGATACATACATGATACCGCCTCTGGATTTCTTCAGGAATAAGTAAATATTTCTCAAATCTCTTTTTGGAACAATGCATTTTGGCTTTTTTCATGACATCAGGATAAATCGATCACCAGTCTGTCTACATCAAAATCACTTTTTTTGTTTTGAAAAGGAAGAAATCTCATTGTAGCAATCACGAGGAAAAGAAGTATTTTTCCACAATGAACGCAATGTCCTTTCGTAATTTCTGTACTAGTCACATCTTGTTCTTTGTAATGTTTTGAGTGTGTGTGTGTGTACTTGCGTATGTGATATTAGTAACTTGAACCAAAAGGCACAGAGCAAGGCTTGTGTGTTTTTCCTTGCGTCTTTCATCACAGGCACTCTGTTGAAGCACATACACACATAATTGTCCATGCGCCTCAACACACACACATGCATGCACAGAAACACACACATTTTCACTGCCACTCTGTAGGCTGCACATTCCAACACCCATGAATATCACAAACCAGCAGCCTCACTCTACTTGCCTCACATTTGTGACTATATTTGTGAGCCTGCTGATGACTGCAGTGAGACTTTGTGCAAATATCTGCGGCCGAGCTGGAGGAGCTGCTGGTGGAGAAACAGAGAGAGGGGGGGGCCATTGTTCCGCTCTGTGTGTTTGTGTCAGAAATGACGACTGGATGAATAGCTGAAGAACCTGATTGTGAATAGTTGTAATATGACTCACTACTCTTACAAATTGTGTGCATGTGTATGAGACGCGATTTGCCCAACTAAAATAACTGGAGTGAGTTCAGGTTTTGTTAAAAGTGACTTACTTACTTTTTTCCATCTTCACATTCAACCCTGCATTTGTGTACCTCTTTCCTCAAAGCAGCAATAGGGGGCAGGGTGCTGCAAGGCGGGGAGGGTAATTGTCTCAAGGTGTGGAGAGAGCTCAGCAGGCTGATACTGTGCAGCTCTGCTCCCTGTAGTTTGGCATTGTAGTGTGTGTGTGAGTGTGTGTGGCTCCTGGCCTCAGTGGTGAAAGACAGGTAAAAGGTCCACTCACCGAGACCAAGAACAGGAGGGGGTTAACTAAAAAGAGTACTTGCAAGATGAATTAAAAAAAGTTAAGCAAAAAAAACAACAGAGGGGGTGCATCCTATTATCTTCCAAATAATAATGAAAATATATAGAAACAAATGGATTCAGGGGGATTGGAAGATATGGAAGCAAACAAACAAACAACAGGAGAAAAACAAAGAAAATAGAGAGTTGTAACGCACACGAGCAGCGTGAAACATACAAAGCCACGGGCAGGACAGTTTGGGAAGTCTGTGTGTGGGGGGGGGGGTAAAAGCCCCAGTGGGGGTTTCTTCCAGAGTTCATCCTTCTTGAACGAGGGAAGGAAAGGGAGGAGGGTGAGGCTGTTTTGTACACAAACTATCCAGACTCCGGGCCAGTGTGGTTGGACTGCAGCGGACTCGAACTCCGGCGCAACTGAAGTATCCAATAAGCTCCGGGGGGGAAGATAACTGAATCCATTTGAACTGAATTGAAGGAATTGGATCAGATATCCGCACATGCCAAGACCAAATGGAAAGAGAGAAAGAGAAGCTTTTAGAGACAAAATAACACTTCATGCTATGGAGAGACATGGAGAAGGAGAACTATTGAGAGAGAAGGAGACAGAATAACATGTGGACTGATAGAGACTTAAAATTGCAGAAATATTAAATATTGATTAATGGTTGCAATTAGAGGAGTCCTTTATGAGTTGGCCTTGCTGCAGACTCTTTAAAGATGTTTTTAAATCTATCTTTTGCATAAAGTCCTTGTCTTGTATTTAATCCATGTTAAGCACCCTTTCTTTCTCTTCTTCCTCTCTTCTTTAACGCTGTGTTATTTCAATTGGTACACTTTGGAATCAGGTCAGGAAACCATGTAATACGTTGAAATTTGTCTGCATACAAGCATGCAACACTCAACATATATAAAAATTAAGAAAGAATATTAAATTGAGTTTAAAGTTGGCAGTTATTTTAGGGAAATTCCTCTGTAAATCAACAGCTCAACATGACAAAATTCTAATAACTGACTCAGAACATTGCTTCTGTTTTCCGTGCAATTTGTGCCAAATTACACAGCTCCTTTTCCAGGAAACTTTCAAGAGATGATCAGGGAATAATGAACCCATAAAAAACATTATAATCCCTTTTTGTTCTTATTTAGTCATGGTTTCAGTGTATTTTATACACACTTATGGGAATAATATAAATATAAATCCTACTAAAAACACACCATACTCTAGTAATAGGTTTTTGATTTTGGGAAAAATTGCATGTGTGTGTGAGCAGGTAAATTCCTGTGGCCACTTAGACATCAGATAATCCATCTGTCCCTGTACAGAAACCACCGGAGACCGTCTATTTCCAGTGCAAGTTCAAGAAATTACTCACTAAATTGCCTCTCACTCAGCATCTTTCATTCTTCAGTCAGACTCTGTGAGGTGTGAGAGTTTTTTGCTAAAGGTGGCAGAGCTGTATTGTTTGTAAGAGAGTGGCTATAATATTCCAGTTGTGGTGAAACAGAAAGGGAATTAATGCAGAAAAAGAAAGAAGAAAGAGTTGAGGGAGGAGGTAGGGGAGGTCAGGAGTGTTTGTTTTCTTTTGCAGAATATGAAATATAAAGAGGCAAGTTGGAAAACTTCAGGGAGAAAAGAGGGAGAGAAAGAAAGTTTGGCGAATCAGAAGGCAGGTATACACCCCCTCGGGCACTACATCCCTCCCACTTCTTCTTCCTGGACCCCACCTCCTTTTTCTGTGCAGAGAGAGCATGCAGATAGTTGGCTGAGTCTGTGGTGGAGTTTGAGAGGCCCAGAGAGCCGCAAGAGGGGAGCTGAGATCAGTTACAGCAGAAAAGGCAAAGCAGGCAGGCAAGCAAGTGATCTGGGAAAAAGAGAGGCTAAAAGTAGCCCGGGTTGTGGAGCAGAAGTAAGGCAAGAAAGAAGATATTTGGTCTGTCCAGAGTACTTACTTTGGAAGAGACAGGACAGGCGGTCAGGGGGCAACCAGAGACAGACAGACAGAAAGACAGGGAACACCTGGACTGAGCAGGGGATTTAGTTACTTTCAGTCACTGGAAGCTTTTTCTCAGTTTTTACAGTCACTTTCTCCCCGCTTGGTTGCAGAACAAAAGAGGAGGGTTGTAGTTGTGATTGCTTGAGCATGTTTGACTGTATGGAGGCTCTGGGGCTGGCCCCGCGGCCCCTATTTGATGTGTCCGGACAAGGGTCCTGCATGCTCGCCAAGGCCACCCCTTACTTCTCCGGCCTGGACCCCTTTGCCTGGGCTGGGACTGGCAGCATTCAGTGTGAGTACACCATCCTGTCCATCAGACTGGAAAAGAGCAGCTGTGTGTGTGTGTGTGTGTGTGTGTGTGTTCTTATCAGAGTCCTGGTTTTGTTATCATAGAGCTCTCTCCACAGGAAGAGTCGGATTCCTTTCAATTCTATGTACCCATTCTCACCCCGCTTTTTGTTTGTTTATGTGCTCAGTGTGCTTTGTGAGAGTGAGTGACTGAGCTGGGAAGTGCATATTTATACATCATCGTGTTTGTTTTCTTTATGAATGACTTCACATGAGTGACAGCTCCTTTAAACAATCCAACCTGACCCAGGTCGATGTGTCCAGAAAACAACAACCGCCAACGTCCAAACAGAAACAGCACTGACAGATTGAAGGCAAATGAAAGCACACGGCTGTGATTTGGCCAACACACAGAGCCACAGTTAGTTAGAAAGAGGCAGTTTACAAAAGATACGAATGGCCGATAATCATTTCACCCTATGAGCAATCTTTTACTTTACATAGGTTTGAATTGTGTTGGCGATAAAGCGAATTTAAGGAAGTTACTTGCCTGAATGTATTTTAAGAGGAGGTGACTGTGGGAATGAGAAGTAGATTGTTAAAAGATAAATCATGAATCACTTGACACATAAGCACTCCCTGTTTCCTAACCCCATGAGCTAAACATTCTTTTGACATTTATTTAAAAGACCTGAGTGAACAAGGCACAGATTGCATCAGGTATTAAGATACAGTGTTTAAAAAACAAAAAAAGCCTAACCGCCACACAGGCACAGTCACACAGACACACACTGCAAAGATAAGAGAGGAAAATACGTTCTATCTGGCGAAATAATAAGCAGACCTTTTGTTTTTGTCATTCAGCTAGGAAAATCAAACATTGACTCACTCTATCTATAGAAACGAGTCTTGCTATTCATATGTGTTACAGAGTTGATTTTTATTTTCAAGATGACACTCCGTCCACTGTCAAACTCAAACGGTTTGGGATGTCCCAACTGAGCACCTTGAGTCTATTTATCTTCAGTAATTACTTAGATACCAGGGCATCAAGCACGGTCAAGTCCTCAGTGCTCGCTAATGATGATGGATGAGCAGTCAGGATGACAAACACCACAGCAGGGCCTGTTTCAACTCGCTAAGGAGCTTCACCAGATGCTCCTTAGCGACAGACAAATGTCCACAAATGTTCACTAATCATCTTGTCTTTGCATAAAAATCGGCTTAGTTTCTTTTTTTCTTTTAGTGGTGATGGTTGCAGGTCCAGTATCACCCAAGAAATGATGCAGCTTTTTTTTCCGCATTGACTGAAGGTACTAAAAAGAGGTTAAGTGACTGACCACAGGGGTTTGGGGGGATTCATCCCTCTCTGTTTGTGGGTAACCTGTCAAACATAAATGGACAGTAACATGCAGAGCTTTTTCCTTTATCAAACACACCAGCATTATTTTTTTTGTTTTACTCAACCAATCTCTCAGAGATGAGGCTGGGCTGGTGGACTGCAGATCCCACCGCTTATAACTACAGCTGAAACCATTCAGTCGATACATTGACAAAGACAAAAACAAATGTTTTTCTATTCTGATAATCGATTTATCATTTAAATCATCCAACTTTCATGTTCTCAGGCTGCAGCTTCTCCCATGGGATCATGTGCTGCTGCTCATATCATTGTAAAATGAATATATCTGAGGTTTTGGACTGTTGGGCAAACAAAGCAAGATGTTTGAAGAAGTCAAAATTGCAATTGCAAATTTTACAAACCAAAGGATTAATAATGAATTAATCAATGATTGTTCTACTATTGCTAACTAATGTATTCCAAGGTTTCACATTTTTATGTGTAACCTCTTGAGTCTCAGCCATTTGCCACAGTAAAAATTTCAAGCAAAAAAAATCAACTTCACCTCTTTAAGTCTTTAATTTCCCACCTTGCGACAAAAACATTGCCACTTACCCTTTGACATTGATCACTTTGCTTATGGTCCTTGTCATCATTGTGACTTTTTTTATTATTAAAGGAGTTAGATAATGACAACCCTCATTGAAGAGTGAATAATAGTTTGCTTTACTGTTGGACACTGCAGCGTATCTAAATACCTGAGAGCATTTTGGTCTGTGTATCTTTCTAACATGAGCTTTCCCTCCTTTGTGTGTGTGTGTGTGTGTGTGTTAGGGGTGGGTCATCTTTTCCAGTGGTTTTTTTTTAATGTGAGGCAGTTCAGCACCTCTCGGCCTTCCTTTGTTTCAACGTCAGGAGGCATTAAAGGGAGCAGGGACATACTGAAGTCTGTCTGCTCTCTCTGTCACTGCCTCTTGTGCAGTGGGGGGACAGTTTCTCCTCTATGTGACATTTGTTTTTCTCCTCTTTTGAAGAGCCCCTCTTTCTACACTTGATGTTTCCTTCCAGTAGAGTGTGTGTGTGTGTGTGTGTGTGTGTGTGTATTCTTTGCTCACACATGGCTCAGCTTACACGCCTTCTGTTGTGTAACTAAGAGCTTTTAATGATTCAATTACAATTACAAAGAGTCAATTAAGAGATTAGGCTGTGTGTAGGGGCATGAGTAGTTGAAAAAGATGAGGGGTGAAAGAAGAGTGGAGGGATGAAGTTGGATTTGGGATTAAACCCCCCTGTAACTCTTTGTATCTGGTGTTTCAGGCCTTGAGGGGAAGTGCTCTCCCCTTCATTCAGTGATAATCTACTTTTTCTTTGGCAGCCTCTTCTCCTTAAATGGGCTCTTCAAAGCTAAGTTTAACAATGCCCCTCGACCACCATATCATCACACAGGAGGAGAACAGCTAACTACAATGATGCTGTTACTGTTAGTAGCTGATAAAGACAGAAGATATGCGCCTGATTAATGAGATAAAACATTTTAGGGGGTGTCTGTGTGTTGCATTTCTTGGACTAGAAGGGGCTTAGATAATTATTTTCTGTCTTTAATAAAAGTAGGCAAACTGTGTCTCTGGGTCATGAAACACTGGCTTTTACTTGCTGGACTGTCACTTTCTCAGCGCTAGTAAAGTAGAAATTTCACTGTGAAGCCCAAACAACCCCGGTGAACCTGGAAATTCAAGTTCAGTCAGTATGTGATACGTTCAAGGAAAGCAGAGATTCTTATCAGCCTTGCAAGCACTACTACCTAATAGTTTCATAATAACCAGATGAAAGTAACTGCAGTAGTCATAATAAAAAACACAATATGAGGTTATATGTTATGATGTAGTATAATAATGATATTATTGTGTGTTCAGTAAAATGCTTTGTACTGAATAATTGTTGTTGCTATTGTTAATGTTGGATGGATCATAAGAAACTTTTCATTTTTCACCGTCAACCTTAGAAATGTACATACCGGCTTATGAAAGTGTATTTTGCATCAAACACGCTGCTTTTTCACACTGACTTAACTTCAACAATTTAAAAAAACAGAAAAGAGCATTGCTACATTTAGATCAATTGTCATGTCAGTCTAAATTTCTTTTGGTGTTTCTGAGTCTGGTAGAGATGTCACAGAGCGAACAAAGGCCAAAGCGAAGCAGATTTCTGAGACACAAACAGCAAAGTGGCTAGGTGGTCAGAAAAAACTGAGGTTTCAGATTACAACCGACCCTGCAAATAAGAGAACTTGCACTGAAATGTAGTCTCACTATTTTCTGTCTGTCTTCCTGCTTTGTGGCCTCAATAAGATGTCATTTCTCTCTCTTTTGTAAACAAGATTATCAAACAAATATTTTGTCCTGTCAGATTATTTAGTTGCTGTAAATCATGCACTGTAATCATTATCAATTATTACTCTAATCTGGTTATTCACAATAATGAGGTCACAGTTTGTGTGTTAACATACAGCATTAACCTTGGACTGTCAACACCTACAGACTCATCTGTTGGGAATGCACATGACTAATACTATAGGTCATGAATAGTTGAAGAGGAGATCAGATTAATCTGAATTTTGTAATCTAAACCCATGCCTCTCTCAAAGCATTTAAAAACTGTTCAGAGTAGCATGTTTTTACAAATACACTACTCGCTACAAGAAGAGAGACAATGCTAGGCTGCTGATTGGTGAAACTTAAAACAACGTCTTGTGAGGTTCAGTGAGTCGTGTTCCAACTTGTCTCTGATTGTGGCGTCACAGCTTCCAGCCATGTCTCCACCACACTGCATTAACTTTGGCTAAGTTTGGCCTCTGATGATTCTGAATTATTAGTCCATCGTCTACTAAACTAAATCCACACTTGTTACAAACGTGCGGTTTAGCTTAACGAAACATCTTTTAAAAGAGTCACTTTTGAAATGAAAGCTTGTGAGCTTAAAGTTAAACCAGGTACAGACCGTAGCTTTTTTTAAAGAACATAACTGGATCATTATTAAACAAGAAGGGACATGGCTAAACTTTTCATCTCATTGACATACAGGATTAATAACTGTATTATTTTCATATGCTTTTATACTTTATCAAATCTTTCCACACTGCCTGCTGGTTATACCGAGGTTGGCAGCAAAAGATGTGTTTGACTCTATAATATCAAAAAAGGGGCAAAATTAGAATGCTGGCTTTATTGGGTGTTATAAAAAAAAGAAAGGGTGCATTGTATCTATGATGATGAATGGGAGGGACAAACCCAGACTTAACAACCTGTCCCATAAATGCACCCCCACTCTACGCTCTGCAGACAAAGCTGAACTCCGTGAACATGAAAAAAAGGTTATTTTCCAGGTTTTGCTTTTTAAACCTTGCCTTGAATGACATGTTGTCAAGCTCAGCCGAGTGTGAATTTTGACTTCTTGCAGATGTATTGTATGCTCTTTTGACCCACATTTCAACAGTGCATCTGAAATTGCAGGACAGGGTTTGCAACTATGTACGAGTTCGCAGGTTTGAGGATTTGTCCAGGGTTTCTGTTTTTCTAAGTGAGCGTGTGCAAATGTGTGTGTGTGTGTGTGTGTGTGTGTGTGTGTGTGTGTGTGTGTGTGTGTGTGCCTTTGTGCAGTGTTGCTTGCCTGCCTCCTTTTTAAGTGTTTGGTGTTTGCTGTTTTTATGGACCCATCTCCTGGACAGTAGCCTGGTTTTCACAGCCTTTCCTTTTAAAAGGCGCTGCCAATGACAGGAAGGACTCCTCCTCCTGCCAGGGCAGGAAGGCAGGAGAGGACAGAGGGGGGAAGAGGGTTATTAGTGTGGGTTGAGCTGGGGGGGGGTCTCTGGTATTGAACTTAGAACAGCTGATGAAAGGGATTGTTACTCAGATCTCCCCCGTCTCCTCCCTGCTGTTGTGGTAATTAAGCTCAGCATATCTGAGGTTGTAGCTCTTCCCCACTGTCTATCTACTCATGAATTACAACATAGTACAGTTATGCTAAGCATGACACGTGTTTTATAATGAAAAATATAGGCCATGTCACGTAATCAGAATATAATATACAACTGACTTTACCCTTTGAAATTGTATGCATTTTATGTGTCATGGCTATTCATTAATGAATTCAGTTTATTCCACTGTTTCCCTCCCCGTCTGTCCTCATCACACCATTTCTGTGAGTGTGTCAGTGTCGCACTGAAAACCCTCACACACTGTCCAGCTGACCTGTGGCCCCATGCGGCAGCCCACACACGCATATTCACATGTGCACGCACATTCCACAGCATACTGCTGAACATTTTGTGAGGCGGGAAGTGTGTGTGAAAATTGTATTTGTAATCCACATTAATCTTTTTAGGAAGAAATTTTAGTCAACATTGCAATTATCGGAACAATTATCACAGCTAAAGTTTAATCATACTACAGTCCTCGGCATTATCCTCCACTCCTCTCCAGTGTGAGGCTCTTTGGAGCCCCCAGGCCAAAGTCTAGTTCACTGAGCTGTGCAATGTTGGCAGGTAGAGCCAGGCTGCACGCCCTATAGGCTGTATGTCACACTACGTTGACCACACAGCCACTCCAGGAGGAATGAAAAAACACCTTCAATATCAGTTTAAAACAAACCCCATGCTCACTCTGTTCCCCTGTTTGTGTGCTGTATCCAGGCTATAGGATTGAAACACCTGCAGCTTGATGTCACACCGTGTCAATCACTGCTTTCTTTCGCATTGCACTTGTTAATACAGAATGACAGATCAGTTCTGTCTTGCTCAAACATCGGTTCCCTCTCCCTTAACAGTTCAGTGCTGTAGATCAGCAGTGCTAGATGCCAAGTGGACAGATTTTCCAAAGCCTGAACAGGTGCCCCCCAGATCTATACTTAATAATAAAGTAAATTGCTGTTGATGGGCACTATTCTTACAAAGGAAATGGAGGAACTGCTCAGAGCAGAAAAATAATTGTGAATGTTGGTAATACAGCTCCAGGAAGACACAACACAACACAACTTTAAAAAAAAAAGATGAAAAGAAATGGCACTCACACACTGTCACTCTTAAGTCGTGTTTGGCTAACGTCTGAAGTATTCAATTATTTCCTGTTAGTATAAAATGGTTTATTTCCTGTATACTAACCGCAAAAACAGTATATTGTAAAACAGTTAGCATGTAGTATAGATTTAGGACACGGCACGTATTACGAGCTGTTGCCAAATTTGATGTGAACTCGTCAGAAATTATTTTCATGGTGCAGGTTTAGTACACTTCCCAGGACTGAAATAGCCATTCCTGTGCTTCAAGATTCTTATGAGCGCTGATAAAGATGGTCTCTGCTTTCAGAGGGGCTTCTGTTGTCTAAATAGGGATGTGCTGATCTGACAACCAACACTGAGAAAATGGGAGAGAAGGGATGGTGGGAAAGACACAAAAGGATGAGTAGATCAAGTGATATTAGAATACTATTGTATGGTATCTTAGGTGGTAGAAGCTAAAGTGGAGTTTTCTGTTGTAGTTGATGTTCAAATTTTAGAAAAAGGACCATCTTGAAGTGAAATAATACTCCACTTGTTTACTCTCTCTCACTCCACTGACTGTATCCAGCTATCTGATGGGGCTGATTCACACGAGCCATCTTGTCTCTTCTGCGTCCAATAGAGGTGTGCTGATTGATGTTGTGACACACTAAGGGGTGAGTTGTAGGTTAAGAAGAGAGAGTTTTTTTTCTTTTTTTCAAGCCAAGGCTCTGAGGCTGGCTCAGTTCAGGGTGATGACAGCTGCCGACAGGTTTTGGCTTCTCTCCTTGTTTCTCAACGGCAGGTAAAGTCCCCTCCTCCCTCTCTCTCTCTCTCTCTCTCTCTCTCTCTCTCTCTCTCTCTCTCTCTCTCTCTCTCTCTCTCTCTCTCTCTCTCTCTCTCTCTCTCTCTCTCTTGCTGCCTTCAGCCCAGTTTCTCTCACCCTGTCTCTCTCCGTCATGTCCCTCCTCGCTCTCTCTCACCACCCTCAGACGGTGTCAGTCACTACCTCGCTCCTGGCGCCAGATGCAGCTTCTCTGTTTCAATGCGAGCAATTTTTCCACTTGTTCTCTCTAGGCCACTTTTATATTGTCACTGTTACTTTATAAACAGAAAACAGTGATCACGTTACGGTGCCATTCATTCAGCCCAACCTCCTACACCTGAATACATAATGGTATTTACCTAACAAGCAGCTCTTTGTTTACTCATAAACGTGTATGAAACATGAGATTTTCAGAGCACTGCTTGTTATTTACGCTGTTATGGCCTGTCTTTTCTGGAAAGAAATGACAATTATTTTCCATATGGATTAATCTGCCAGTTACTTTTTTCAATTTATCAATACATCATTTGGTCTGTAGAATGTCAGAAAATAGTGAAAGATGCCTGTCACACCTAAAGCCCAAAGTGCTGTCTTCAGTTAGCAGTACAAAACTCAAAATGTGTTCAGTTTACTTTCACACAAGACAAAGAAAATCAGAAAATCCTCACAAGTGAGAAACTGAAAGGAAGGGGCTCAATGCATTCTTGAAACATTGCATCACATAGTAGATAAAACCAATGCATCATTACTGATTGTATGTAGTGTTAGGCCTGTTGTTGCTTATTTCAGGCAAGGGCTTTTTTTCTTTCTCGTTGTGTCTGTGTTTAAATGTTTGGTGCATCACTAGAAAACATTAAACGAGTAATCATTTATCAATATAGTTGTAGATTAATTTTTTGTTAATCAGCTAATTGATGAATTGTTTCAGCTCTAATTACCGTGATGTTTCAAACTGCTTATGTTTCAAATTAGAAGTAATCCTACATGAATTTGTACATGCTTTATAAAACCCATTTTTGCTTATGTATGTATCAATGTAGTTTGTTATTTATTTATGATTTAATCCTAACGTGTAAACACTTGTTCCCACACCACTAACTGTTAAATACAAATATTTTGAAATGCACCAAATGGGAAAAATGCATGTGTTATAAAGTTACCTAAAGAGGTAAGCAGCACAAAGAGGTTCAGTTTAGAAAATGTTACAGCCAGCTGAAGGAACTATTTAATGCCATGTCACAGAATCAGATCAATTACAGTTTTAAGAATATTTCCTGCGTGCTGCGAACGTAAGTAATTACATTAATATTGTTTAAGCCCACAGTGGGAACAGAAATGAATGTATGCATACGTCATCAAAAAACTGAGTGGCCAGTGGTGTGTTTTGTATTTCCATTTCAGACTGTTATCACTAAGAGAAACAGTGATTAATTTACACAATTCTATTAAATAATTATGCTCTTACATATGACTGCGTCAAAACCAGTTGAACCTGTCAAGGTTAGTGTAAATTATGATTATCCAGTTAAAAACAAGGTTTTATTTCTCAATTTCTTAAACCATGTTTTTATTGGATCATAGTGATTAATTGTTTGATAAATAGCTGCAGGACAAGAGCTGTAAGTGCTGCACAGCAACACGTTGGGATAAAAGCAGTCATGATTCATTGAATTTTGTCATATTTGAACACATTAATGAAGTTTATAGCGAGCCGCTGGCCACGTAGTTAGTAATGGCCTTCTTCAGTCAAGGTCAAAGTTAAATGGTCAGGATTTTATTTAACCTCTTGGCCACTGGGAAGTTTCTGTCCTCAAACTTACCTCCTTCTTTCCCTTTCGTTCTCTTTTCATTTTTCGTTTTTATTAGATTATTCCTTTGTGCCTTTGCCTCTCTGTTTTTTGAAACCTTACCACTCTTGTTAATGACAAGCTCTGGGTTCAGGTTGGGGTTGCTGCGGTGGGGTGGAGGCCAAATTTGGTTCAGTCCTGTGCTATCCATTGAAGGTGACAGGAGGGGCTGTGACTTTGGGTTTTTGACCCCAGATTCTTTATTTTTACTAGGAAGGGATCCAAGGATGGAGCTGTTGATGTGAATAGCTGCCCAAGGTGACTGGATCCTAATAAAGAGGCCGTCAGCCTGGCCGGGGGCCTCCTTCCCATCCCAGACACAACCTTTATAGGGCCGCTTATGAGCCTGGGCAACTATTAAACCCTGTCCAGCCTGCACTGAGGAATTTAGGGCCAGGAAACAAGGGAGTGGGGGTGGGAATGGACAGAGGGAGGTGAAGTTGGGGTGACTGAAGGTGAAAGTTGAAAGGCATGTTCAAAGGAATCTGGTTGTTCTTTAGTCATCACCTTCAAATGTGTACCAGGCGTGTTACTGTTTCACTCTTTTTCTCCTTTAATCTGAGCATAAGGAACCGCAGTTTTTAATCAGCTGGATGTTTAATCATCTCACCATCGCTTCTGTTTTACATTGTTTGTTTAGAACATTTTCATTAGCAGCAGTGGAAGGACTTTTTTGCCTGTGGCCAGCAAATGGTGTTGTGCAGTGTGCCATTTTCTTTAGCAAGCCAGCGAGAGGGAACAGAGGGAGACAGCCGAGTCTCATAAACATCCCGCCTCTGTTTGTTCACATGGAGCTGGAGGTATATAGGCAGGTCTGGTAGGACAGCCTTTCAAATAAAAATAGGAGCTTGCGCATGTGTGTGCGTGCACACAAACAAACACACACACACACACAACAGATGTGAAATTCAGTCAGTCAGTCAAAAAGTCGACAGAGGTATGCTGCTCCACCACTCACCAGTAAAAGGAGAAGCCAATCAAATCTCATCTGCCAATCAGTATTTTATCAGCAGGGCCATCTGGCCATCAGCTAATTGTGTCTTTTAAGTCCCTGTCAATCAGCAGTGCCCCTGACCCTCCTCCCTTTTCTCTTAAAAATGTCTGCCTTTGAGCCTGCCTTCTGGCTCCAAGGGGTGGCCTGCATGGGGTTGGGGGTTGTTTGTTGACCACTTTCTCTTAATCAGTTGTTGTATTACCTTTCATCATAATATAAAAAACTTTAAGAACTTATGTAGACAAGAAGCTCTGATATAATAAGAGACCTTTTTTTCCCCCTTCTCTTACTGCAGCGGTGGAGACCCAGAGCACCAGCTCAGAGGAGATGGTGCCCAGCTCTCCCTCTCCTCCGCCTCCACCTCGTGTCTACAAGCCGTGCTTTGTGTGCCAGGACAAGTCGTCTGGTTATCACTACGGAGTGAGCTCCTGTGAGGGCTGCAAGGTAAATGAAGCCAGAGCATAGAGCCAGAGACACGTGAAGAGTTAAGAGGACATGTATGAAGGAAACAAGGGAAAACCCTGATGTTCAGCTGGAGCCCCACAGGTGGCAGCAGTAGCATAGTTGTGATGTTTGCTTTTGTTAAGCTGCCCTCTAGTGTATCCTTACTAATACTGCACATTATTAATGTAACAGAGCTAAACAATGTGCTGTATGTGACCAGCAAGTGGTTACTACATCTAAATAGAATACAGGTGTTGTTAAAGTGGAGATTTAGAGCTTAAAATTAAATGAAAAAACATTTTCAACATACATTACTGGTATTGGGTGCTTTTAATTTAAATACAGAGACAATAAATGGATGTTCACAAAGAAGCAGTGAAAGAAGACGTGACCTGCACTTTATTTTATAATTCGCATGTAATGTAAAAATAATTAACACTAAAAGTCTATAGTGCCATCCGACGCTAACAGAACCGGATGTGCCTGGAAGCTAGCTGCCGAGAAGCGCAAGTGAAGATAAATAAATTTGTAATCCTAAAAACTAAAGTAAAAAGCTAATTTAATAAAAGCAGTTAACTCTGAGCTCCTCCCACGGGTAAACAGCATAGTTGTCAGAGCATAATCCAGACCGACTAACGGTTTTTATTTGTCCAAAAGCTGCAGCGCTGTTCCCCGTACTCTTCCCCGTTCTTTAGCAGCTCTCCATTGGCCAGCGGATTGTCATTACACCGCTCGCCTGGTCCTCTCCAAACAACGCTCCAAAGCCGCCGGTGACGTTTGGACAATATCACCGCTGATAGGCTTTCACAACATCGCATCAAGCTAATTTCTCACCGAAGTTGAAAAATTTGAATTTGACAAATGCCTCTTCTGCGCCGCCCGGAGTGAATTCGCGTCTTTGCATTGACTTTGTATGTAATCAAGCCGCCCAAAACACTGGATTCGCTTTCAGTGTGAACACCCCTTAACGTGAGCTGCAGGTAACTGCGGAGGCGGGGTGTAAAAACGGCGGCGTCAAGTCGGACACATTCTAACTGCTTGAGCTTACTGTAAGCTGCGATCAATGACTGATCTCGCGGCATCTGCAAAGAAAAAATTCCACGAGACCAGGCAATAGTGTGGCTTCAACTTTGTGCAGCCAGAGAAAAGCAACTATGGCCGCCGGACTCGGCGCCTGCAGTCGCCTTGCTCCCGTGAGGTTTTAATGTCATGTGACATGGTGACATTTTTCAGCGCTGGCGAAAGTCGGACACAATTTCTAACCAGCATGCCTTATTTCAAGTCCAGCATGCATCAAGTTAAGTTAGCGCTGCGCAGCGCCCCATGAAGTCAAACGCACCTAATGTCACAATGACAATGCTAACATGTTGATAATAGTAGTAGTATGTTTAGCATGTTCAAAACCATAGACTGTATATAAAAAGCTCAAAACACTTGGTACAGCTGAGGATGACTGGAATGTTAAAGTATTTTATACCAAATTATTTGACAAATTGACATTTTAACCTGATGATGGCACTAGTGAGTGAAAAGTTAGAGGATTAGCAGTTCATCCTGAGCAGTTCATCATGGCATCCATCCAATAGATAATTTCAATAAAACCACAAATGTGAACCTCATGGCCAGGCTAGAGGAAAAGTCAGGGAATCTCCAAACTAATTATGATACATTGTCTGGGAACCATGAATATCTCTAAGATCATCAAATAGCTATTGAGAGCATTTTTTACTGTCATGAAGCAGTGTACAAGCCATTTTCTTTTATCGGTTTCAGGGTTTCTTCCGGCGCAGTATCCAAAAGAACATGGTGTATACCTGCCACAGAGACAAGAACTGTCAGATCAACAAAGTAACCCGCAACCGCTGCCAGTACTGTCGGCTGCAGAAATGCTTTGAGGTTGGCATGTCCAAAGAAGGTGAGAAGAAAAAATGGGCCTCAGTCATTTCTTTATAAAATAATACTTAACAGTCACTATCAAGAAAAAGCTAATGGGGAGTTTGGGTTTTTACGTATGTCACCCTGTGCTTCCCTGTAGCGGTGCGTAATGACAGGAACAAAAAGAAGAAGGATGTGAAGGAGGAGGTGGTGCTGCCAGAGAACTATGAACTGAGTGGAGAACTGGAGGAGCTGGTTAACAAAGTCAGCAAAGCTCACCAAGAGACCTTTCCATCTCTCTGCCAACTAGGAAAATACACCACAGTGAGTGTTTTTCTTAATGCATAATCACATCCACCCCTAAACACTCGCACTCCACTCAAGCGTCAGCTCACCGCTTTGCCTGAAGGACAAACACAGTATGGACTCTGCACAGCCACACAGACAAAATGTCCCTCTTTCTCTCTCCCAGAATTCAAGTGCTGACCACAGAGTACAGCTGGACTTGGGCCTGTGGGATAAGTTCAGTGAGCTGTCCACTAAGTGCATTATAAAGATTGTGGAGTTTGCCAAGCGCCTACCGGGCTTCACTACGCTCACCATCGCTGACCAGATCACCCTCCTCAAATCTGCATGTCTGGACATCCTGGTACCAACCACATGCTCCTATTACTCCTCTCCTTTAACCGAAATCCCCTCCACTCCTTCCACCTCCCTAACGCTTTGTTTCATTTGTCACACCGCTTAACTTGTTGATATAAACAGCTCCTGAAAAATCTAAATGTGATTCTGAGCAGATGCCATATTTTTGACTGAATTTCATCCTCATTTTACTAAATGCCACTTTTTTTCTTTTGCCTCTGTCTTGTAATTTCCTTCGTTTTCTTAGATGTTGAGGATATGCACTCGCTACACCCCAGAACAGGACACGATGACCTTCTCAGATGGCCTGACTCTCAACAGGACCCAGATGCATAACGCTGGCTTCGGTCCGCTCACAGACCTGGTGTTTGCCTTTGCTGGCCAACTGCTGCCTTTGGAGATGGACGACACAGAGACGGGCCTACTCAGTGCCATCTGCCTCATCTGCGGAGGTACGGTTATCCCTGCTAGCGTGCTATCAGCACAGCCTTTAAAAATGTTGCTTTGTCTCATTGCTTTGTAGTTCTCTCACTATCACCTTTTCAGCTGTTATATGAACTGATAAACCGCTAACAATTCCTTTCAAATGTGTGTCATTCCGTCATTGTTTCAGACCGGATGGACCTGGAGGAGCCACAGAAGGTAGACAAGCTCCAGGAGCCGCTGCTAGAGGCTCTGAAGATCTACACCCGCCGCAGACGCCCTAACAAGCCTCACATGTTTCCTCGCATGCTGATGAAAGTCACAGACCTCCGAGGAATCAGCACCAAAGGTCAGCTGAGCTCTTGCATATCATAACCACAGATTTAAAGTATGGCTGTAAAGTACTGAAAGTTGGCATCTAATGTCTGGTTAGATTTGTGTTTTCCTCGATTGGGTTAATATAAAAAAAACCAACAACTTTTCAACAAGTTCTGGTACTGCTACTTGTGTCAAGACAACATTTAACATTGTTTTAGTATCAGTATATCATATCGGCACAAAAATCTTAATCAACCAGCCTTATGTAGGAGATGACCAGTTAAACATAATAAAGCAAACTTGCCTAATTTATTTAATTCATTGTATCCTAAGGATCATGCATACAAAATATTGTTGCCAGAGAGAATATACCATCATCTGCATATATGAAAAATGTGGCAGTGAAGAGGTATTGCTTTCCAGAAATGGGATGCAACCTGTCAGTTAGTGATTCCTTTGAAAAGTGAAATATGGATATTGTGTGAGAGGTGCCCTCCTCTCCTTTTTTATACACTAACCATTAAATAAATATGTGTATGCGCCTGTAGGTGCAGAAAGAGCCGTCACACTGAAGACAGAGATCCCAGGCCCCATGCCTCCACTGATCAGAGAGATGCTGGAGAACCCAGAGGCCTTTGAGGACAGCAGTGACTCAGGGGACAGCGCTACAGCAGCCCCCCCTGCCATTAAAGCCATCAAACAAGAGGAGAAGGCCACAGATGAGTCGCCAGTGGAGGAGGAAGAGGACCAGGAAGAGGACGACTACTGGGATGAAGAGAGAGAGCGAGGGACGGACAGTGACAGAGAGCTGTGCGGGGAGGCGGCGGCAGGCGCACCAAAGAAAGGTGTGACTGGGAAAACACAGTGAGAGACACAATGATGCTGCTTCCTCCTTCAGATCTCTGGGCCCTCGCCCAGTAATATCTCCTCCAAGAAACCTCACAGAATTAGGCTCTTATACGATGGTGTTGCATACAGCACACATTTACATAGACTGTACATGTTGACTGAAAGGAAACTGTGTTAAATTCCGTATAGGAAGTAATGAGCGGGAGCAGCAAAAGCACTAAATGTCAGTGGGTTGAGGAGAGCGCCACAAAAATCACTGTGCCAAAATGAGACTAAAATATGTTTCAAAAGTGTTTGTCCACCCAAAGAGGAACAAAAGGTGGTGGACAAAAGAAAATGCACTCCTCTGCTATCTATAAGGGCTATGCTTTGTATAAAATTGATGGTAAAAATACATTGCAACAACAGAACTCTGTTGTATCCATTTGCCGCAAATGTCCTCTCAGAATTCCTTTTATTACTATTCAGAGAGATGCTACTTATTTTTTTATTGTATTTTTTTTAAGCATGTACACAATTCTGTTCTTTCTTTATGCCTGTTTTTGGGACTCTTTGTTGCTTTTCTTGTATACTTTTCACTTCAGTCCTGCTCACAATTGACTGGACATATGTGTTTGTGTTTTGCCTTTAATTTTATGCATTTCTGATTTATTGGACACAGTCAAAAGCAATAGCAAAGAGAGAGAGAGGGAGAGAGCAGGTGTCATGAGCAGGACTCAAACTCACAATGTCACAAGCACATGGTATCTCTGATGAGTCAAATATCTGAGAGAATTTAATTTCAGCTCTGGTGCTTGTGATCCAAATGAGACTCTTAACAAAGAATGCAAAACAACTACAGAAACATATCTCCACCTCTTGCTAAAAATACAGACTTACACACTATAGTAAAAAAAAAAAACGTAGATAAAGAATCTGCAGGGTGGATTTAACGTCATCACACAATCTCAGGTTGATTCTATCAGGGCCAAGTCTCACCTGTCAATACAGTATTTCAAGAAAACTGTTACGTCCCCATCTTTAACAAAAGTTATTCTTACACCAAGAAGAGGGGATACTTAGAAACGGAAATTGTATATGCCCTCGGTACAGCAACCACGTACAGGTAAGCCATAATATTTTCATTTTGTAAGCGTGAGCAAAGAATCACCCACACAGACATGACCCTTAAAAGCAGTTTACTTCACAGAAAACCTCAGGTGTGTATGTGTGCTTGTGTGCATGAGTGTGTAACTGAGAGCATTTACAGACAGAGTGATGTAGAGATGTGATGTTACTGTCATTAGCGCCATAACCCATATTGAGCATTTACGCAGAAGTCTAATTATTAGTTCTCTTAAAAACACACATAAAACAGGTTTTGTGACAATAACAAAAACACAAAATGTTTTTAAAAGGTTACTCACCGAAAGACTTCTGGTGGACAGTAGGACATTGATGCTGATGCAAGCTGACCAAGAATCACATGATCAATTATAACTGAGGTTGGAACCGTCCAAACAAAACAAAAGCTTTACATTTGGGTGACGTGTCTGCTGAAGCATGGGATGATGGCTTCAAATGATGTGTGTTCATGTGTGCTGTATCTAATGAGTGATGCAAAATATGGATTCTGTAAAATAAATTCTTATTTGTTTTTCATTGAGACTATACAGCTGTTTTTATGCAAGATGTATATAATTGTCAGTATTAGTGTAATGAACAACAATGTGGGCCTTACTGAACTCCTTAATAGTTGTAAGGGAAAAGATTCTCCATCAGCATGTTGTCCTTCGTGGTATGACGCACACCTGCAAAATATTTTTGATGTAGTTTGTTGATTTGAGGGGAAAAAAATAATTTCAAAGATGAAGCTATGATATCTGTAAAAGAGGGCTGTGTGTTTCCAGATATCATATATGGAGACATTCACTCCCTGAATGAAGCACTAAAAGAGAAGATAAATAGAAAAGTGATCCCACATGACCATTGTGGCGACACACCAGCAGCTTTGAAGCAGTGACCTTTTATAGAAGTAGGTCTTTAGCACCAGATGCAAAGCCATCGAGGTCACAGAAGTTGATTTAAGTGTTAAATAATCAACACTGACGTCACAATGATGTTTTTTAAAGATTGTTAAATTGTGATTTGTGATATTATTGTAAGGACACATGACAGCCATATGACTGAGGTAAAAGTCACCTCCTCTGTCATACGCACACACATACAGTATATTCACACACACATCAATATCTTGCACATCGTCAGCCGATTCTACATACTATGTTGTTTAGTATTTAAAGACGTTTCTACATCACATAACCACGATATTTCATAATAAATTGTTTTCCTGTTTATTTGATCTATATCTTCAACTGTTTTTTTTTCTTGAATTTGAACTGGTGCAATAGATGAGCCATGAAAGAGGTGACAAAAGCCTCAGCTCTATATGTAAGCATGTGAGTAAATCAAAAAAAGAGAGAGAGAGAAAAGAACGACCAAATACAGGCATTACATCTCATTTGGATGAAATCAAAAAACAACAATAATAGTTCCAAAAATTCCATTAAATATATTTACTTTGTATTATGTGATAGCGCAGATTTCATGATCTCAAATTACTTTTGAATCTGGATCCATCTTATCTGTTACATGTTATTGTTGTTTTTTTAAACTATTATATGCTATTATAGAAACACAATCTTTGTAGAGTGCCGATAACTTCATGTTCAGGGATTCAGACACCTCAAGAGTTTGTTTTTTTTCCCCAATTGAACAAAATAGCAATTTCTCTCTGTCTCACATACACACACACACACAGTCTGGGCAGATCTGTTCTTGATTTTACATTTTAATTTTTGCTTATTGTTTGCTTCTTTCTTGTATTTTGATAAAGGCGCTTTTTGTTCTCAGACCTTTCAGAGTCCGGCTGTCATCTTCTTTGCCACCACTTTACACCCAAAGTCTTAGGTTGGAACCACAGCTACTAGTCTTTGCAAGGCTGTAGTTGTATGCTCTGAATGTACAGTATGCCTGCACTGTAAGGTAAATATAAAAAAAGGGTAAATATTCCCTCAAATGAGTATGACCTTACATGTTTTCACCAAAATACAGACTGCCATCAACATGTATTTATTCTCATATTTTATTAATCTCTCAGATAAATAAACAAATGTATCATACATTAACGTTCATGTTCTTCCAACCTGACACTGTGCCCAACATGCTGCAGCAGAACATTTCACACACTCGTCTATAACACACACACCCACACTTGTGACACAGTTTCAGTATTGACAGTCAGATGCAGAGGTTTTAGGCAGATAAGCCACCAAAACAAGATGTAATTTATTAAATTCAAGCTAAATGTGTCGCCATTTGGCAATTTTCTCAAAACAATTACAACATATCCACATTTTAATTGGCTAAAAAGCTATAAAATCTAGGAATTACACAGTCTGAAATAAAAATGAATTATATTCTTGGACAATTGGTGTCTGCATATGAAGGTCTACACAATAGCATGAAGATGAATGGCATATGCAGGCAAGAATTGTGTTATTAGCACTTAATGTTCATCCTGAGTTTTATTAATTATAAAGTAATGAAACCACACTATTAAAAACAAACACATTTTTGAAAACAAGACCTTTCACTATAAATATGACCTTTGTGAAGGCCATTTCTACATGGACAGCTACAAAACAACAGATTAATCACAAAATGCTACTAGGTACACTAAGACCCACGTGAACTTGCATTGAGGTGGTAAACAAGCAACATGCTCTTCATCCTTCTTTGTGTTACCACATGGGAGAGTCTGCTAGCTCACTGCAGAGGGAAAGACAAATGAAAGTTTAACAGGAGAATAAAAAAGTCAACACACAACACTGTTGGTAAAAATAATTCCTGCTGATCTACTGCTTGCTTAACTTATTTTATCATTGCTGCTATTTTTACTCTCATTCTGTTGTTATTACTATATTATTTACACTTTTTTACTTTCTAGTGCTCTCTCTGACACCTCCCACATGATGAGAAAGTGCCCACTAAGTGGAACAGGACAGCTTTTATTAAACAGTAACTAGTCTGCCTGGCAGAAGAGTGTGACTGAAGTCATCATGTCATATTTTAGGAGAGATGATTCCAGTCATGGAGGGGGAAACAGGGTTTGTACTGTGTGACTGGTAGAAAGCCAGAGTTATCACCTCAGCACGGGGTTGACGAGTTCTGGTAGGATCAGTTGCTTCCCTGCACCAGCTCGGTTCTCACAGTGCTGCCTCCTCACATCCTGATTGGACAGACAGAAACTGAGATGGATGTAAACTGCAGATTTAGCTGTCGTTTATTTGCAATTTGCAAAATACTTGTGTGAAAGTCAGCACTGTGGATTAGTGTTTGTATTTTTTTTTAAATCTAACGTCTCATATCTATACGCTATTGTTACTGACAAACTAAATACGAGGTGCAGTACTTCTATTCATTTAAAGGTTCAGTGTGTAAGTTATAGTGGCATCTAGTGGTGAGGGTTGCAAATTGCAACCAGCGGCTCAAGGTGTATTCACGTGCTCTTCGGATGGTCCCATTTCCCGAGTTGTGAATTCATTCTTCCAACTTCTGTCTGAATATGGAATCAGTCATCATCATAATACGTGTGATCCTCTATTTGCCCAAATTTCACTTCTTTTCTTACTTCTATTAAACCAGTCGACTACTACTACTAACGTTACTCGTCATTGTTGTTCTTCTTCTTCCTACATATTCAACGTAGAGGCGAAACGTGCTCTGTAGAGCAGTTTGTCCGTTTAGGCTACTGTAGAAGTTTAATTTTAAACATTGTATTGCTGTGTATTTGTGAATCAAGGCATTATTACACATAGTTATCTATGTGTAATAATGCCTTGTTTCACAAAGGCAAATAAGCTCATAACTGATCTTATTTGAGTGAAATAATTTACTTTTTTCAGCTTGTAACAAGTCTGTTACCCTGATCTATAGACTGTAACTCTGAAAGTCTGTGACCCTACTTTTTTGTGTATAACCACAATCTATGTCTAAAATCCTGATCTATAGTCTGTAACCATAAACTATGGTATGTAACCCTGATCTCTGATCTATAACCCTAATCTATAGTCTATAACTCTAATCTATAGTCTATAACCATGATTTATAATCTGTAACCCTGATCTATAATCTATCTCTAATCTATAGACTATAACCCTGATTTATAATCTGTAACCCTGATCTATAATCTATCTCTAATCTATAGACTATAACCCTGATTTATAATCTGTAACCCTGATCTATAATCTATTACTAATCTATAGTCTATAACTCTGATTAATAATCTGTAACCCTGATCTATAATATATTACTAATCTACAGTCTATACCTCTAATCTATAACTCTGATTTATAATCTGTAACCCTGATCTATAATATATTACTAATCTATAGTCTATAACTCTGATTAATAATCTGTAACCCTGATCTATAATATATTACTAATCTATAGTCTGTACCTCTAATCTATAACTCTGATTTATAATCTGTAACCCTGATCTATAATATATTACTAATCTATAGTCTATACCTCTAATCTATAACTCTGATTTATAATCTGTAACCCTGATCTATAATCTAAATATAATATGATCTTATCTAAACAGTGAATCGGTTGTAGATATTGTGGAACAGAAGCACAAATATGGCCACAACAGTCAATGATAGATTGCTTTATTGAATTTACAACGTTGCTGTTCCTGTTGTAGAAGTCTTTCTCCCAGGCGTCTTTTTGTAAACCTGAGCCAGTTATAGTTACATTGCTATCAGTGAGTCAGTTGAGGACTCAACTGCGAAACTAGAACTGAAATATTTGCCCACCCTGTTCTGTTAGCTCCGAATGCAGGTGTTTACGTGTGAATAGGACGGCATACCTGTGTGTCAGAGGCTGGCATGTCCTCTTTGCTCTGGATGTGCGTCTCAGCTGGGGAAGTATCCTTGTCATCCTCAGAGGAAGAATGGGGAGCTGTTTAAATCAGTACAGATTCTTCACTTTGGTACTCAATACAGTGATGTGAAACAGCAGTGCTGCGTACAAAGAGACCTCATTACTCACAGATACATGTGGGAATTTCTCCATTCGATTTAGTGTCTGGCACAATCCC
Organism: Micropterus dolomieu; assembly: GCF_021292245.1. Lineage (NCBI taxonomy): Eukaryota > Metazoa > Chordata > Actinopteri > Centrarchiformes > Centrarchidae > Micropterus > Micropterus dolomieu. The sequence continues at coordinate 23,753,352 of NC_060167.1, forward strand.
CAACCTCTGCTCCAACTGACAAATGTAGTTCACCAGGTCCTGCGAGTGTCCAAACCCCCCCCCCCCCCACAGGTTTGAAGAAGAAGAGGAAGAAGAACTGAATTAGGTCAATTTGAGTGCTTTTCAAAGTAAACCGTTATTTAATAAAAGGCTATGAAGTTGTTTCTTACTTTTTGTAATTGAAGGTGTCATTATCGACTCCTTATGTTTTTACTGTGCTACATGTTTGACTGCAAACAGTGGTAGAAGACATACTCAGATCTTTTACTTAAGTAAAATAGCAATACCACAATGTAGAAATACTACTTTAAAAGTAAAAGTCATGCACTCCAAATTTTACAAGTAGCCTACAAACATACAATACTTAAAGAAACAAAAGTATGCAGAATGGCTCATATCAGAATAATGTCTTATCTGATTTTAATTCATAATAATGCATCGTAATTTATCTGCAGATACAATTTTGTATTAATTATCGAAGAAAATGTATTATTGAATCTGCAAAGTTACTTGTAACTAAAGGTTTTTAAAATAAATGTAGAGGAGTGAAAAGTACAATATGTCCCTGTATATGTAGAACTATAAAGTAGCAGAAAATTTAAATACTAGTACCTTAAAATTGTACTTAAGTACAGTAGCTGAATAAATGTACTTAGTTACATTTCACCACTGACTATCAATATGAGCCTGAAATCTGGAAACTGACCAGAATGTTATTTATTTGGCCGCCCTGAGGGGAATTAATTAATACTCTTGAGTAAAAGACCTATCTTATTAAGAAATGTATTATTAAAAGAATACAAGCAGGTGTGGAACTCTTGCCTGTTTGTCCATCTGCTGCTCCTCTCTCTCTGCCTGGGCTTTCCTCAGGTTGGCCTTCAGCTCCTGCAGCTCTCGCTTAGTATCACCCAGCAGCACCTGCAGGGGGCAGCGGCATTACACTCAGACCATCTGAACACCCACACATCTAACCTGGCTTGTCATCTGTCCTGCTGTTGATCACATGACAGTGAGAGGAAATGTTTACTCACTGTTCATGGAAGCTTTTCTATTTGTGCCTGTGTGTGAGTTATAGAAGAACTCTGGCACCATTCTCCAATTTCCAAAATGTAATCAGAGCAGCTGATGATGCAGACTTGTGGCACACGAGCGGTTATATTTATAGCTGAGTGTGTTTGTGTGTTAAATAATAGTGATCACGATGTGTTGATTTACTTACTCTATTGCAATCTCTCTCTCGCCCAAGCTCTACTTCTAGTTTCTGCCTCTCTATCCTCTCCTCCTGGAGCCACTCTTCCTTCCTCTGCACCTCGCAGCTCAGTTCTTGTAATTTCTTTTTATCGGTCTGCATGAAAACAAAAAACAGAAAAGAAGGTTTAACAGCAAAGTCAGTCAGGCTGCATGTGTAGCTCCAGGATCTGCCGCATCCTCACTTCTGCTGCCTGTTTGCATGCTTCTCTTTCCAGGGCCCAGTTGGCGTGCTCCTCCCTGAGGGCCAGGTTCTCCTCAGAGAGCTGCAGGGTGAGCTGGGCCACCTGCAGCCGGGCTTGGTGCAGCTCAGTGAGGACATGGCCCTGACGGGTGCCCAGCTCCCTCAGCTCCCTACGCAGGCTCTCGACTACACGCTCACTGGCCTCCAGACGTTCCTGCAGCCCTAGTGCCTCCGCCAGAGCAGCCTCATTCTCCACCTGCAGAGAGATGGGAGATGACAAGTTAAAAACTGTGCTGGTTCCAGTGAGTTGTTTGGACTTACAGAGCTGCCTGTCCCCTTCTCTGACCAAGGTGTATGTGTTTCACAAGACAAGAAGAAGCGCCGCTTACCTGCAGAGTCTTTCTCTTTTCCTCATCGTGTTTCATTTGACTGGACATTTTCTTCACTCTCTCCTTCAGCCTGTGGGACGAAAATAAAAAGTTAGTTACAGGCCCAGGGAAATAAATATACCAAGACAAATGTTTACATTGGCATCTGTCTCAAACACTTGCCTTTCCAGTTCCATGTTTCCCTCTTTCTCTCGGTCATTCAGGACCTTGATGTCCTCCTCCAGGTCTTTGATTCGCTGCTGACTCTCTGCTTTTTCAGCCATAAGTTTGCTCAGTTCAGAGGTCAGGTTTTCCTGACTATATTTCACATTCTTTCAATGTTGTGGAGGGAAGAAAATGAGATATAGATTATTTTTCACATGTGCATTCACGTGTTGTTATTAATATTATTTATCAGTGAAATGCAGGACTTTTTGGAGGTAAAAAAGAGATGGCTACCCCAAGAAACCTGGTGGGATGACCTGTCTGTACCTTGTGTTTTCCCTCAATTTTCTTCAGCATCTCACAGTTGTGTCTCAAGTTGTCTCTAAGCTCGGAGATCTCCTCCTTCATAGCTTCTCTTTCGCACTGCCACTCCATCTGTGCTTTTCTGCTGTTCTCTTTCTCATTCTCTGTCTCCTTTTTCGTTACGTCTAGAGCCTGCTGTATGTGCGCCTGCTTTTTGAAGCATTCCTCCAGTCGACTCTGGTCACAACATGTGGAGAGAGGAGTGGGAGGCGTTATTGTGTTATTTATTGTTAACATTAGGATTTATTTTTTGAACATTTTAACATGAAATGGATATATTGCCATGTTAGTGGTTCTACTCCTTTGAACAGTAGTTGCACTGGGAGGACCTTGTGTGATGGTTGGATTGCAATCGATCAGGTGAATTTTGTCAGTGACCACCCATTTGGTTTTTTTCAAATGTATGTAAATTTGATGCCATCAAATAGCCGAGCTCTTGTTATTGCAATGAAGGGAAGAGCAGGGGTGGTTCAATGCAGAGCTGAAGTGTTTTGTTCTCACCTGCAGCAGCTGAGCCCTGGGGATGACTAGGAGCAACTCCTCCTCTCCGTCCTCCTCATCTCGTTCCTCACTCAGAGTCTCCAGCTCGTCCAGTGGTTTTGGAGCACAGAAAGTGAAGGGGCGACTACGTGCACACACCTCTCCCATCTTATCCACATATACAAACTCATACTCCACATGACTGGGGCGGGGCAGGTAGGATGCTGTATGAAGTAAATGCATGTATTTTAGTTATTAATTTTTATACCTAACATTTGTTGTTTTACTAATTATTATAGAATAAAGTAAAATGTAAAAAATTTAAATAGTGAAGCACAAGCCCCAAGCTTTTAATTATCCCATGATGACCCACGCAAATTTGCTTAAATGTGACCACAATGACCCAAGTCAAACTCAGTGGGTGTTTCTGATGTACTAAACAACTGTTGTTCCAAGAAACATCAACTTAACAGCAGCTTTTTTTTAACTCCTCACCTTGCTGCAGTGATGTGTCAGTACACTGTCAGGTGTGCAGGTACAGCAGACCACACCTCAGACCACACCCAACCATCAGTGATGCCGGGTGTGGTCAAATGTGCAACAGACTCCAGACTTTCAACCAGACTGGCCTGCTCTTAAGTTTCTTTTTAATTTAAGAAGATTGTGAAGCTCTATTCAATTAGAAACTGTGTCATATTCTTTAAAATGTTTGTGTGAATTCTTACAGTGGAAAACTGCGCAGGAGTTGACACTGGTTCCCTCGGTGTAGCCTTCAGGAACTAGAGCCCACGTATATGTGTAATACTGTTTCACAGAAGACCAGCCTACCTGTGGCATGACAACAAACGCATTTTTAAACCACAAAACATTCAAATGTGAATCCCCCACCCTGAAAGGATGATGCTTTCTGTTTTTGTGTGGAGGAAATCTACCTCAAAAATCCCTATCCAGTCACTGCTGCTCCACTGATGGTCAGGGGTCAGAGTGTAGTGACACTCCACTCTGGTTTGGGGGAAGTACAGTTGCCCGACATTTCGAAACACCACTGTAGACTGTTTGTCCATGGTAATAGGAAGCTGTGCTGTTTAGGAAGAAAACATACGCAGATACAGTGAAATGTGCTCTAGTTTCAGTCTGGAGGAGCTGAACAGCTGATGAAAGGTGATAGCAGTCAGTTATGCAGCTTGGTCATAACACCTGTCGCCTATATATGGCCCGGTAATATGTTTATAAACAACAAGCTCGTATACCTACTGAGCACTGACGTTTTACCATGTAATGTCCAAATACTTAAATGTAGAATGTGTAAAAACTTTTTGTAGCTCTGAACACTGTTGCATTTTATATTTGTGAGGATGCATCTGTTTTTTTATTATTTCAACAGTAAAAATTATCAACCATAAACCTACACCATATATGATATTAATATTCTATTTTCACACGTTTTAGAATTAGATGTTGATTATAAAAGATAGTCCTTAGCCAACCAGTAGATCTGCTTTATATTTCAATACAGAAACAATTATTGTTTTCAGTGTCTTCTCTTTCAAATCTAAAAAATACATTCATAAATACATAGTTAACACACATAAAAAAGACAGTACGCTAAATTTGACATTAATAATTGCTCTTAAATGTTTCATTAATAAAAAAAACACAGTCATCCCTAACAGATAAATATTGCCTTTTGTTATTAGTCTTGTTAAGTGCAGTTCTACCTGCTATAACCAGGTATTTGTGGCTTTCTAAGAATAGCTTATAATTATATGATTGCATTTAATAAAGTATTTAACTTGCTGTCAGTGTTCTCTTACCTTATTCTGCTGAGAAATGAATATGATGTCTTTTCTGCTGCCTCATGAAGGCTGTGCATCAATTCTAGATAGTCATAAGCAATTCTGTCAGGTGCAAGAGTTTCACAAGATCTCCTGCACCATGTGGACCCCAAGTGTCTCATGGGAGATGCAGTTCGCGAGCACACAGCTCATCAAACGGCAAAGTGCTGCTGCAGACTTCAACTCCCATTACAGGTTATTAGGATACAAGATCTGCTGCTGGTAGTTACTGCTCATTGAAATTCTCAGTAGTGGCAGTGGATGGGGTGGGGGTGGTGGGGCACTATGCTCAAGGCTAAATGTCTTAGTAACAACTTCAGTAAACCACAGCATGATGCAAACATATGTTTTGAACATGTTAGACAAACTTTGCAGGTTTTCAGTTGTGTTTTGTGTAAAACTTATCAGCCGTTTCCATGTTTTTCATTTGAATACAGCCTACAAATATAATATTCTATAAATTTGAGTTATTCTCAGACTCTGATTGCATAAGAATCGCCATCCCACTTGTGAACACTTGATGGCAGTGAAAAGCCACATGCAACAAGAGAGTGATGGTTTTCACAGGGGTTCACATTGTCAAAAGTAAATACAAAAATCAAAGACAGAACCCTGAAGACTATTGTGGCAGACAGGTTAAAAACTATACGTTTACATTAGTATATATATAATAAAATATGAATGTACTGCGATAGGCTGCTCTCTTGCCAAGTCGATCCAGATAAGTGTTAGAAGTTTAACAATTTATTACACTGTAAACTCGATTAAGTTCAGAATACTCAAAATATTTGTGGACACTGATTACCTCAAACTTTAAGTAGTGGTAATACTATCTGAGTAAACCTTAACTTAAATACAATACTTACATTCTTTAAAAACCTTTAATTTCTGCATACTAAATTACACTGATTCACTGATGCTTGTTAAAATTAAATTCCACTAATTCTTTACTCAATAAATGTAAATGTGCAACTTATACTCCAAGGGAAATCTACTCAAAAAATGAATTGTGCTAGAATTACATACCACTGTAAACTCACTCAACAAACTTAATACTAGTCAACTTAAAATTGACAAAACGCCCATTTCCAGATAGTCCGCAAAAATATGAATACAACTCCACTATTGCAATTCAAGTTCTCTTTATTAAACAATCAGTATCAAAACTTTAAACATCTTCTGTCATTTCTACATTTAACAGACACAAAATAAGGTACATCTTGCATAAAGCTGACAGTAAGTAATTGACTGCTTGATCACAACAGCAGCAACAACTTTGGTAATCAATTTGTTCTTATTCTTTTCTGCAATAATGTTGATCATTCTCTGTTTCCAGATTCTTAATGAGATTTTTTGGTGTTCAGTGATAATAACTTGAATCTCTTGAGCAAAGTCCTTTGAGCCAAACAAAATTTCCTTCTACTACTTTTGTGGAAAAAGTGACTATGCATAATTTTATTCCATCAGCACCACTTTTACTTAAATAATATAAAAGGGAGCTTTAAATGAGGAGTAAAAATTTATTTAAAGCTGACACTTTTATCCAAAGCTACTTGCATGTGTGTCAGAGGTTGCACGCCTCTGGAGCAAATAGGGGTTAAGTGTCCGGCTCAGGGACACATTGGTGGACATGTCACAGTGGGGAATTGAACCCGGGTCACATTAAGGCATGTGCCTTATCCACTGCTCGATTACCACCCCCAGAGAAACCGACAAATCAATCCACAGCAACCTTTCACTTGGGTTGAAGTGTACCGCACTAGGAGTGTCAGTGTCCACAGTGAGCAGTGCCAGGTTCATCTTCGCACTGCAAAATACAAACAACCCAATTATGAGGATTATTATAAAAGAAAGCTAACAGTGCATGCTCATCGGTGCTCCCCACACACTTAAGGCATATTTTTTATTTTTTCCAAGCCTGTCTTGATACAATATTCACATGCCAAAATGTTAAGAGTTACTGGTGGCTGTTAGGATTCCTTCTGTCTATACTGACTCTATAACGCTTTCTTAATCTGATTCAACTGTAAGAGAATGAGGACAAAATTCTAAAGTTCATTAGAAACAGTTATAAGGCTTCAGCAGTCTAACTTAGACAAGCCACAAAACATGTATTTTTAGAAGTTAGTCTTTGTGTAAACAGTAAACCTACACAATGACCTAACAACAATATCCATTACATTTTTTAGACTAGACAGTGTAAGCCTCATTTAGCTTCAACTAAACTTAGCCTCCTAAAATTCTTTGTCCTCATATGAAGGCAGTTGCCTGTGCCCTCTAGGGTCACTTGCCAGCCATGTTCTGATGCTATTAAGCATATTAAATGAGTAGCATTTGTTCTGATTCTTTGTTACACATACTCATTTTCTAAGAGTACATCCTGTTCAAAGACAAATGCTACTAATAAAAATACACAGAATCAAAGCTCAGTTCTTGGGAGGTTTGAGAAATATTTTTTCATGAAAAGGAGAAGTGTGGATTTGTCCCTAATTTCTTGCAATTGGGCCATGCCTATGAAGGGATGCTTAAATGAGATAAGGAATGATAATAGCCAACATCATATTTTAGCATTGTTTTAAGACAGACTACTAAAAACACAAACCTAGCCTTTAATCTCTTTAAACCTGTCAGTTGCTGGAAGAGGCAAGTTGGTTTCCTGTACTAAGGGGCCTTTCACACCTACCTCGTTTGGTCTGGACTTTCGTGCTTTTCAGTTTGGTCCAAACTAAAATTGCAGGTGTGAAGCCTCCCACGGACTGGACAGACAAAATTTGGTCAGACGAAAAGAGGTAGTCTTGCGCCGGATCAAATTGAACCATGGTTCAGTTGTGAAAGCATTCTTTGGATGGTTCGGACTTTGAGACTATTTACTGTTTGGCGGATGACGTGTAAACCGGAAAAACAAATGCACGCAGAAATGCATTGAAATAAGGACACAATCATAAATCTCCCGTCATACCATCATCTTTTCAAACAGACAGCTATTATAGAAGCACACTGCCACATACATCTTTGGTTTCTCCTGAAACGGAGGTGCAGAAGGATTGCTTGCCGTCTTCTCCTTTCCTGTCGGCGACATTATAATGTTCGTACAACGAGGACGTTTAATTGCGAATTTGAACTATCCTTCAGTATAGTTGGTGTTGCAGGTAGTAATGTCATAATAATAAAGTAGCAAATATGTATATTTTAATTTTTTAATCATTCTTGTCCAAAGATACCTGCTGAGCCGTTTAATAAACCAATTAATGTCAAGTATAGGGAGACGCAGCCCACAAAGATGATAACAACAGGACACAAGTCTGTCAGTCCTTTAGTGCAGTCGCAGAATTGCAGTGTGAAACCAAACCAAATGTATCAAAATATATCAAAACATGAACTTTTGTTCGGACTTTCAGGTGTGAAAGCCCCCTAAATGTCATAGTACTTGTTGATATTGACATCTCCGTGAGTACACAGAGTACTTACATATCAGGTTTTGACGAAGTCAAACATCCTCTAGCAGGTTCACTGGGAGGGCATGGAGGGTCGGCCGGCATCTCATGTGTACCTCATGTCCCTAGATTGGCAATCAAAATAATTATACTAATATTTTTACAGCACATCAAGCCATAAAGTGTAACAGTTCTACCAATGTAATTCTAAAATAATGATAGCAAAAACAAAATCCATCCAGCTGCAACTACCTAAAGAGAAGTCAAATTTACACAAACGCAGAGACTCAAACAATGGGTGAGAAATAGAAGCTAACTATAACCTTAAACATGACAATGAAAGAGATTTGGAAGCCAGTGTGGACCTACATATTGGACAATTCCTTCATAGGATTTGAAATCTGATTGAAATGTCTTGTTATGCGTTTAGGCCAGCCCAAGAATTTAAAAATAAGCTTTTAAATGGCTTTTAAAAAAAACTTAATAAATGCAAATGAGAAATGACTATTGAAAGTAGATGGCTCTACCCTCCTAGTCCTCACAAGACAATATCATAATCAGATTTCACTATTATAGTAGAGAGGTCCCAGTCTCTATTGACTATACATTATGTGATCAACATTGTTGCTATGGCAAAGGTAATCTTAAACTCACCTGAAGGTCATAAATCCTGAGGATCTCTGCAGGGCCTCTGCTCTCTTGGCCTTCTGCCTGTACAGGGCAATCACTTGTGGTGTGCATCTCTCAAGCTCGCACACATAAATGTAGGTAGATTAGTGTTTCCAACTTGGGCCTTGACAGGAAAACATAATGCATCAATTACTTGTTTTAAGCAGGATGGCAGGCTATATGGAAAAGAGAATACAGTTTTTACCTGAGAAATGGACATGGACCACTGCATTGACAAGAAGAGAAAATGCAGGGTCATCCTGCAAATTTCTTTAACCTAACTTAGGTTTTGCTGCATCAAAATGAAAGATTATGTGGCTAAGAATTCAGTTAGCCAATCAAATATATTTTAAACTAGACTACTTGTATATTTCATCATCTAGCTTCTACCCCAAGCAACATTCCCACACCAACAGTGCCATTTTTAGTCTGAACAGGGTTGAGACAGAATTTCAGTCAGGTACTAAATAGCTTAAGAACCATGAAGGAGTCATTCAACCATCTCATCAGTTAGTTAGTAACAGCCTTTAACATTGAAAAATGTTTGCACTTAATGCTGTAACAGATCTACAGTTGCTGCTTTTGATCACTGCCAATCATTCTGAAATGTTTAAAAGAAATTGAGACTTTTAAATTGCTAAATATACATATTCATTATAAAATCTCACAGTCACAGCAGGACTAATGCACTTTTCTAAAACAGTACAATATCCCTCCTACGTCTCAAGTCAGGGCTAAAATATCTTCTTTGATGCTAAAATGAAATCCACTGTGAAATGTTGCTGGCTCCAGTTCTAGCAATGTAGTATTTTTCATCCTCAGTATGTCTGATTAGCAAGCCAGCAATTGATGCAGAAATATGCAATCTGATAACATATGTTTGATATATTGCTGTAGTGCCACTCAATACTCTGATCCTGCGAGAGCAAATATAACAATATTAAGAATTCCCATTAGCCCAGTTAACAAAAACATCAAATGCGTTTTGTTTTTTTAAATACAAATATTTTATAATTTATTTGACACACCAATACCAATGCTGCTTTCGCAAGTCAAATGATTATGGGCATGATGAAATTCCTTCAGCAGCACTCTCTATAGTGCTTAATGGGACTTTTGATTAGTTTACAAGCACGTGATATGGGCAGAGTTTATTGTTGTGATAAATATATTTAGTCTTTAAGACTTAGTTACAAGTTTATAATTATTTAAATCTAAGTAAATTTAATGCAGT
>NC_060167.1:23763431-23770598 GCF_021292245.1 Micropterus dolomieu
CTCCAGTTCTAGCAATGTAGTATTTTTCATCCTCAGTATGTCTGATTAGCAAGCCAGCAATTGATGCAGAAATATGCAATCTGATAACATATGTTTGATATATTGCTGTAGTGCCACTCAATACTCTGATCCTGCGAGAGCAAATATAACAATATTAAGAATTCCCATTAGCCCAGTTAACAAAAACATCAAATGCGTTTTGTTTTTTTAAATACAAATATTTTATAATTTATTTGACACACCAATACCAATGCTGCTTTCGCAAGTCAAATGATTATGGGCATGATGAAATTCCTTCAGCAGCACTCTCTATAGTGCTTAATGGGACTTTTGATTAGTTTACAAGCACGTGATATGGGCAGAGTTTATTGTTGTGATAAATATATTTAGTCTTTAAGACTTAGTTACAAGTTTATAATTATTTAAATCTAAGTAAATTTAATGCAGTCTAATTCAACATTTCTGCAATAAATCCTCCCTTCATAACAACAATAACTGTTCAGTTTTTGTTTCAACTGTATGATCATTTTGGATCACATGGGCCAGTGTTTCTGATATACTGTCTATCCCATTTATATCAGTGAGGACATCCTAAATAAAATAGATTCAGCTGCCATAAAGCTACTGAACTCTGAGATTGCCTCAGCAAGATAACCTCTCTGGCATGCAACAGTAATTAGGGTAAATAACTTAATTTGGCAGTGTTGGGCAGTAGCGTTGCTACAAGTAGCGCCGTTACTAGTTTAACTACATTTCTCAGTAGCTTGGTGCTGTTATCTGAATCAAATCAAAGTGCTTTTATTGACCGAGTAGCGTCCACACATGCTACATTTTTCCAAAGCATTTCTGAAGGATCAGTAAGTGACCCACCGCAACACACGGACCTGTATGCGCAGCTGGCGGAAGCGCTTCCGTGTGACAGTGACATCACGTACCGATCCTTGGGCTGATGTCTGCGACTTTGCTGCAGTGGAATAAAGACACGCGCAATTGAGTTAACTTTCTACTGTGATAGCTGTTGCCTGGACACCTCTTCCTCTAGTGAGGAGGAAACTTTGATATGTAGTGGCATAAACTTGTTCCCATGAGATGAAAGATTTCTCTCTCTCAGGCCTATTGCCATGAATGTTTAGGTTGCAATGTTGCCAGAGCACAAATACACATATAAACAATAAAAAATATATAATTAATAAACAATGAAATTACATTCTAAAAACTAAAGAAAGAGGAATAAAAAAAACACACAGTATATAGATCAACAAATGTGCAAAACCATAGATAAAGTCATATAGATGCTAAGATTTTGTATGGAAAAATCGCAATCATTATCTGAAAAAGTCTGTTTTAATGAATGAGCACAGTAAAGGAGGCCTTAGTTTTCTCAACTTTACAACTTTAAATTTAACTTTTAAGATTAATTGGATTAAGTGGTACTTAAATTGCCCAACCAGTCTGTGGAATTTTATTCCCCATTATGTCTTTTCTTCAGTTGGTGGTCTCCTGTTCTTGTTGGTATGCACTTATAATATTGAAAAATTCCTCTTAAACTTTATTCGTTTCAAAAACAAATGCTACTGGCTTGGTCCCTAATTTACAAGCACAACTTCACTCCTCATAGGTTTTATATTTGGAACAACAGATATATTTTGTATAAAAACAAATCCATTTTCTTTCAACAGTGGTATGACAATGACATTTTGCTTGCAGTTATTTAACTATAGTGGTCAACTTTATAACAACATTGAATTTATTCATCACTATGGTATCCCTATTTCACCAAAGGACTTCTCCATCGTCTTCGATGCGATACCTTCAGCTGTCATCTCATTTTTCAAAGGTTTTAATGGATTTGATGATCCCCCAACACTGGTGGATGTGAAGGAAACAACTGTTGGGAATATCTGTTTTTCGCTGCAACCTAAAAGTAAGAATAAGGCAATTCGTCAACTTTTTCAACAGGACAGTACACCCACTGCTGTATCATATTGGTCCTCATTTGTTGGAGAAAAAGTTTGGCTTTTGCCACACAAGTTTTTTTTAACCAACAAAGTCAAAGAGATCTCAGCTGTACTTTCTGTGAAGAACTAAACAAAACACTGGTGCATTTATTTTGGCCTTGCCCATATACCAAGAAACTTTGGAGCAAAGTTTCTCAATTTATTGTTGTCCATATTTACCCTCAATTTGTATTGCGGTGGGAAAATGTATTGTTTGGATTCACTAAACATGACAAAATTATGTTCAGAGTATTATGTGGTTAATTTGCTTATTATTTTTACCAAATTTTCTTTGCAAGTCAAAATTCTTAAAAAAGAAACCAAGCTTTCTGGAGCTTGCTGCTAACATTAAGCACTATGTTCTTTCAATATATGAACAAAAAAGCTGTTAAATCATATGACCTTTGTAAGCTTTACAAGATACTTATTGAAATTTTTCTTTTGTTAAAATTATACTTTCCTTTTGATAACCCTTGACCTCCCTGGCTTATTTGTGACATGTCCATAGACTTTATTGATGTACAGAAGATGTTTTCCTGCTCTATGTCCTAATTTTGAATAAAGTTTTGGGGGGGGGGGGAAGATAGTGATGGCGAGATGAAGCTTCATGAAGCATTGAAGCTTTCCATCCAATTGGTTCACTCATGGGCTGAAGCTTCACGGTGCTTCATTGGCTCTAGTGACAATAAATGTAAAACAGGCAAAGTGATTATAACGGCACCACGGCTTTGGTGTGTGAAGCTTTGAATTGAATAAATTAATGAAGGATGTTTGTGATGCCAATACTACGGAAGCCCTAAGGGGCCATCGATTCATCTCTTTTTTTTTTTTTTAACTCCATTTACCCTTGATAACAGGATAATTAACTCGTGATCTCGAGATAACTGTTTTCTCGTGATAACGAGATCATTTTCTCGTGATCGAGATAACGAACCATAGCTGAACTAGGGATCAGCAGGTGCGTTTCTTTACATACTTTTGGATCAATTTGCACAGTCAGCATTTAGCTCAGTTGGTAGAGCGCAAGACTTGTGTCCCAAGAATTGCAGGTTTGACCCCCCACTCTCTGTAAAGTTTTTTTTATTCTTCTTTTGTTTTTAATCATCAATCAACAAAGTTCATTCAAATCCAGGGGAATCACACATTTCCTGAGGGCTATTTCAAAGGTTCTGAAATAGCCATCAGGAAATGTGTAGTTAAATGGATTCCCCTGAATGAGAAGCGGAGGAATTTCCTCTGCCTGGCAATGATGGGGAAATGAAGTCCATAGGTTGAATGTGGACCAATCGCCGGGATGCGCACACTCCAGCACGTGATTAATTGTGAGTCATCTTGATAGCAACTTTGTTGAAGAGCAATATGAAAAAGATTTCTTTTTAAAAGTTCCACTTCCACTCACAAGTTTAAGACTATGAGCCATGTACCTTATACACAGAGCTAATCAGTGACACTAAAACCACCTTGAAATTACCATTAAGAAACGTTCTTGCCAACCCCTGTGTTAAACTACTGTTTTGTTAACAGTCATTATCTCGAGATCATGAGAAAATGATCTCGTTATCACAAGAAAACATCAGCCGCTTAGGGCTTCCGTACAATACATAACTGATTAACTTATTAATAAGGTGTCTGTCTTTATGATACAATGACAGGGTCTAAAGGAAAGTGGAAATAAGGGAGAGGGTTATGATGACTTGGTTTGTGGCTTTAGATAATAGAGACAACATTTTATTCATCTTTATTTACAACTTATTATTATTATTTATAACTTTTCCACAGTGCTGAGCTTCAGGCTGTTTGATTTCTGTTTGAAAATTATTATTAGGGTAATATGGGGTAAGAGTTTAATTCTTACCAAAGCCACAAAATGTAAAAAAAACCCACTTTCTTAGGGTGTGTTCACACCGAAAGCGAATCCAGCGTTCTGGGCGGCTTGATTACATACAAAGTCAATGCAAAGACACGAATTCGCTCCGGGCGGCGCGAATGAGGCGTTTGTTGCGAAATTTGCTGGTTCGTGTGAGTTCAAATTTTTCAACTTGGGCGAGAAATTCACTTGAAGTGATGTTGCGAAAGCCTATCAGCGGTGAGACTGTCCAAACGTCACTGGCGGCTTCGGATCGTTGTTTGGAGAGGACCTGGTGAGCGGTGTAATAACAATCCGCTGACCAATGGGGACCTGCTAAAGAACGGGGAAGAGTACGGTGAGCAGCGCTGGAGCTTTTGGACAAATAAAAACCCTTAGTCGGTCTGGATTATGCTCTGAGGAATGCCACCAGAGTTCTGCTGGACTATTATTTCATATTTATATAAAAACCGGGCAAAGCTGGACGTTACTTGGAGAAAAGAAAGCGAGGAAGTTGAACTACCTGGTGAGTTCAGAAAATGTGTGTCTGTAACTTTATTCCAGCTATCGTTGTACTTTACTGTGAACAGGTTAGCATAGCATAGCCCAGCTCGATCCGAACTCCATTCAGAAAACAAACATTTTAAAAGTTGTTGTCCTACTGACTTGCTGACAGACCTGAAAAAGCATGAATTCATATGTCTTAACAAAACGGCATCATATTGTAGTTATTTCGGCATCAGCTTAATCTGTTTATTGCAATTAAATCACAGCAAAGGGTTTACTTTCGGTTCATATAGCTGTAGTATTCGCGGGCTGTGTTTATTCGCTTAAAACGCGTTGTGTGAACACTCAATGTCCAGCGGTCAAACTTGCGCGAGTAATAATCATTAGTTTCAGGCCTACTCGTCAGATACTATTAGGAGAGGTGGCTGCACCTGAACCGGAGGGACACGAAAGGTTGAAAGGCAGAGAGCCGTGCTGTAAGTAGGGCAATGCTCCTGAGTTTAATAAAGTTAGTTTTGTTAAAGCGAGAAATTAGCTTTCTGAGAGCTGCTTCTAAATTGGTTTGGGGGATTAGAATTTGCCCAAAAAAATCAAGCAGTACAATTCAATAAGAAATATAAAATAAGATCTTAATAATAAATATTCAATAAGCGCTGACTTGAGTAGTCAACAGGTGTCTAGCACCATGGATTATTATTGCACAGTGTCCAGCAGCAAATGTCACATTGCCACCCCTAATTACTGTTGCATGCCAGAGAGGTTATCTTGCTGAGGCAATCTCAGAGTTCAGTAGCTTTATGGCAGCTGAGTCTATTTTATTTAGGATGTCCTCACTGATATAAATGGGATAGACAATATATCAGAAACACTGGCCCATGTGATCCAAAATGATCATACAGTTGAAACAAAAACTGAACAATTATCGTTTTTAAGAAGGGAGGATTTATTGCAGAAATGTTGAATTAAACTGCATTAAATTTACTTAGATTTAAATAATTATAAACTTGTAACTAAGTCTTAAAGACTAAATATATTTATCACAACAATAAACTCTGCCCATATCACGTGCTTGTAAACTAATCAAAAGTCCCATTAAGCACTATAGAGAGTGCTGCTGAAGGAATTTCATCATGCCCATAATCATTTGACTTGCGAAAGCAGCATTGGTATTGGTGTGTCAAATAAATTATAAAATATTTGTATTTAAAAAAACAAAACGCATTTGATGTTTTTGTTAACTGGGCTAATGGGAATTCTTAATATTGTTATATTTGCTCTCGCAGGATCAGAGTATTGAGTGGCACTACAGCAATATATCAAACATATGTTATCAGATTGCATATTTCTGCATCAATTGCTGGCTTGCTAATCAGACATACTGAGGATGAAAAATACTACATTGCTAGAACTGGAGGAATAATGGCAAGCTCATCACAAGTTTCCTAAAAAATAAACATTGTTCACGAGTCCCGCACCTCGAGTCCGAGTCAAGTCTGAAGTCTTTTGAGGACGAGTCTCTAACTTGAGTCCCCATCTCTGCCCAAACCTCGAAAGACCAAAGCTTTGATTCTGTGTGTATTTTTATCAGTAGCATTTGTCTTTGACGTACATTTAGAAAAATATGAGTATGTGTAACAAAGAAGAAACAGGCATCAGAACATTGCTGGCAAGTGACAGGCAACTGCCCTCTAATGAGGACAATAGGTCTGAGTTGAGCAGAATGAAGTATACAGTGCAGGGATCCTAAAACCTAAGTTTAGTTGAAGCTAAATGAGGATAACGCTGTCTAGTCTAAAAAATGTAATGGATATTGTTGTTAGGTCATTGTGTAGGTGCAAAATACTTATGTGTATATGTTTTGTGGCTTGTCTAAGTTAGACTGCTGAAGCCTTATAACTTTTTCTAATGAACTTTAGAATTTTGTCCTCATTCTCTTACAGTTGAATCAGATTAAGAAAGCGTTATAGAGTCAGTATAGACTGAAGGAATCCAGCCACCAGTGATGGAGCAGTGGATAAGGCACATACCTTTGGTGTGAGAGACCCGGGTTCAATTCCCCACTGTGATACGTCCACCAATGTGTCCCTGAGCCGGAAACTTAACCCCTATTTGCTCCAGATGTGTGCGACCTCTGACATATATATGTAAGTAGCTTGGGATAAAAGTGTCAGCTAAATGTAACTCATGTACGCACTTCTGAACTGTCTATCTACACTCACCTAAAGGATTATTAGGAACACCTGTTCAATTTCTCATTAATGCAATTATCTAATCAACCAATCACATGGCAGTTGCTTCAATGCATTTAGGGTTGTGGTCCTGGTCAAGACAACCTCCTGAACTCCAAATTGAATGTCAGAATGGGAAAGAAAGGTGATTTAAGCAATTTTGAGCGTGGCATGGTTGTTGGTGCCAGACGGGCCGGTCTGAGTATTTCACAATCTGCTCAGTTACTGGGATTTTCACGCACAACCATTTCTAGGGTTTACAAAGAATGGTGTGAAAAGGGAAAAACATCCAGTATGCGGCAGTCCTGTGGGCGAAAATGCCTTGTTGATGCTAGAGGTCAGAGGAGAACGGGCCGACTGATTCAAGCTGATAGAAGAGCAACTTTTACTGAAATAACCACTCGTTACAACCGAGGCATGCAGCAAAGCATTTGTGAAGCCACAACACGCACAACCTTGAGGCGGATGGGCTACAACAGCAGAAGACCCCACCGGGTACCACTCATCTCCACTACAAATAGGAAAAAGAGGCTACAATTTGCAAGAGCTCACCAAAATTGGACAGTTGAAGACTGGAAAAATGTTGCCT
>NC_060167.1:23770698-23780832 GCF_021292245.1 Micropterus dolomieu
TCAGATGGTAGAGTCAGAATTTGGCGTAAACAGAATGAGAACATGGATCCATCATGCCTTGTTACCACTGTGCAGGCTGGTGGTGGTGGTGTAATGGTATGGGGGATGTTTTCTTGGCACACTTTAGGCCCCTTAGTGCCAATTGGGCATCGTTTAAATGCCACGGCCTACCTGAGCATTGTTTCTGACCATGTCCATCCCTTTATGGCCACCATGTACCCATCCTCTGATGGCTACTTCCAGCAGGATAATGCACCATGTCACAAAGCTCGAATCATTTCAAATTGGTTTCTTGAACATGACAATGAGTTCACTGTACTAAAATGGCCCCCACAGTCACCAGATCTCAACCCAATAGAGCATCTTTGGGATGTGGTGGAACGGGAGCTTCGTGCCCTGGATGTGCATCCCACAAATCTCCATCAACTGCAAGATGCTATCCTATCAATATGGGCCAACATTTCTAAAGAATGCTTTCAGCACCTTGTTGAATCAATGCCACGTAGAATTAAGGCAGTTCTGAAGGCAAAAGGGGGTCAAACACAGTATTAGTATGGTGTTCCTAATAATCCTTTAGGTGAGTGTATATGCTCAGTATGTTTACTGCAAGCTTACAGCGAGGGATATTCAAAACAAAGGTTTTTGCTCAGTGTTCTTTTTTATATTGTTCTATTACCTCGTCTACCTCACTTAACAATTTGCATAGTGTGGGACTTAATTATTTTAAACAATCTTTATTAGCTATCTTTATTTTCTTAAGATTCCATAGAAGTTGAATTTCTTTCATTATTTATTGGTAATTTTTTTCTTACTCCTCATTTAAAGCTCCCTTTTATATTATTTAAGTAAAAGTGGTGCTGATGGAATAAAATTATGCATAGTCACTTTTTCCAAAAAAGTAGCAGAAGGAAATTTTGTTTAGCTGAAAGGACTTTGCTCAAGAGATTCAAGTTATTATCACTGAACACCAAAAAATCTCATTAAGAATCTGGAAACAGAGAATGATCAACATTATTGCAGAAAAGAATAAAAACAAATTGATTACCAAAGTTGTTGCTGGTTAATTGCGATCAAGCAGTCAATTAGTTTGTCAGCTTTATGCAAGATGTACCTTATTTTGTGTCTGTTAAATGTAGAAATGACAGAAGATGTTTAAAGTTTTGAATAATGGAGTTATATTTGTATTTTTGAGGACTACTATCTGAAAATGGGCATTTTGTAAATTTTAAGTTGACTAGTAGTACTTTTGTTGAGTTTCATTAGTATTTGAGTCTAGCACAATTAATTTTTTGAGTAGATTTCCCTCAGAGTATGCACAATTACATTTATTGAGTAAAGAATTAGTGGAATTTAATTTTAATAAGCATCAGTGAATCAATGTAACTTCACTGCAGAAATTAAAGGTTTTAAAAATGTATTTAAGGTTTACTCAAATTATTACCACTACTTAGTAAGTAGTAGTAGTATTCTGAACTTATTCGGGTTTACAGTGAGATTTTTACAATGAATCACTTGCCCTCCCATTTTCTGTCCCAAAAACTTTACTGCATGACACCTTGTCCCCCTCAGGGCTTCTGCCTAAGGGAAAATTCTGCTCTCCATGCAGCATTGGTGGAAAATGTGATTTAGGTTCCTGCTTGCACTTATGGGCAGGCAATAGCTGCTGAGAAAAGGAACTTTCTCAAAAGGTCTCCACTAATTTTATTCATATCTCAGTCAAATCCAGAGCTTTTTCCATCTCCGATGTGTAGAATGATAAATCAGAGGCTTACAAAATCTGTCTGAAAAATCAAACATTAACTGCTATTCGCTAAAGGGCTGGCAATGTCAGCAGGTTGTACTGGCCAGCCAGATAGCGTTTTCACAGCTAACATTTTGACTTGTAGCAAAAAAGAGTTATTAATATTAAAGATAGCTTCATTTTATTCAAGTGTCCCAATAAGACATGACAGTGTAACAGTAAGCTATCATGAACAATACCAGGGCCCTGAAACTGAAACGGCTAAATGGAATTTAGACAACATTAAGTGCCTTATTTACTTCTTTTTCTTTTTTCTTTAAATACAGTGACATGTCAAAGTCCACCAACAGGGAAAACTTCCACTTGAGTAGAAACCAGAAATATACAGTGAGTAAAATTGTGGATAAAATCAGTGTGTAATCATATAAAACACCAATGGCAATTAAAAAGACTTTTAAAAAAAATAAATACCAAAGAAAATTCAAAAGCTACAGTAGGCCTGTAAAGCCTGTACTTGTTTTGCTCCCCTGAGGACTGCACCATCACAACCTATACCTCTTCTGGAAACATAGAACATGCAAGACCTTTTTTTTTTTAATACATTTACATTTACATTACATTTACTCATTTGGCAGAAGCTTTTATCCAAAGCGACTTACATTTGAGGAACAACATACAAGCATCAACAGAGCATCAACTACAGATCTACAACTGACAATACATACTAGTAAGAGCAGCATACAATGTATGCAGAAAGTTTATAAAGACAATTGTTCAACTTGCTAAATTGATACCTTTTGCAGGTAAATTAAAATGTACATTCAGGGTACTGAATTTGGAAATTTATTTTTCATGGTCATGCCATTGTGTGTCCCGATGTGTATCATCATTAGTTAACACATTTGTTAGAATGAATGAATGCACTGATCCGTAAAATAAACCCATCTCAAATGAACCGACAGACGGACCTTTCCATGAGAAGGAAACGTTCATGTCTTTACAGCATAAGGGATGACAGAGGTGAAAGGCATTAGTGTATTACATGCTCTCCTTTGAGCTTCTTGCTGCCACTGTCACTGAAGCCCGGACACACAGACTGTGAGGAGAAATGTGAGTCTGTACTTTTTAGCAGTACATTGAACCATTGATTAAATCACACATACACTGAGTCTCTTACTTTACCTCCTCATATCCTGGTCCATTGTGGGCACACTTCATGCATCCACTGATAAGGCAAGTGTCAGAAGGATGATTAGCTCAGCTTTTGTTCAGCAGCGCCATGACATCAAGTTCTGTCAGCTTGGCTTTGGCTACTTCCTCCCAGCCCTTATTGGCTAGTGGGTTTCTGGGCGACGGGTGCATGATGCCTTCAACTTGCACATTGACACCCGCAGCAGACAAAGCACGCCGCGCTCGCTGCTCAGCCACCCTCCCAACCCCGATCACCATGGAGACGCCCAGTGCCTCTACCACCTGGCACAGTGCAGTGTCGCACAGCTTCAGGAGTTCCTCCCGCTCACCTGCAAGAAGCTCAGGAGGGGTTAAATTCTTCCCGCTGGCACTCATGAAAATGAGCGGGCAGAGGTTGTGCACAAAGCAGTGCTGGAAGAACAGTGCTGGTTCACCACACAGCTTTCTGAAGAAGCCCCAGAAACGTGCGCCGCTCACTTCTCTCTGTGTGCAGGCAAGTCCTGTGATCCGTCGCTTTGGATGCTCGTCGGGAGGATGTCCGACCTCGCCCGTGATCTTCAGCCAATCAACAACTGACCTTATTTCACCAAAGGGGACCTGTGTAAAGAAAACTCTTTTCAGCTTTTTTTCACACATGAGACACATGAAAACTGGGAAAATATAGCTCAAACTGGGAGTCCAACTGATATCGCATGCACCAGAAAAGCAGCATTAGTATGTATTAACTACAGGAGCAAGATAGAAGATGATTACCTCGTGAAATAAATGAAATTTTGACCTAATTTTACACATGGCCAGATTAAGCCATTATGGGGCAAAAATGAGTTATGGGCCCCATTTGACTCAGGAGATAGAGCGGGTTGGCCGTTAAGCGGAAGGTTGGTGGTTCAATCCCGGCTCCCCCAGGCTGCATGTCGAAGTGGCAAGATACTGAACCCCGAATTGCCCCTGGTGGCTCTTCCGCCTGTGTGTGAATGTTAGTTTCTGTTTGAGCACTTAGGCTCAGTGGTGAAAAAGCGGTCGAAAAGACTAGAAAGGCGCTATACAAGTACGGAGCATTCAAACCACGCTAAACCAAATTTATGTAGGAGTGTGATATATGTTCATTTAAAGGACAGGTAATGAAGACGGATAATGATGCAAGATTCACTTGGTTTAAGTTCCTCAAGCTAGCGCATGTGTCCAGACAAAGTTGCAGTTAATAACATCCTAAACCAGCTGACACACAATAGCCGCTTATAGGGGTTTTCGGGGCCCCTGCTGGTCTGGGGGCCCCAGGGAAGGTGCCTGCTTAGCCCAGTTGGTAATTCAGCCAATGTCAGAATATGCATGACATTTGGCTTCATGATGTTTAATGGTAAAATACAAATAAAATGAAAACAGTGGTGGGCTGGGGCAGTTTTGGGGGGGAGCCAACAGGGGCCAGTGCGTATTATTCACTGCTATGCCTTGACAAGTGTGACAAAGACTTTCCCCTTGGGGATCAATAAAGTATTTCTGATTCTGACTGCACTGAATTGAGAATGTATAAACAAAACGACTTTCAGTTTCCCTCCTAAAGCAAACAGTTATTTTGCGATAGTCTGACGATGTTATAACACGTAGTTGATTAGTCATCCATGTTACTATTTGGAAGCTAGATCTAGACAGACCATCACCTTTTTCAAGTAAACTGCTCCTACAAATATCTATGCTATCGATACTGTAAAATCAAGATCACTGTAATCAGTTTAACACATTGCTCGCTTCAACGTTACATCTACTGGACTTGAAATGTATATTAAACTGAATGCAGCATTGTAGACAATATTTTGTCCTTGTAATCCATGTTTCCAGTGCATGGATATCCTTAGGATATTGCTGGAAATTGTTCTCAGTCCCCCTCCTTAAAGGGTAAATTATCATACCAATTTAATAATGCATTGCATTTAAAAAGCACTTTTCATACACAGAAAGCAGTAGCCTACTGGTCCTACCAGGCTGTACATGCAGTCTGCCAAAATATGTATCCCCCTCCATAATGCACAGATGATGGCCTATCATCAAGTATTTCATTCTGTGTATACTGTATATACACATCATGACTAATAACAGGGGTGAATATGGAGAAGTTTCTATTTTCCTAGCACAGATTATATTGGGGTACATATTATTTCAGACTGTATGAGATGGGTTTCAACCTGCCATAAAACATATCCCCCCTTTATAAGAGATGATTACTTTTGTGTATACTTCACATCAGGACTAATAAAAGGGGTGAATATGGAGACATTTGTTGTTTCCTAGCAAATATAGTTATAGTGGAATACAAAACACAAACTGGGATCGAGAGAATGTCTAGTACACTAGAGCTTTTACTGTTCATTAAGCCTTACAAAGACGTGTTGCATCAAAGAATGTACTGTAACTTGAGCTGAAGTTAACAGGAATGTTGTTGTTTTTTTGAATAATGTAATTTAATACAACTATAACTAAGTTACTGAAAAGATCCTGTTACTGAAACATACTAAAACATTACATTATAACTAAACAAGAAATTTTGCAAACTTGAATGTGCCCTTCAGACAAAACAACTGGCCCCAGCCTGGTCCCCTCAATAAATTAGGTCTAGAACCGCCACTGGTGGTGGGTCGCATGTACACATTAAAGAAAGGAAGGGAAACGGTCAAATGTGACTGATGACTCGTGTTTTCAGGCGAGGAGAGGCAGCCACAGTTTAAAGACCAGGCTTGTTATTGTTTGGGTTGTTTCCGCATTCACAGCCAATGAGTGAAGACCATCGGTGCGCTATCCATACTCCTGTGCTGATCAACCAGTTTAACATGCTAAATGAAATCAAATGTACATTCATCTTAATGCTGTGCTCACCCCGGTCTGTGCCATGCCGAAAGGTCCTGGATTCATCCCCAAAAACAGGATCCTTTGTCCGCCCTGACAGTACTTCTCCACGTAGCAGCGGTGGGTGTCCCAGGCGTACTCCAGCGGGTTGTAAATGTACCGGACAGGCTCGCTGAAGGTCAGCCGACGCAGGTGGATGTTCAGCTCCAGTTCAGCCTGCAGGAATCTGGAGGAGGGGCTCACGTTGACCTCCGGTACCGGTTTGACGTTAAACCACTGCTCCTCCTGGTCACAGGAAGGCTTCTCCCCATCTCCACAAGCGAGCTTTTCATCCGCAGATGTCTTGTCATCCGACATTTTTTTTATACTAAGCGTATTGAATGAGTAGGCCTACCGGTTTGACAAGTTTCGATACCGATAACGCACTGTGCTGGAGGCTTCCTGTGGTTCGGGTTTGTTATAAACAAACTTTGTGCACCAACCATAGTGTATGGCAACAACATAGCATTGTCTTCCTCTACACCTTCCTGCGTGTTTGTCTCCTGCCTGCAGTCAAAGCGGCTGCTGCCCTCTACAGCATACTGGTGTCATTACAGCGAAGTGAGGTCGCCGGACCTTAATGGAAAAGTGTCGTGGTGCGCACACAGCGACCACAAAGACAAAAAGGACATCTGTCATGTTCATTTCTGCCAGGTCACACATTAAATGAATCAAAATCAGCCGCTTGTCCTCACAGTCACACGAAATACAATTTAAATTATTCACTGGAATTTAGATAGATTTGGATATATTAACCATATTTTTTAATAGTATCCAAGGATTTCTGTGAAATGGAGTCACAAATTGAATCCGTTCTCACTGATTAATCAAAGCTCACCACAGCTGCCCTTCTCCATTAAGAAGCAAACTGTGACATTTTAACAGCAACCTCATAAGCCTCTGGCATGTAGTCAAAACCTTCTGAGTGGTTTGTGTTGTCTTTAATTATCTCAACACAAATGCACCATTTGGTTGACTTGTTTCCGTTGTGCTTGTACAATGACAATGAAGTTCTTGAATCTAATTAATAGAAGGTTGCGGTTCCAAATGTAAGTTAATATATGTGCTGTATTATTGCAGGAAGGTTATTGAAAGTGATAGTCTCTTTAAAATGCTGTTTTGATATATTTCAGGACATACCGAATTTATGTATGCCATTGTTTATGAAAATTATTTAAAAGGGGAGCACATACACCAATTAGCCATAACATTATGACCACTTATAGGCAAAGTGAATAACACTGATGATCTTGTTACCGTGGCACTTGTCAGTGGGTGGGATATATTAGGCAACAAGTGAACATATTGTCCTCAAAGTTGTGTGTTAAAAGCAGGAAAAATGGGCAAGCATAAGGATATGAGCCAAATTATGATGGCTACACCAGTGGGTCAGAGCATCTCCAAAACTGCAGCTCCTGTGGGATGTTTCCAGTCTGCAGTGGTCTGTCCTTTTCAAAAGTTGTCCAAGGAAGCAAAAGTGGTGAACTGGCGACAGAGTCACATCATATGGAGAGCAAAGCCATGTGGTCTGATCCAACAGATGAGCTTATAGGTGAAATTGCTGAAAAGTTGATGCTGTTTCTGATCAGAACAGGTGTCAGAACACACAGTGCATGACAGTATGTTGCATACGGGGCTGCATAGCACCAGACCAGTCAGGGTGCCCATGTGGGCCCCTGTCAACTGTTTAAAACACCTACAATGGGCACGTGTGCGTCACAACTGGACCACGGACCAATGGAAGATGGTGGCCTGGTCTGATGAATCACATTTTCTTTTACATCACTTGGATGGCCGGGTGCGTGTTCATCGCTTACCTGGGGAACACAGTGCACCAGCATGCACTATAGGAAGAAGGCAAGACTGCAGAGGCAGTGTGATGCTTTGTGCAATGTTCTGTAGAAAACCTTGGTTCCTGCCATTCATGTGGTTAATTTGACACATAGCTCCTACCTAAGCATTGTTGCAGACTATGTACACCCTTTCATGGAAATGGTATTCCCTGATGGCAGTCGCCTCTTTCAGCAGGATAATGTTCCCTGCCACAAAGCAAAAATTCAGGAATGGTTTGAGGAACACAACGAGTTCAAATTTCACAGATCTCAATCCAACCGAGCATCTGTGGGTTGTGTCTGATCCATGGAGGCACCACCTCGCAACTTCCAGGACTTAACGGACCTGCTGCCAACGTCTTCCAGATAGTTTGCCAGATACCACAGCACACCTTCAGAGGTTTAGTGCAGTCCATCCCTCAATGGATTAGGGCTGTTTTGGTGGCCAAAAGGGGGGCCTACATAATATTAGGCAAGTGGTCATCATGTTATGGCTGATCGGTGTACATTGTTGTTACTGTTTAGCCTAATTAAAAGAATGAAAATAAATACTAGGTTCCTCAGTTCCTCACTGAGCAACCTTCATCTATGTCAGTGGCGCTCAAAGTGGGGTCCGGGGACCCCCAGGGGGTATACACATTCTATCCATAAGTAACACAATAAAAAAACATACGACTATTTTGGTCATGGGTTGCATAAATGTTCTGTAATAAAACATATAAAAGAAAAAAATCCTATCAGATGGGAGAAACTGGGACAAAATTGTATCAAATGGGGGTCCGTGGTCTAATTTGTGTCAGTTTAGGGGTCCTTAACAAGAAAAAGTTTGAGAACCACTCATCTACGTTATGTTACATTACTGTAATACAAGCCTTCTATAGTTGTGCACCCGATAAAGGTAAGTTTATTTTCTACTCTAGCCTACCCGTAATGAACTGCTGCCGTGCTGGCGAACATGTCTGCTAGGAGCAAATCATCAAAACTTGTTCTTTTTCCAATTTCTAAAACATTGGAATAGAAGACATTGGCATTGGCTTGCCTATACTGAAGGCAGTATAGGCAAGCATTAATCTAGTATAGGCAACACCTCACTGAGAAATTAAGGACTAATTAGACTGGCAATATAGAATGGATCCCCATTGTACTCAACTTGAGTGGCTGAGCTTTTGGAAAAGTCTTGCTGGAGTCTTCAAAACATAGGATGTCCACACTTACAGCAAATCAATGAACACCTTAAGATCCCTGCTGTTACACCCTAAACACAGGAACAGTTCTGATACAAAGACATCACATGTAAGAGCTGTGGCGTACATTACGTCTGTCCTGGGTAAGAGGCTGAAGAACACTGGAAGCTGTCAGCTATCTCTGAACATCATACAAAAACAGTCCACAGTTTTGACCAGACAGGTGTCAAAGTCATCGACCAGGTCAGTGGAATGCCAGAGGAATACAAGTACGACATTAACACCCACACCGAAGACCATCCTTAAACACATACAGGGGTCGTCATCTCCCCTACATAAACCACTAAGTGTTATCACGTCCCAAAAGTTCCATACTTCGCTCACGTGATGGTCACCTGTTTCATTTACTGAAGAAGGCTGTGAGATACAGTCGAAAGACCCAAAAAGGCTTGTAATTAAAATGTTACGTTGAATTATTTTATCAGAAGTTTTTTATATCTTGTTCACACATGGAGATCTTCTGCACACATAGAATAATAGAAGAATAAATATGCTGTTCTCACATTATATGTTTAGCATTATGTTGTGCATCTAGTGTGCACAAAGTGGATCTAACATCTTGTGCAAACAATTACAGGTGCTGGTCATATAATTAGAATATCATCAAAAAGTTGATTTAATTCAGTAATTCCATTCAAAAAGTGAAACTTGTATAATGTATACATTCATTCCCCACAGACTGATATATTTCAAGGGTTCATTCCTTTTAATTTTGATGATTAAAACTGACAACTAATGAAAACCCCAAAATCAGTATCTCAGACAATTAGAATATTGTGAAAAGGTTCAATACTGAAGACACCTGGTGCCACACTCTAATCAGCTAATTAACTCAAAACACCTGCAAAGGCCTTTAAATGGTCTCTCAGTCTAGTTCTGTAGGCTACACAATCATGGGGAAGACTGCTGACTTGACAGCTGTCCAAAAGACGACCATTGACACCTTGCACAAGGAGGGCAAGACACAAAAGGTCATTGCTAAAGAGGCTGGCTGTTCACAGAGCTCTGTGTCCAAGCACATTAATAGAGAGGCGAAGGGAAGGAAAAGATGTGGTAGAAAAAAGTGTGCAAGCAATAGGGATAACCGCACCCCGGAGAGGATTGTGAAACAAAACCCATTCAAAAATGTGGGGGAGATTCACAAAGAGTGGACTGCAGCTGGAGTCAGTGCTTCAAGAACCACCACGCACAGATGTGTGCAAGACATGGGTTTCAGCTGTCGCATTCCTTGTGTCAAGCCACTCTTGAA
>NC_060167.1:23780932-23856501 GCF_021292245.1 Micropterus dolomieu
GTGGCTTCACAACAACTCCGTGGCTGTTCTTGAATGGCCCAGCCAGAGCCCTGACTTAAACCCAATTGAGCATCTCTGGAGAGACCTGAAAATGGCTGTCCACCAACGTTTACCATCCAACCTGACAGAACTGGAGAGGATCTGCATGGAGGAATGGCAGAGGATACCCAAATCCAGATGTGAAAAACTTGTTGCATCTTTCCCAAAACGACTCATGGCTGTATTAGATCAAAAGGGTGCTTCTACTAAATACTGAGCAAAGGGTCTGAATACTTATGACCATGTGATATTTCAGTTTTTCTTTTTTAATAAATTTGCAAAAATTTCTACATTTCTGTTTTTTTCTGTCAAGATGGGGTGCTGAGTGTACATTACTGAGAAATAAAATGAACTTTTTTGATTTTTGGAAAATGACTGCAATGAAACAAAGAGTGAAAAATTTAAAGGGGTCTGAATACTTTCCGTACCCACTGTACATTACTTCCCCTCTAAGGTCAGTAAGTTTAATCCTATGTACCTTTGACAGCAACTTATGAACGAGGCGAAGTGACATCTGATATTCAAACTCAAAGTCTGACTCCATGAGTGACACCGCCACCCAGAAGACTGTGGCCAGTATTGACGAGGGATGGGAAACATGGGCAGGATCCGATAGAACACTGGGATCAATACGGTTGGTTGATGATGTGCAGGACCCAGGGGTTCTTCCAGTTCGACCGAGGCCATGACTGTTGCAGGCCTGAAGATGGAAAATAAAACATCACATTGAATGTACTGTGCTCAACAAGTCTGCTCCAGTAGTAAGGTGTCGATCTATACAAGAGTCTTCCTTTCTTGCCTGTATGCGATCCAGAGTTGCACTGCGAGGAGGATCACTTGACTGGTGGCTACACTCGCCGAACTTCTTGGGGACAGAGTAGGAGCGCTGGTGGCGTTGTGACGACAGACCAACAAATCCCGGGCCAGGGAAGTTCAGCTGACCTGTACTCTTTCTGTTCATCAGTTTTTCACTAGTGACAAAGTCTGGTGAGGACGTCCTGTGAATCAAACACAGAAAAAGTGAATATACTTGAATATGGTTACATATGTTTAATGTGTCCTTGTATCAAATCACCAGGAAAATAAAAAGTTTGGTAGATAAAGGCTGGCTTAAATCAATATTTTCACTCATAAAGAGCAGAGGCCTACCTGGTAAGAGCTGCCATAAGGTCGGTGTTTTTCAGACATTCTGCTAGATTCACCACCACTGACTCCAGCGTCAACAGAACCTCCATCACATAGCCCTGAAACACACGTGTTTTGTGACGTAAACAACATAAAATGCATTCTCTTTTGCATACTAAAGAGGGTGTTAAGTGCAAGAACAGTTCTCTCATGTCCTGCCCCTAACACGTCAATCGATACTTCTCGCTCCCTCTCACCTGCACCTCGTCCCCGTGTTCTCCCACCACCTCAACGAGCCGTGAGACCAGGTCGGAGACGGCGTGGTTGTTGATTGGCTGTTTGAGGGCTCTGAAGATCTGGAAAGAACGTCCAGCATAGTGCCGTGAGGAGCTGCACAGAGCCGTCTGTAAAGCCACATCGCTCAGCTGGTGCTCCAGGTGGAAGTCTGTATAAACACATGGGTACAAAGACATTATCATGAAACAATTACTGCTACATTTTTGGAAATAAGGGTTATTACTTTGAACAAATGACATCATTGTTGAGAAGACTGGCAGTCTTTATTTGCTTTAGGCTTTATTATGCATTTTGTGCCAAAGTGTTGGATTTTGCATTGAGTCAGTTGGTTTGCCTCATGGCAGAACATAGCGGGATGTTAAAAATTAAATTGAAGATGAGATTTGGATTTTCAGAACGCTACACTTTAACATGAGTGGTTTCTCACCTGACTTGGACTCCTTGAAGACAGAGACGACGTGGCGTAGGAAGTTGGAGAGCTGCTCCGTGCTCTTGGAGTTGGGGTTCTTTGGTGTTATGTCCTCATGCACCCACAACGGCCCAAACGCTCTGAGCAACAACAAAACAGTACTCCAGGCACTGTATACCCACCACCAGTAGCACCACATACATGTTACACAAGCACTACAGTGAAATTTTCACACACACACACACACGCACTTCACAAACACACCTGCTCGACCATTTGTACGGCAAAATGCAGCAGCTGAGCTTCTAGAATCGCACAAAAAATCACTGGAGGTGTGCGTACCTGGTGGAGAGAAACTCGATGAGTTTGTTTGTCTTCTCGTCTGTTTCGTTGGGCGTATCTTCAAGGTCCTCCAGGTCGTCAGGTGTTACAAGGGGCAAATTTCCAACACTGCCTGCAGTGCTGCCGCCACCCAGACTGGCAGAAGAAGAGTTGGAGGTGGAGCTGAGACCGGAGTCCACCACTGGAGATGTCTGCCACTCTCGTAGGAAGTCAGGTGCATCTAAGGAAACGTGATTATAGAGCATATAGAATAAAGTGTAATATTAATATATCACCCCGCAGCTTTATCCTTTTGTTATGTATTGTACTTTTTCTTTTTTACCATCTAATCAGTTCTCCACTGTAAAAACCAATTGAACACTCATTTCTTTTCACCGTCACAGCATTAATAAATGTGTGCATGCATGTTGAGTATTTTCTACTTACGTGACTGCTGGTACTCTGTGTGGTAGCTCGACTTAATGGTGAGGGTCTTGTTGTCGCTGATCTCTCTCGTCAGCATCAAAACTGAGGCTATTACCTGGAAACACAAAAAGGAGGGTTCTTCAGTGACTATTCAAATTTGGCCAAAGCCCTGTCGATGGGTGTGTGACTTTATTTTTGACTGAACAACTTTCCATCGCCACTTTGTGCAATGCAATGTTAACTCAGGCTGAAATAGTATAATGTGGTATTAGGATCCCACTCTGACCTGGAAGTTGTTGTTACAGGAGAGAGCAATGAGGAGGTGGAGAAGGAGTCGTTTGCTGTGTTCGTAGACCTCTGGTCTGTAGTGGTCCAGACCTGGCCAACAAAATACCCATCCAGTAAGACAATAATAAGGTTAAGATAACTTTACTATAGTACAACAGGCAGACACAGATACATACAAAGAAGAAGTAAAGAAAAAAACACAGGAAAATAATGAAGCGCCTTGGTAGTTTTAGATTTTCATTAGCTTATTCTGATGCTGAAATTCACCTGCATATTTGTCTTGCTGGAAATATAATTTTGTAAATTACTCATTAGGGCAAAATATGTTAAGAGAATTGAAATATTGCCAGATACTGGTGCCGTGCCCAGAAATGTTGGCGTACAGTTTCTTAAATGCCCACTTGTACCAGTGCTTGTTGTGTTTGATTGGTTTCTATGACAACTCTCAACCAGGGAGCTCTTATCGCCAACTTCACACACACAGTTACACAGATTGGATGATAATAAACTGAATATGCGTGAGTGCATAATAATACATTTCTGCACAGCTGACAGGGCAGGTATGTGACCTCATGTTATATAATAGAGTCTTGGTGATAAGGCCCTGGAGAATGTGTCTGCATTTCTGTGTAGGATGGAGATAAAAACGCTATGAGCTTATTGGGCGTAAATACCTACACAGCTAAATGTCATTTTTGTGTCTATTTCTTTGTGGGTGAACACCCTGTTGGCACCCAATGAAATAATCTTATCATTTTACTTCAAGTTCCTTTGAGTCCACCTCATGTTTCCTCTTTGGGAGATAAGAGTGAGAAAAGCTTCCCTGAGAACTTCTGAGTTTATTTGGTTGTCCAGCCAGCTAGTCCAGTTTTTCACATCGGAATCTTGCACTCTCCAAAGTGACATTTAGGATGGGCTTCTGTTCCCTTTGTTAAATTACACTCTTCTTTTCTCTTTCTCTTTCAAAGGTTAATCAGCTAAAAGCTAAATTTATACCAAGAGTGTATGTGTGTGTGTGTGTGTGTGTGTGTGTGTGTGTGTGTGTGTGTGTGTGTGTGTGTTGTGTATGCCTACCCAAGAAGAGGGCATGTAGTAGCAGGGGCAGGTGTAAAGCCCAGTCTTCTCTCACGCTGTGATCCACCACCATTTCAGTCATGAAGATCACTGCAATGTTGCACCTGAGGACCAACACACAAATACAAATCTAGTGAGTGCACAAAATATCAACAACACATGCTCCTTTCTGCTGTAGGGTGGTGTACTGAGTAGTGGGACCATCCTTCAAGGCTTGAGTTCAAACTGATGTGACATTAATTCCACATGAATGTAGTTTTCTGGAGCCATTATCCTGAAGCTCTGATAACACTTCAAGCTCTGTTTTTTAGTATATCGAATTAGACATAAGCAACAATTATTTTCAAAATACATTAATTTGTTGGGTATTTTCTTGATTAATCATTTTGGTCTATAAAAATTTCATAAGAGTTTAAGGTGGCGTCTTGAGGTAGCTTGTTGTCTTAAACCAAGAGGACTGAGAAAAATTAATTAGAATGAATGAGAATTAATTTGAGCAGTCTGACCAGTGATTCTTTGCCACTTTTTTTTTTAAGAAAACAACCTATATCAAAAAAGCTGCTTACTGAAACAATTCTGTCAATTATTTAATCCATTAATTTTCTTAATTTTCATCTAATTTTAGGTAATGGCTTTTGGGGTGTCGAGAGAGATGGAGAAGAGAAATCAGTGAATCCCTTCTAATTTTCACTCTCTGTCAAGCAGAGACCAAACAAACTGGCTAGGTTTCATTCTGTGCTGGAGTTCATCAGACCATCTGTGAGTAGGTGTATCTAGTGTGTGCGTCCATGTTTGTACGTGCATACCTATGCAGTGGTCCCCTAGGCGTGATGGTTTCTGGAAGGTAGTCAACCAGAGGAGCCCAGCAGCCTCCATTAACTGGCATGGGTAATGGCTGGGGATGGTTGGTCTCCAGAACACCCAGTAGCCAACCAGCATATGGTGGGAGTGGGTCAGCTACAAAAACAGACCAATACCAACATTTAGCAAATAAAAATGTACTTGAAACATACATCCAACACACAAGGGGAGTGCTCTCACTCTGAACTTTTACAACATCTATTCATACTATGATGACCATAGACTGTAAAGCACAAAAACATTCTCCCACATTAACATCAAAGCAGTGACATACAGCCGATGTGACAGGAACAGTAATTTCCCATCCATTCAAAACGTGTGGAATTCCAAACATGAACTAACGGCAAGTCCAGGTATTTCAATAACAAAGTGGTTCTTCAGCATGTTTGTACAACTACACTATACTAATAGAATATTGTATTTTCTTTTTTTTGGACTTCTCTAAACACTCAGTTTTAAAATTTACACATGTAGGATTGAAATAAAGGAGAGATTTCAAAGGTTTTTATTGACATTGGCAGAATCTATTGAAATGTACAGGCTGTAAAAAAAAATTAAAGTAATTATTGTTCGATGAAAGTCTTTCTTGTACCAGTATTAATTTAACACTGTATGCAACTATAGCTTAAAGGAAAGCCACATTTTGGAAATAATCTACTTTTATTAGCTTTTTGTCAAGAGTAAGAAGATGGACGCCACGCCTATATTTGTATTATAAATATGAAATTACACCCGGCTCACTTCCCTTACAAAAGCTTACATACAAAAACCATACCAGCAGCATAAGCCTCACTGATTAACAGGTTATATCTCCTCCGTTTAATCCGTTCAAAATTAACCTAAAAATTTAGAGCAAAAACAACAATTCACCGTTTTATGGGCTGTTGACAACCTGTTGAGAAACCAGGAAGTTACTAGTCCCAGCCAAAACAGTTCAGCACATATTCTAACCAGAATTTTTTTCATGCTATTTGACTTTTTTTATACTTTTGCACAGATTAAACAAACGAGATATAAGTTGTTACTTAGGGAGCTTTAGAGGTGCTGGTACAGAGAGCCGGGCTAGCTGTTTCCACCCGTTTCCAGTCTTAATGCTAAGCTAAGTTATCCAGATGGTGGCAGTAGCCTCCTATTTAGCAACAGATATCATCTAATCTTTAGCAAAAAGGCGAATAAGCGTACTTACAACTTTTTTTTAAAAGTAGTTTCTTCTTAAAGTGCTTGACATCATAAAACAGTACCCAAATGTAATTTGCCTAAATGCCTTTTCAGGTATTTATTCTTGCTGCATAAAAACAATCTTCAGTCAGTCTGTACATTTACATCTGTATGGTGTGGATTAGTGACAATTTGCATAAAGGTCTTTAAGGTTTAAGTGGCAAACATTATGGACTGATGAAGAATCCATGTGAGAGCTGTGAGTTCCTGTGAGTGTGTGTGTGAGTACACTGTACAAGGACAGCAAGTTTGAACATTAATTCTCATGAAAACCAAGACGACTTACTCTTTTCATCCTCGTAGGAGCCTCCGGAGCTGTTGCTGTACCGAGACTCCAGTCTGTTGTGAGCCCTGGCCCTACTGAAACAAATGCAATGACATTCAAAGTGAAATTTTGAGTTTCCAGAAGTGTACAGACTTATTTAGTGACAAGTTTCATCACTGCGTAACAGAAAGAACATGTTTCACATATTTCATCTCCTTGCACAAGCCTCTTGAGAGACCTCTTGACCTTTCAGTGAAACAGAGTCTCAATGTGACAGCCCATTCAGCTAATCTAGTCAAACAACTATTTAAAAAAAATGTATTAATACTGACCGCTCTTCACTCTCCCTGACCAGCTTGTTCTCATCTGCATCTGGCAGGTTCTCCTGACCAGCCACCACAGTGTTACTGCTGGACGTAGTGCCTACATGTAAGACATTTCAGAGATAATCCTCAGAAATACAGAACAGTCAGCCATCTGTCACTAAAAAGCTGTCAAGTTTGGCTCAAGTCAATTTGAAAATATCATTTGACATCACAGAACATAACTTGAACTTCTCCTCTCACCTGTTTGTGAGGTGGAGGCTTTGTTGCTGGCAGCAAAACGATAGAAGGGAGGGTTGTCACAGTGCAAGACCACAGGGTTGACTGGGTCAGTCTGCTGCAGCTCAAACAGGAGCTCCTCCATCGTCTGGATGGTGTTGTTGCGACACAGGTAGATCACCACCTTCTTGATCTAAAACAGATACAAATGTACAGTCTTTATTGGTTTACCTCACATTCTCTCCGCATATTTGTTATGGCAGTTGTTATCATCATAAAATGTAAGATATGATCCAATATCTTTGTGGCAATCATTTACATTTCATTATGTTTGACATTATTTTACAAATAGATCACCTTAAAATCTGGAGTTTCAACAGGTGCTTTCAGTTTTCATGACCATAACTTTAGAGTAATGTGTCAGTATGTACAGACAAACACTTACATAAGGCAACAGTGTGGTATCACTGCTGACTCCACACAGGCTTATAAGGAACTGCAGGGTGATCCGTAAGTTGTTGCTCCACCTCTCGTTGGACACTAGAGCATTCCAGGCATTCTCAATTTCTGGGCCAGGAACCTCGTCTCCATACTGACCATGTAAAGACCAAAAAATCCCGTTAAAAAGCAGGGGACTTCATTATAAAAGGGAGAGTACTTTCAGACAACAAGCACAAACATACCTTAGCAGTCATGAACATGAGGTTGTTGAGCACGAGCGAGGTCGCCTGCAGGGAGCCCCAGCCGTTACCTCTCAGACTGGGGGACAGACCCATGCCCTGCCCCTGACCGTGAGGTTCTTCCTCTGGTGTGCAGGGGCTTGAGGCAGGGGGTAGGAGCCCTGTGTCCACTAGCTCAATGTTACTAAGCCAGGGTAGCAGGTAGGATAGCATGATTTGTCTGCCGTTGGGGTGGGTGGTTGAGAAACGCTGGCTCACCTCTGCAAAAACCCCAAAAATGTCAGAGGAATTAATTATAGTTATAAGTGCCTTGAGGAAGCATTCTTTAAAGGTGTTCAATAACAGCAGAAACACACTGGTAGCAAATTAAACAACTGTCTCAGAGAGAATAATGGGAGTTGGGAGTTAGTAGTGTGAGGGTAAGCTGTTCTGGAGATCATCCTGCTTGCTTCAGTATTTAATTTGTACACTAGATACAATATGAAACAGCATTTTGGGTGCGCCTCTGTTTCCTTAATCTAATATGCAGTGTTTGCTGTTGAAACTGGATAGTGTAGGGAGACATAACAGTGTGGGGAGTGGGGTGGAGCTTATATTAGCCACAAAATAAATATAATAGGATTCCCGTCTTAGCCCTGTTTCCTGGACTTTGTAATTATATACTCCAGTGTCCTGTACTTGGTGACACAAACATGTTCCACAGAAGAGTTGACTTGATTTGTCAGTGCACAGCCTGTGTACACATTCACACCCTGAAAAATGTACCTGAGAAAAGAGGCAGAGTGAGCTCCGGGTACATGCTGGCCAGCTGGATGGAGAGTTGAGACAGGTTGACGCTGTACAGGGGAGGCAGGGGGCCGTGTGTTCCGTACAAAATATTACCAGGCTTCTGCTCCACCATCCGCTTTGAGTAGGCACACAGCTTAAACTCCAGCACCTGCAGGCATATTATTTATCTTTTACAGTCAAAATGCATTAACAGGGTTTTGGCTTCAAGCTTGTTTTTTCTCTTTCCCGCTTTTTGTACATTTAATACATGTTTAACATTTGGACTGCGTTTTCCTCTTCTGTGTGCTGTATGTGTGCTGCATGTACCTGCATCAGCTGCATGGAGATCTCATATATTTCCCTGCTAGTGTCTGAGGCCTTGAATAGCACCAGATTGAGCAAGGTCACAAGGTCACATGGGTAATTCCTGGCAAAGTAAGGACACATGGTCATCAGTTGCTGGTTACACTGACAACTAACGCAATGAATGTTATCAGACAGTTGTCAGCAGTGTGTGCAAAATTACACTTTAACAAAAGAATACAATATATGGATATAGTATGAGCTTATTGGTTAAGCTGTAGCAACGCTAGAAGCTCCCATAAAGCTTTGTTACATCTATTTTACTTGATGTTTTTGCAAATCTCATAACAAAACATCTTAACAAGCCTGTGTTGAGTTTGTTTTATTAATGTATGCTGCATTAAAGTAATTTTAAATATCTTATCTTAATATTAGTGTGACAATTTATTGATCCCCACGGGGCCAGAAGCTATAGAGCAGTTTCCCTAGAGCTGGTAGATTTTCAGCGTCTTCACAGAGAAAGCGTCAGCAGTGCAGATCCTAACAAACGTAACAGATACATGATTCCCTACCTGTTACCGCAGACAGTGGCGATGGCCTTGAAGCAGCCAGATGCCAGCTGGTGAGTTCCAGTGAAGCAGCGGTCCACGGCCCAGTTGAACAGATTGATTTGGTCTGGGTTCAGTTCTAACAGCAGGATGACCACCTCACACCCCAGGCGGTGCACCTACGGCCAACAGAAGTTATTGTGTAGAGGGACTACAGAATATTTTCAGAAAAATAAAATAACATATACAGAAGAAAGCTCTTGCTAGTTGACCTACCCGTATGTCATGACAGGCCAAGATGTTGTCAAGCCATTTGTAGAGATAGCCGTCAGTAGAGAGACCCACATTGTCGAACACTGGACCGCAACACAGAACTGCTGACATGGCCTAGGTGACAAAAGTTGAGTTAAAGCTAAGTTATTCGGTGAAATACAATGAGATCAATGTGTAGTAGGGTTTGGGAGTGTGGGCATGGCTTACCTTGAGTGCACAGTACTGGTAGCGAGTAATCTGGTGGTTGCGATCACTGTAACGATCGAGGGGAGTGAACATGACGCTGAAGGGTCCGGCCCATTGGCTGAACAGGATGAAGAGATGGTGTCTCAGAGACTGCTGAGGGAAGAGAAAGCGCCTGTGGTGGACTGCACAAATGTAAGGGTGAAAGAGCGAGAAGTGAAGGGTCAAAATAGAAGATAGACTTCAATTTACATTTGTAGTCTATGAGCATTGGCATAAATATTTAGTCTGTGGCTGCAGAACACTGCTAAAGCTATAACATCTACTACCACTGAATGTTCATGTTTATCATAAATAATATAAAAAAGTAATAAAATCATTTACCAGGAACACACTGGATGAGATTAGCCACCATCCCGCTGAAATGGGCTCTGATGTCTTTAAGCACATCCAGCTCCTTCTCATTCTCAGCCTCCAGAAGCATCCGGGTTAAATCCACATATTCAAGGAACAAGGCACCCAGTGCCAGGGAGTCACGCTCCAGCGCTCCATTGGTACTGTGGAGAAGGAGAAGGAAATCTAATTTTGGTAATCATAGAGGTCATCTCTGATGTTAGATAGGGAATGTTATATATATATAAACATATATATTTATATATATATATATATATATATATATATATATATATATATATATATATATATATATATATATATATATATATATATATATATATAGCATGATTATACCAAAGTTGAATGAAGTGCATAAAAATAAAAAGACCAAAACAAAAAACAACTACAGGACACTCAGTGGATTAGATGTGTGTGATACCTGTCACTGATAACTCCTGCATTAGCCAACAGTTCAAAGATCCTCAGCAGCTGCAGCCTGAGGAGATCCCTCCTTTCTCTGCGCTTCTTGTTCTGTAAGCACAGACAGGTTTTTAATTTAGCTGTACTAAGAAGCATGATCAAATCTTCAAGTCATCAAACAAACTATGTTGTCAATTCTGCAGTTGAAATTTAAAAAAAGGTATGTTAAATATACACATGTTGTTTTGTTTATAAGGGGATAACATGTTTTTAACTTTACATTAGCAGTGCAAAAACTCAATTTTCATAAATAATAAATGCTATGAACATACCATATGTACAACATGAAAAATATACTACTACACTCTTATTAACTGCAATAAGATCCAGAGTATATTTTCACAATTTTCTGTCTGGGATCAATAAAGTTAATCCTATTTCAGTGCAGTTTTTTGTGTGTGTGTGTTACCTCAGGCCTACGTTCCAGTGCTTCCTTCATCAGCGGATGGAGTTCTTCGACTAGCTCCCTACACAGAGCATCAGAGAGAGCAAAAGATCGATCGACTGCTTTATTAGTAAATGAGACTGATAAAATGTTCCTTCCTTGTCGATGGAGAAAGGTCGGATCCAAGGGAACAGAATGGTGTTTGTAAAGTATCTACCTTGTGCAACCCAAATGTCACATGCCCTAAAACCACTAATCCTCAAATACAGTGATGTTAGACAAATTTGTCTGGGTAGACGTTAATCTCTTTAATAACAATGAGCGCCCTTTTGGAAAACATTTCAGGTTAAAAATAGTTGATCTCCTTTTAAATGAAATACCTCCCTTTCACAATGGAACCTCTGTCCTTTGAAAAAATGTGATACATCTCTGTCCATCCGTGACGCAGTTTTTTCCCCCTCCTCTGAATGTGTCAGAGGCATGCAACTCATCTCAGTTATGAAGAGAATGTAAAGACAGATAGGAATAATTGACAGAAGACAGGAGTGTAAACAAAGTTTCTTGTGTGAAAGATAAGCACTAAATCTAGTGCATCATCCATTTTCTATTGTAATCTAAATCTGTAAAGTGTCATTGCCTCCTTTAAGGTTTTGAACAGCAAATAACAGTAATCTGAGCATTAAATCAGAAATGTGTTTTTGTG
Organism: Micropterus dolomieu; assembly: GCF_021292245.1. Lineage (NCBI taxonomy): Eukaryota > Metazoa > Chordata > Actinopteri > Centrarchiformes > Centrarchidae > Micropterus > Micropterus dolomieu. Next base: position 23,792,517 of record NC_060167.1, read on the forward strand.
TTTAACAAATTATTTCACTTGATCCAAGTCTGATGTGAATGACGCAAGCTCTGTGTGTGTATGTTGTCGGTGTACATGTTCCTGTTCCAGTACCTGAAGACTAGAGCATTTGTGCATCCAAACCCCAGCACCAGAGACTCGGTGATCTCCAAACTCTCAGCTCTCATCAGCGGGACGAGTTGTTTTAAAAGCCATGCTACTGAGGGAGTGCCTATCACCTGAGGGATACAAAGAAACACACCAACGTGGATCAGGCAACATGAACAACCTAAAGCGGATCCACATTTACAGAAATCTGCTAACAATATAGACTTTTACACGATCACTATCACTATTATTGACTGCAGGAGTTTTCACCTATTTAACATTTTAAAATGTCAGACTTTCAAAATTTTGAAGAGGAACTGATGATGCCAATATGACTGTAAAAGAGGCTCTCCGACTGCAGATTATTTATTCATCAGTGCATTGAGTCAGAGCAACAATGTATTCAATATTTACCATTAGAGCTGAAGCGATCAATCAAAAAAATTTAAGCCGATCAAAGGAAAATTATTCACAACTATTTTGATAATCAATTAATCTTTTAAGTCTTTTTTCAAGCAAAAATCCCCATTAATATCGGGTTCCAGCTTCTCCAATGTGAGGATTTGAAATTGCGATGGACATTTTAGAGACTAAACCATGATTCAATCTATTGAAGAATAATCAATACTAAAAATAAATGTTAGTTGTGGGCCTCTTTTCCTAACTATCTGTGAAATTACAAAGCTTTTCATGACAAGAGCTGCAACAAGTAGTTAAATAATGGATTAGTTGTGAACTATTAAATTAATTGGCAATTATTTTGATAACTGATAAATTGTTTTGAGTAATTTTTTAAAATTTCAGCTTCTCAAATGTAAATATTTACTGTCCTCTTTTGTCCTCCATGATAGTAAACTGAATCTCGTTGGGTTGTGGACAAAACAAGACATTTATGGACGTCACTTCAGGCTTTAGGAAACAGTGATCGGCATTTTTCACCATTTTCTCGACCAAACTACTAATAGATTAGTTGCAGCCCTATACAGGACTTGTAAAAGTCAATTAAATAATCTCATTTTTTCCTGTCATTTCCAGACAGTCCAGATTGCTTAAGAACCCTGGTATCTTTTATCAGCACAAACACACACCTTGTTGTCGTAGGTGACGCTGCCATCGGGCGTGGTGGCAGTGATCTCTGGGGTGGAGGCTCTGAGGTGACCGGGGGACATGATGCTCGGCTTAGCCACACCTAGACACAGGATCAAGTAGTTACGCCACAGAGAGATGTAGTTGTCACTGGAGCCTGCTGTGCTGGTCTTCTTAGCATTCACTGGACTGCTGCAGAAAGACAAAAGGAGAGTAGGCATGTGGTCAGATGTTTTAATCCTTCAAAGACATGGAGTATTTGTTGTATGAAATGTGTGATCATGCTTTGCTCTAATGTGTTCTTGTACTTGGGGTCAACCAGTGGCAGTAGCAGCTGTAGCCGTGTGAAAACGTAGGGCCAGGCGTATCCCAGGGCGATGGGGCAGTGTTTGGGCAGGTGCTCCTGTCGCAGGAAGATGTGCAGGCAAAGGACCCACGGGTCCTTAACACACTGGGCAAAGATCCAGACATGGCTGGGGCTCTTTACGTCATAGGAACTGCTCACCAACCGAGCTGTCCACTCCACCAGCCACTGGAGGTCAACGTGGTGGCTGAGAGGCAAAGTGGACTGAGGGAGGGGAATTTAAGAATGATACACAGCAGCAAAAAGAACATATAAATAATTTATCCAATGTACTAATGTGCACTCTTAACACAATTACCCTTACCGAGTCAGAGACAGCCACATGAACAAAGCTGTCCATTACAGCTGGGCTCAGCTGGTCCATGACCTCTATCATGGGTTTGTCGTCATCCTGGAGGCGAAGACGTTAATAGAATCAGCTATTTTTATAATAGCGTCATATAATGTGAGAGAATTCACGGGCTGCATTTCTAATCACAGCCACGGTCAGATGGCTCTCCTTCCATTCTCTTTCTATTTCCATGTCCTTTCTCGTTCTTTACTAGACATTTGCCACCAGCTGCCTGATACATGTTGGTAATATTTGTCTATTTACTGTACCTTCATCTAACTTGACAGTCACTAAAAATCTATACAGACGTTTAAAATGCGAGACAAGCAGTTGAATGTTTGTTGTATGTTCTCCCCTACGTTTGTTTGGTGAAAATGTGAGTTTCCTGTGTTGTACCTCAGCATGTCCCAGAGCTGTGAAGAGGCAGCGTATTTCTCTTAACACACCGACAGCCAGCTTCCTCGTGCTGATCTGACACGAGCAGAGGAGCAGCAGAGCCAGGCCCTCAACCGCGTGGAGCACTGAGCAGTGAGGACTTCGCTCTGGCAGTCTGGGACTGGACTGATGGAGAGGAAAGACAAAGAGAAGTTATTAAAATGTAACAAATCTGCTGTAAGTCACCTTGTATGACCTGTAGTGGAACCTGTAGTTGAGGCACTTGACACTTGATGTGGTGAAACAAACTTGAAGCATCCCAATCCCCTTTCAGCTCATCCCTGTCATTTTAGCTGCACAAACCTCAACTCCACCTCGCGTCTTCCCCTGGAGCTGCAGAGCTAACCTCCACTGTGTGAGCAGCTGGAGAAGGAGCTTCACAGATGCATCTTGCAGACCCTGATGGGTGTCTTGGACCTGGAATAGTTTTAAAGGGATGTTTATAGAAGGGCTGCCACTGTCAATATGTTAGTATATGTTTTTAATTTTGTAAGAATAATGCCTGTTGACTCCCTCTAGTAGTGTTTTTCCTGTGCCTCCTGTGGCACAGCAGTTAAACTTTCCAGTTGGGATGCACCGATCCGATACTGATATTGTCCGTCGGCCCGATACTGACGTGACATAGGAGCCAATCTATTCAATTCAATTATGTGTGTAAAGCAGTGTGCCAGTAGACTTGAACACTTTGCTACTGAAAAAGTCTGGTCGGTGCATCCCTACTTTGCAGTATCAACTTAAACAATGTAGACAGATAACTATGGGCAAACATTTTTTGTAGTATGGTTTCAAACAACTTTTACATAAAAAAGAGCACTAAAATGCCGTTGCAACATCCTACTTTGTCGTAGATTTTTTTATATTTCTATGTCTTTCTCAATTTCTCAATTGTAGGATTCTGTGTGATTCTAAATACATTTGTGCTTGTGTTAAAAACAGTAGCAAAATGTGTTTTGATAGCATGTGTTTTTATGACATGACATGACATTAATTATGCAGTTAATCATGATTAACGCAAACAGTGAAAAGACCAATTAAGATTACAACAGTTTACAACAAGCTAATCTTCTAAATCTGTATTGCTATTTTCTTCTGTTTTCTAGTGTTGATCAATTATGTGCTCATTAAAACAATCCTAAACTCAGAAGTACATCCACTGTAAATGCAGGTTCTTTCATCGTTTAAGTAAGGGCAGGTTTCTTTAGTGTGCGGTTATACCTCACGCAAAAGGAAATGTGTGTAACCAAACAAGACGTCTTCCCTCCAGTCAGAGAAATCGAGTAAAAGGCTCTGCAAGGAGTTCTGGGAAATAAGACGAAGCTCATCGTCCATGTGCACTGTAAGTCTGAGGGATAAATACATATAAAGAAAGTTCAATGAACAAAATCTTGCTGAAATATAGAAACCGAATCAATTCATCAAGTTGTACGACCTCACTGACAGACATACAAACCTCTTCAACACAAATTACTTAATAATTATGAAAAATGATCAGTGATGACTCAACAGCATAAATCTGAAATAAACATGAAGTTGAAGCTGAAATGAAACATGAAGTTGTCCTGTCCCTAACTCACCGTGAGAGCAGGTCAATGAGCTCAGGTTTGGACATGGCATCAGGAAGGATACGAGGAATGGCAGCCACACATGTCCTGAACAGGTCGATTTTAGGTTTCCTTTCACCACTGAAAGATCAAAGTTGGAGGAGGACGTTAAGCAGGCCAACGCTTGCTTAAGGCAAAGAAAGTTAGACCTTGGTACCTTTCTTAACTCAAAATAGAGGTTGGTCATGTTTGCAAAGGGTTAGGGTTAGGGTTAACAATGGGGTTAGGGTTAACAATGTAACTACTATAAACAAAGATTTAAAGATTTCAAACAGGTGCATACAGTGTTTTTGTTGCCTATTTTGAATTCCAATTTAAATTGAGCTTTAATTATAGAATCAATAACAGAACAACCGTCAGCACTAAAAGGCCTAAACAACTGTTCAGTTGCTTCACTTTGTAGCTACATACGTGATCATGTCCTCTGGTTCTTTGTTGAGCATCTGGACGCTGGTAAGCATCATACAGCGACCCACCTCCTTATCCAGGTGTCTCAGGATATTATCCAGAGACTTTCGCACCTGGGAGTAGTACAAGGACATGCCTGGGGAGAACACAAAAAGTCAGTACATGGATTTAGGGACTACATTTAAATTACACTGGCTTGAATGCCTACGGCACAAACAGACCTATTAGTTTGGCTTCCTCTTCAGTGAGCGTCTTGCTGAGATAAGTTTTCTTCTTCTTCAGAGAGTTTCCAGAGGGCAAAGTGGCTCCCGTGTTAGGCATAGGAGGCTCTCCGTCCTTCTGTTGCAGAGCATCTGCTATCACCAGGAACGCCCGCAGACCTATGTTCATACGCTGGAACACAGAAAAAGCACACCATCCTTACTGTATGCCAGAGAGTCTGTTTATCAAGGGGAATGGCAAATCTGTTTCAGGTAAAGTGAATGCACATCATCAGGCAGTGCTTACTTTGACAAGCAAAATTCAACACGGGTTTGGCGTAAGGGCTAAGGAAGACACAAAAAGATTCTTTACTACTGTATATTACCGCTGACAGTTCTGTGGGAGATTCAAATGTGTTATATTTTGTGTGGTCTCTATTTTCTGAAGAGGCTGAGGTCCTTCAACATCTGCCGCACAATGCTGAGGATGTTTTATGAGTCTGTGGTGGCCAGTGCTATCCTGTTAGCTGTTGCATACTGGGGCAGCAGGTTGACGGTAGCAGACACTAACAGACTCAACAAACTGATCCACAAGGCCAGTGACGTTGTGGGGGTGGAGCTGGACTTTCTGTCGGTGGTGTCAGAGAGGAGGATTCTGTCCAAACTACATGTCATCTTGGACAATGTCTCCCACCCACTCCATGACATGAGCACTTTCAGTGCAAGTCTCATGCTGCATTCCAGGCAACTCGGAATTGGGAAATTTCCGACCTCCAACTAGAAAAACTACCCTGGAACGCCACCTGAAGTCGGATTTCCTACTTGTGAACTCAGAGAAAAAATATCTACCCCGACTTCACGAGTAGCAGCTGAATTACGTCACAAAACAATGTCAGCACCCATGGATGCACACATTGTAAATGGTAAACCATAAACTAAAAAGCAACAACAATTATATTTGCATGTATTTAAATTAAAATAATACATACGGTCATATAGTAATACCTGTTCTGCATGTACATTGATGTAGAAATATGTTAGGCCTATTAGGTAGCTGGCTACAGTAAAGAATCTCATAAAGTCATCTTCTCTGCATAAAAGTTATTGTTAAAGTATAACCTACAACATTGACTGACTTGAGGGTTACCAACTGATGTAGGGGTACACAGAACTAGTAAAGTAGGCTATAGGCTATTTATGTCAGTTGTTGCAGTTAAACTGCCATCCTTTTAATTAACACCTAAAACACTGCTGAGGGTGCAACTGTGTGTACATACGGTCAGCCCTGGTTTTCGTTCACTTTCGGCGTCATGCAACTGGAACGCATTGAGGTCGGAAGTCGGAAGTTTCAACTGGGAAATATCCCAGTTCCGACCGGTCTCGAACGCGGCATCATCCCCCCAAAATGCACAGAGCACCACAGGAAGTCATTCCTGCCTGTGGCTATCAAACTCTATAACTCCTCCCTCTAAGTGGCTGACACAAGGGACCTTAAGCCCCTTTTCCACTGCACGGTTCCAGCTTTCCTTGCCTCGCCTCACCTTTGTTTGGTTTTCCATTGTGGAAAAGTTGTACCTGTACCTGCTTCCAGGTACTTTTTTTCATATCTCCTCCGTCGAGGTTCCAAGCGAGCTGAGGTGATACTAAACTGTGACATGAAAACACAGCAGACTGTAAGGTTTTCATACCGCTTATCTGTCTTTATATTTTGAGTAAGGTTGAAACATTTTAACTTAAATAAAGAGAAAGCTGTGTGGATCGCTGTGGTGTGTGTCGCATTGAATATTACGTTGCAGCAGTTGTGTGTGGCTTCGCTATTACGACCAGCTACATTGAGGGGTACTATCTCTGCAATGGAAAACGGAGCACGGCCAAACCGAGTCGAGTAGAGTCCAGCCGAGTTGAGCTGATACTGGTAATGGAAAAGTGGCATTAGTTAGTTATTATACTGGACATTATTACTTGCTTTGTGCAATATTATCTGTTTAATAATTAATGTGCAATATTCTCAGCTGCTATTCTGCTGCTATTTATTCACTAGTACTGTTCACCATAACAATTCTTTAATAGTGTAAATGTTGTACATACCCACACTCCTTTTTATATTTATACTCTCATATTTATATATTCTTCATTTTACCTACTTTCCATGATTATTTATATTCCTGATGATAAGTATGCAACTGTGACAAAAAAATTTCCCCTTGGGGATCAATAAAGTATTTCTGATTCTGATTAGAGCAGGTACACCTGAAGGTCCGCTTCCTGAATCGAGCCATTGAGAAGATGATACATTGTTTAAATTTTCCAACTGTTCTTGTTTGCCTACAAAGGCAAAACTCAAAAGGTCCAGAAATTGTAAACAAAAGCCATGTGGTGGAAATGAAATAAAACAAACCCCTCCAAATTTTCTACCTGGATATCTTACATCATGGAGCACCGTCAGGTTCATGCTGGTGTTGGTCTGGAGTGCATTTCAGCAGACTTTCGAGGGTCATGCATATGAACATTTCGTAAGACAGCGTGTAATAAATAATTAATTAATTATATTATATATATATATAATAATTAATTTTATTAATGCACGCATTTCGAGGAAGAAACTCTGTCGCTTATCACAGCAAGTCACCACAACTTGCTTGCATTTGTCATACAAAGTGGACCACAGAAGTAAGTCGGACACAATTGCAAAAATGCAAAAACAAATTGGCCTATGCAAATGAATAATAAAGTCTTTCATAAAAGCAGCTTATATTTACAGAATCCAAATGTACTGTATCACCTCGAATGATGTAATTAATATATGTGTGTTATATAAAAAGGTGCTTCATCAAGAATAAATAAAAAATATTATAATAATTAGCCTTAATATTGAGCTTATTGAAAGTATTTGTATGTCTTTCATATTTTTATTGTAATTTTTCAACTTTCTATATTCACACTGAAAATAAAGATCAAGCCTTTCTGCTCCACAGGAGGTTTCTGTCCTCCCTGAGCTCACCTTAGGATACCTGCGTTATCGTTTGACAGGTGTACCATCCCAGTCAAACTCCCCAACTTCTGTTCTTGACAGTTGCAATACTTTGTCTTTATTTTTATTATTTTAAATGACACATACAACGGTAGCTTCCTGTGGTTGGTTCGAAGTGGTCATTCTGCTGGTGCATTTACTTCCAAAACTCCAACAGGGAGCTTACGGTTCTTCAATTTCCTCGCTCACTGAAGACTACAAATAAAAATTGGGATTGCTCATCCTTGTAACGTGGCCGGCGGATAAACACTGTTGATCTGTGTGCAATTGTGTGCACATGATTGAATGTCTGTGTTTGCACTGTCTTTACCTCTGGGTTGAGACTAAAGGCTTTGGCAGGTTTCCCAACACTCAGCAGGTCAAATATGATCTCCTTCATGGCGAAATCCAGTCTCTCCTGAACAGAGAACAAACACACCGGTGTTACATGATTTCAGAGTTAATGTGGTGTGAGGCAGCTAATACATCTACTGTGTGTCACCAATGGTGAACAGATGGGACATTGTTTTTTATTACATAACTGATTATATAGAGAATTAACACATGAAAAAAGACAAATGAGATGTGAGGGAAAGACAATGCATGAACATAACAGTCTTATTTATCTATATGAGTTATTTAGACTTAACGTCATATATGCTGTTTGGTGATAGCATCTACAGGCCCTTGAAGAGCCATGAGTTTCCTCAGCCTCTCATGCAGCCATTAGATGAAATGTATTAAATTTTGATAATGGATTCTGGTGAAATGAACACAATAGCTGATGTCCTACCCTCTTAGTAATCCTGTATTATCAGTGCAACAGTGGGTACTGAAATAATATTTGTTTTTAGCTTTTGACCCATTTCTGCAACTCTGTCAACTAAGAATTTTGGATTAACCAATGTTTGTTTTTCTAAGTAACAGCGGAGAGAAACACAGACTAAAACTTGGGAGTTGGCAAATTGTGCTCCACACAAAACACAACAAATACCACTATATTTCTCATGCGCAAATAGTTAACAACCTACATCTAAGACTTTGTGAGCATTTGTAGAGTTTGTGCAAGTGTCATACACACCTGTGCAATAAACTGGATGATCTTGACGAAAATATTAAGGGGCATGTCTCTGGGCACAACGCTACGACTCCCTTTGGGGAACAAAGTGGAGGTGATGGATGTCAGACGACTGGGGATAGAAGGAGGGAAAAAAGAGAGGGGAGGCAGAGGGGGAGAGGAAAGTGTTGAGAAGTTAAATTCATATACATTTTAAGAAGCATGTATAATTATCAAACTATACAAAAAACACCACCACAGACCGAGTGACATCTGGGTCCTTTCTTTCTTTCTTTCTTTCTTTCTCATTTATTCATGGTAATTATAAAAGGTATCACAAAATGTTACCTCTGTGTTCCAGTGTTGCTCTCGCACTTTATTCGGATCATGTAGACCCATAGCAGGCGGTAAAGTGATTCTAGAGCCACACGTGCCATCTTGGGATCTTTATTCTGCATTCAAACACAGGCAGACATAAATGTTATGTGCTTCATCTTACATAACTCCACCTAACAAAAATATTTCACTGGATTTCCTCTCAGCCATCAAGACAAACTGTATGTGTAATGTGGTAGCACCCTGACAGACATTCCTCACATAGTGTACCTTACATACACGCAATAATTTACTGCATGCACTGCATACACTGCTTTCTCTGCATCTACAGTGTGATCATGAATCAAATGTGTACATAAGTCTTAATGAGCACCCATCAATCACTATGTTCTTAACAACTTTCCCTCAAAGCAATACAAACTGATGGTTGATTTGAAAGAGGTATTGCTAGTGCAGCAGTTTGTTGTGTGAAGTTGTCACCTCGTCAAAACTGTTCCCTGTGGGCATAAATTTATTGCACACACTGCGTAGCTTTTGTGTGCGAGTATAACACTGATTGTGATCCATAAAAATAACCCCTACCATGTTAATGCTTGCATTTGCATGGTATAGAAAGCTGACCTTGAGGTTTGAGAGGCAGTTGTTGAGGAAAATGTGCCAGCGGCTGAGGAAGAACTGCTTCTGACTGACGCACAGCAGGCAGGTCACCAGAGGATACAGGGCCTGGAGTGGAGAGAGAAGACAAGAAGGGACACATTTACATCAGGCACTTCGCATTGTTCATTCAATGAATTTAAATGTAATATAAATTATTTTCCTCATCAGATTTATTTAAACTATGCAGCTTATTACTTTGAACATGTCCGAGAATAATTTATTTCAAGCTGAAAGGGATTAAGATTCTAATCCAATACACTTTTTATTAAATTAGGGGAATATTTCCTCACGGTCTGCTAGCTCTCCGTTTTGTGCGTGCTCAAAACAAAGAAAATGGTGTGGACCTTGCCACACAACATTGTTCTAGCCAGTCAGCAACAGTTAGTGCTCATGCACAGGACTGATGGTGGGAGGGGGGCAATTGGAGAGAGTTCTATCGCCGGCACATTTGAACGTGCTGGCATTGTGAAGGAGAGATGGACCAGAAACAGCCAAAGAGGAAAAAGGTCTGAAGAGTATAAACAGAAAAGAAGGTTACATGATCAGGCGAGGGCGTTTCAACACTGGAGAAACCGCAGAGATTTGTCGAGTGTTTGAATTTCAAACATTGGTCATTGCTCTTTCAAAATGACTAGGCGTGAACAGTCCTGAATTACGTCCTAAGAAGCACATTGAACATTCACAGTCCAACCATTTACTAGGTTTCAAAACTTTTGATCATCTATGCCTTCCTCTCCTCTTCCTCAATTCAACAAAACACTTCTTTCTCTGTGCTTCATCTTGCCAGCAGGTTCCATGAGAATAACAGGTGAGTTATTTAATTCATGTATGGACTTGCGTGTGAACTCTGAACGGATTTCTTCCTTAGTTTCATGGACAAAGTTAAAGCAAAAACAGCGTGAACAATACCACTACAAGTATTATAGAAGATATATGAACTATTTCAACATAAGGTTCACATACAGGAATGTGTATTTGGCATCTAGTCTGTTCAGCCATCTAAAAAGGACATGAAAGTCTGCATGCATATCATTCTTAAACATTGCTAATAACCGGTGTTAGTCGAGGTACACCCTTGTCATGAATGGTTATGGAAGTGCTAGGTTTGAGGATCGCATCATTTACTTGTCACTCCTTATCAAAGTGGGTATTTGTTATCTGTTATCTACCTGCCTATTCAATGTCTCTCAGGCACTCAGAAAGTAAAAGAATAACAATTATGGAAATGCACCACATTACTGTCATTCCTATCATGTTGGTACATTCTGCTCTGACATGGCAGGTTATTATTCGTGTGTCTGTGCGCTGTTCATAGGAAAAAGTGAAAACACATCCAGTATGTGTGCAGAAGGGTGTGTCAGGTCTTCAATGCATAGGTTACTTTGAGTAATTTGGAGAATCTATCAAAGGGAGCATACTGGCTGAGTGACATGTCTGGAGCCCTGAGGACACGAGTCTCTCTCATAGCACGAGGAAGCTATGCACATATCACAAACACAAACCTGCAATAATGCAACACATCAGCCTGATGCCATGTTTTTTTGTTTAGTTAATTTGTTTATTAAATGGCTGTGGATCGTAACAGAAAGGCGGGGCAACATTTAGGAGAAAACTAAAGGGAAACATTGGCTTGGCAAGCATTGCTGTGACGCACTGCAAACTATTTCTGTCTTATCAAATCATTTCTGTCATCACAACAACACTTCTTGTTTTCTTCAATATTAATAAACCTGTTAAATAATTTTCTAGAAATGAGCATGTATCTTGAAGAGATTACAGCACTAAAATACAGAAAAAAACATGGAAAATGTCGATATAAGTTGAAAAGGAGTTGAAAAAATCGCTCAAAAATGGCAGGTTTGTTTCACTGGTTTTAAGAAAATAAGACATAAAGCACAAAAGTGAGACACCTTCTTGTTACCAGGAAAGAATTTTGTAAAATTTCTGCAATCCTGCGTGACAGGCGGTTGCCACTTCCTTAATATTGATGGTTTAAACTTTTAGGCAGTGCCAAAGATAATATTCATTCCAGTCCTGACAATTAAGCTAAGTAGTTTTATTGCGTGTTTGTTCATGTGAGAGCAGTATCTTAATAAGGGAGATGCACTGCATCTTATTTGCTCATTCCCCTGCTGTGAGCAAATATTGCCCATCTGGCACTGCTTCAAAACTAGCCTGTGTACTGCAGACTGCACTACTGTCTCCTTCCCATGGAGAGATAAAAGCCCACATGTTGGAGAGTTACAGTAAGTGCTATTACCAATTGCTGTTAATGGAGAGGAAATGAAGAGAGACGAGCAGTGATGAAACAGAGTATTGGGAGAAACTTACCAGAGAGTGTTTCTTCCTAGAGGATAGGTCCAGTGTGGTATCGTACAAACTCTCTACGAAATTTCGTAGACAGGGAACGTTCACTTCATTCTTCACAGTCTAGGGGGAGGACGAATAACGCAGAGGTTATAAATCGTTTTTATCAAACCCCAATGTACTTTTTCTGCTTTACTTGATGCACAGAGACGGACAAGACACTATATATTCATGAGTTTAAGATTTGAATTATTTTCAAAATACAAACACAATATATTTAGTCAAGCAGACATACAGCCGAAAGACAGACAGACGTCTTATTTTAAAAGAAAAACGATAACTTCAATCTGACTCTGGCTCAAAATGAATCCAAAAAAAGCAAAAGTGCTCTGAGCAGTAAGACAAAATGCACTTACAGCAGCTACAGGTACCAGTATCTCCACAAAGAGTCCAGCTAATGAGTGTTTAATGTCTTTATCCTTCACTTCCAAGAAATACTGTGCACACTCCTAAAGACAAAAAGAGAGAGAGAGAGAGTCAGAGACAGTGAGAGAAACAATATATGTATATGATAATTCTGTAGCAAGGTCATCGGTTCAAATCCCTGTTTTGTCATGGTGGGAGGAAATGAGAAACATTCTCACCACTGTAATTGCCTTTAAAAGTGCCCCTAAACAAGGCACTAAGCACCTAATTACTTCAGTGGAACTTCTCAAAAGCCAATAGGATGGCTCTGTAATAGCACTAAACTGCTTCCAGACATGAATGTATGCAGAGAATGAGCACATCTGTCCTGTGAACACTCCCTGAAACCTTGTAAAGAGCCTCTTTACAATTTGTTGGCATGTAAATAACTGGTAAGGTGACAATTTATTTCAGCTCAGTCTACCTGCATGAACTGGAAGGAGGCTTCAAAGTCTTCCACCGGGTACATTTTGATGCGGAAGAACTTGAGTCCCATGATGAGGCTGATGGTGGACTGGATGACGTAGGGGCTCTGCTCCTTCTGCCTCAGCTCCTTCAGCTCGGAAATGAACTTCTTCCTCACTGCTGGGAACCTGCCGAAGGGAAATGGTCACCAGGCGTAAAAAGTCACTCTATTCTCTTCAGTTTTAGTAAATAATTTCATATCCAGGTCTCAGGTGAGTAGTGATATTGTTAGTAGAATTACTACAACTAAGCAGCAAGATTTTTGTCACGTATTTACTTGCTAATATTGCATCATGTGTCTATTCTAACTCATGTATTTGCATATGTACCCACCATACAAATAGATTTTACCAACAGTGCTCTGCAGGCCTATATTTAGAATGGCATCTGAAGGGGTGATGTGGAGGGAATGTGTATGTGTGTTAAGGGTGTCTGCGTTTTTTGTCACGTGCTTTTTGCATGCTTCACGGGGGTTGCCACAGCAGTTAAGTAAGTAGAACAGTCCTCAGCCTTCTGTTTAGTGCTGAGTGTTTAAATAAGATACACATAAACACCGTGATCCATAAACCAAGCTGGAAAAACACACAGGTAATGCCAAGAATAAAGTATGCGCTGAGATTGTTTAAGCCTATGTGTACCTTTTCATAGCCCTGTGTGTAAATGATGAACAACATATATCCCACCACCCATACAGAAGACAGTCTACGTTCTAAGCTAGATTTCCAAGTATTAAATCGTATCCATTATTAGATTGATGACTGTGTTAAATGATGTGTGTGCGTGTGTGTGAGACAGCAGTGACTGAGCTGCCCTGTGAACCTCCTCCATCACTGTAATAACCTCCTGGAAAATGGGAACAGTGCTCATCTCTCATCACACACAACATTAAACAGGCGGAGGACCATCATCTGGAGTGTCATTATGCTCAGTTGCCATCTCACACACGTCACACACACACACACACACACACACACACACACACACACACACACACACACACACACACACACACACACACACACACACACACACGTCACAGTACTAGCACACAGGGAATGGCAGGCGTTTGTTTCTTTTCCTCACTTGTATTAAAGACAGCATTTGTAATTGCTTTCTACTGAAAATGGGGTCATAAGAAGAAGTAGCTACTGAAACTACACATTAAAATTTCCACCCTTACAAATCAACCCACAGCTGCAACATGACCTGGAAATTTTAAAGACATGAAGAATTGTATTCCAAACTGTAACAAAATCTTTCTGTAATTATAACTGATTATTCAATAGTTTTGAGATATTTAGACCAAACAATCCACAGTTTACACAATTTACTCCCTGTTGATATATAAACACTTAATGTGTATGCATACACACACACACACACACACACACAGTATAAACATTAATTTGCACAACAGTACCTGGACTGAGCTACAACTCCCACAACTTCTGCATAGAGGTCAGCCACTATGTGCATGTTGCCTGTGTTAGGTCCCAGATACCTAAGAAGTAAACACAAAACAACAATCAACCATGTGCAGTGCTGTGCAGAACTGTGGAAACAATCCATACATTTCTTGTATTTGTAAAAGCTGTGTATACATGCATGCGGATGTCATAACTGCATGTAAATATGTTGCAACTGGTCAGACGGTAAAAGCAGTAAATGCACTGACACTCTAAACTGTGCTTCATTCAAAGCCTTCTAGTAAATTATTTGTGTTTGGTATGGTATCAGTCTTACCCTTCCTTGTATTTGAAGTGCTTGAAGGTCAGGTTTATAACTTCTTGGATGAGTCCATCCAAAAGAGGATGGAGGGGGATCTGGAGTCAGAGAAAACGTTGTCATTTTATTCTGAAATCATTACGTCTACATTTGCTATTTCCTCCTATTGTTTTCTGTGCATGTTTAAACTCTTTCACAGTATTAAATAATTGAAACAGTAGTAGCAATATCAGCATTGTGCAGAATGACGGATCACACTGTAAACTGAGACTCACCTGCTTCAAAACTTCTATAAGCACTAAAGAAAAGATGAAATCTATTGCCAGATCTCTCCGCTCCAATAAGTAGTCCTTCTGTTGCTCATCACTAAGACAGAAATGGAGAAACAGAAGCATTATGTGTCACATTCACAGTCACAGTGTTGATGCTGTACAGGGGCCCAAGTGCACACTACTGTTCTTGCCTCTGTACTCGACACACAAATGTGTCACACGTGAGGTTCTGCTTCTATTTGATTTGCGTTGATAAATTTATTGTAGGCACCATCTGGTCCACTATGTAATTGTGTGTACCCAGTTTGTTTGAGATTTGGAAACACACTTCTGCAAAGACAACATCTTCAGTGCAGTTTATTGGTGTATTTTTTCAGTGGAAGTATAGTTTTACATTAGTTTTCTGATGTTTGTTTGTAGGGTTATATTTAGTTAGTCTGCCATACGTACAGTATTGCTTATTGTTTATTGTCTCTAAAGGTAATGAAAGTAGTGTCTTGAAAGTTCATGTAGGCTCGGCAACATTGGTGTATGACACTTGAATCAAACAAACAAACAGAAATGTAATTGTTTTTCAGGTTCCTGCTCAATGGTTTTCAAGCCCCTCATTACATTACTGAGTAAGAGAGACGTTTATGGTTAAGGTTTGTTAAAAAAAACAAGAAAAAAACTTTATGAGCCAGGATCCAACTTCTCAGGTGGGCCCAAAGAAGAGTTTTACAATTGTATGTGTGTGCTGTTTGCATCTTCCTCTCACTTTTTTGACTTGGTGTTGGCTCTGGGTCGATATTCATGAGATTCATCTTCCAGGCCATTCTGCCTCTTGTACCAGTCAAACAGAGTCCTCAGGATAGATGGCAGGCAGTACTCTGCTAGAGAACTCATACTGCTGATCAACTGTAGGTGAAGGTGAGCAAGATAGGCAGGAGAGAGGGAGAGGTCAATCCCATTCCCAATATAAGACAATGTTAGAGCTAGATTTGGTGACAGAGAAACAAAAGGGGCAGCACATATTGCTGTTGATGGGTCCGTGTCAGGTACACACCTGGTCGAACTGTGGGTCCTCTCCTCTCTGCAGAGATTTGTTGAGAGGCTTCTCCTGCAAGATAAGAACAGACAGAGGGGAAGACATTCATGTTAGAAGAGGCGGGAACAGGTAGACATTTTATTATGAAGCTTTGAGACAGGAAACACACCCTTAAGGTTTTACAATTTTGCAGAGTGCATTTTGCCCTTGTTTTGTGTCTGTTAAATCTGCAATTTTCAATAGCAGTCCCAGTAATATATGTTCTTAAAGTATACTAAATTAGCATATCACATGACACGGTTAAGCAACATTGAGTATAAAATGTTATAAATGCAGCTTTCCACTCATATCTAAAAATGTTTTATTTGAAAGAGAACATATTCTATAAATATTCTGATTATTTGTTAACTCCCCCTTCTCTTTCATTCGTTTCTATCTGCAGGATGTCTCTTGTTTTTCTGTGACTCACTCTGTATTGGACTGTTTGGTCAGAATGATTGTTATAGGTGGTGTTTTAACTGTGCGCTCCCCCTCATGCCTTTGGGCGCATGGAGAGCTGTTGTAACTCCTCTGCTCTGTGCTGGAGTGTTACAGTGCGTAACCATTGTCTCTGCTTCTCACAGCAGTCTGTTTCATGTTGTTTTCCGGTTTCATTCCCTCTTGGTGAATATCAGGTACTTTACTGTCTGTGCCATCCTTTGCGCATAGGATGTACTATGTACTATGTGCTATTGCTTCGCCTGGGTAAAATCACAGATACCTTGATCACTGGAAAGTCTGTGTGTGACACCCCTTATACAGATGCTGGTCATATAATTAAAATATCATCAAAAAGTTTATTTATTTCAGTAATTCCATTCAAAAAGTGAAACTTGTATAATGTATACATTCATTCCACACAGACTGATATATTTCAAGTGTTCATTCCTTTTAATTTTGATGATTATAACTGATAACTAATGAAAACCCCAAAATCAGTATGTCAGAAAATTAGAATATTGAAATGAAAAGGTTCAATATTGAAGACACCTGGTGCCACACTCTAATCAGCTAATTAACTCAAAACACCTGCAAAGGCCTTTAAATGGTCTCTCAGTCTAGTTCTGTAGGCTACACAATCATGGGGAAGACTGCTGACTTGACACCTGACGACCATTGACACCTTGCACAAGGAGGGCAAGACACAAAAGGTCATTGCTAAAGAGGCTGGCTGTTCACAGAGCTCTGTGTCCAAGCACATTAATAGAGAGGTGAAGGGAAAGAAAAGATGTGGTAGAAAAAAAGTGTACAAGCAATAGGGATAACCGCACCCTGGAGAGGATTGTGAAACAAAACCCATTCAAAAATGTGGGGGAGATTCACAAAGAGTGGACTGCAGCTGGAGTAAGTGCTTCAAGACATGGGTTTCAGTGTCAGAAGCGTCTCGCATGAGCTAAAGACAAAAAGGACTGGACTGCTGCTGAGTGGTCCAAAGTTATGTTCTCTGATGAAAGTAAATTTTGCATTTCCTTTGGAAATCAAGGAGTCTGGAGGAAGAGAGGAGAGACACAGAATCCACGTTGCTTGAAGCCCAGTGTAAAGTTTCCACAGTCAGTGATGGTTTGGGGTGCCATGTCATCTGCTGGTGTGGGTCCACTGTGTTTTCTGAGGTCTAAGGTCAACGCAGCCGTCTACCAGGAAGTTTTAGAGCACTTCATGCTTCCTGCTGCTGACCAACTTTATGGAGATGCAGATTCCATTTTCCAACAGGACTTGGCACCTGCACACAGTACCAAAGCTACCAGTACCTGGTTTAAGGACCATGGTATCCCTGTTCTTAATTGGCCAGCAAACTCGCCTGACCTTAACCCTATAGAAAATCTATGGGGTATTGTGAAGAGGAAGATGCGATACGCCAGACCCAACAATGCAGAAGAGCTGAAGGCCACTATCAGAGCAACCTGGGCTCTCATAACACCTGAGCAGTGCCACAGACTGATCAACTCCATGCCACACCGCATTGCTGCAGTAATTCAGGCAAAAGGAGCCCAAACTAAGTATTGAGTGCTGTACATGCTTTTCATGTTCATACTTTTCAGTTGGCCAACATTTCTATAATCCTGTTTTTGTATTGGTCTTAAGTAATATTCAAATTTTCAGAGATACTGAATTTGGGATTTTCATTAGTTGACAGTTTTAATCATCACAATTAGATGAAATAAACATTTGAAATGTATCAGTCTGTGTGGAATGAATGAATGAATATAATATACAAGTTTCACTTTTTGAATGGAATTACTGAAATAAATCAACCTTTTGATGATATTAATTATCTAATTATATGACCAGCACCTGTGTATATAGTGCAAACAAAATATTAACTTGTGTGCATAAGATCATACCTTGTCTGCACAAGTTAACCCCTTGACGCCGATGGTCGCGAATTCGCATCATACCTCTTCCTTGCAGACTGCAAGCCAAGATAGCACATGGATTCCCCCAATGGCTGTTGGTGCATATTTGATACGAACCTAGGGAACCTTTTGCAAGCCCTGGTTTCTCATTTATGCCTGTTGTCGCTAATTTGCATCATACCTACACATACCTGAATTTCTCTTTTCTATGTTCTAAAGACAAATTAACAATCTTCACTTAATTTAACATCAGCTTGAAAGCAAATAAACACATTTTTTAAATTTTTGATCGTAAAAGAATTCAGGCGTTAAGGGGTTAATATGTTGTTTGACTACCCCAACTTTATTTTAACTTGTCTTCTCAAAAGTGTTACAATAATGCTAACCAGGGGAGCAGGAACTCAAGGGATAGGAATGAACTGGAGACACCGGAGGCAGAACAGATGCAGATCAAAGATTGAATAATGGTTTTAAGCCAATGAACAGGCTTATGGGATGGTTAGGCAGGCAAGGGTCATAACCAGGAAGCAGTCCAACACAGAAAGAAATCCAACAAAACAGGCAAGGTCAAAGGGAAACAGATAAACACATCTGAAAACCCCTGTCTGCCTTGAAATGTCTGCCTGGGAGAGAGCTTGCTGATGCGGTATAACTATTATATCTTGTATATTGTTGCTGTGCTCAGTCTTACAATTGTGTTTGGCTTTTGACAGTAAACTGTCTTCAGCGACCTCACTTTGTTAGCCGAGTTTGGCTGTTCCTCACCCAGTTGTATTCCTCCTACACAGCTGTTTCAGTCAATGTCTGTTTCATCCTACATTGGTGATCATTGATAAAATCATCCACCTAACAATACGCCTATAAAACCCATGACTATGTGCAAGTGAACCTAGAAGAATAGAAGAAGTGATGCTGTTTTGAAGGCAGTGGTCACACCAACTAGTGATTTGTTTAAAATGAATGTTTACTCACTTTGTATTTTGGTAATTCATTATCAGTATAATCTATTAACATATCTATTTTTGAAAGCATTCTTACTTAACAGTATTTTTTCCACACCTGCCTAAAACTTTGCGGGCTACTGTATATACACAAGAGGGGTGAGTGACAACCACACAGGCGGGAAACACACCAGGGCAGGACATGTAGTGAACTGAAACAAGAGGTGAGAAACAAAGTAAAATAGGAAACAGAATGAATGAAAGACACAAGAAAAAACATAACCTAATGCACAAAGCAGAAACACAAAGACAGGAAGTTAACAAGGACGCATGATGAATGATTCCACCAAAATAAAACAGGAAATACATAAGAACTCAAAACCATGACACATAGGTTACCTAAGGTTTCCAGCATCACCCTGTGACTTTCCCTCTGTCCCCTTAACTATATAAGCATTTATCAAAAAGATTTTTTTCACATTGCCCAGAAAACAAGCGTATCTGGATGCATGAGTAGTCCTTTCTGAAACACAACTCCACATGTATTAACAAAATATGAGTGACAGGGTTTTTTTTAATGATGGAATGGCTGATGAAGGATTTCTCATGTTTATTGAACTGTCTACCATTTTACTTTACCATGTGAAATGAAAAAAAAAGTAGAAATAAAGTCAAAACAGACAGTAAGCATACAAAAGTCCTTTACAAATTATTTTATTTCAGCATAATAGTAAGAAGCCTCTCCTCTGATTTTCATATACTTGAAACTAATTGGATCACAAGGGTACATATTAGTTAGCCCATTTTACAATAATCATTGTAACATTTTTTTTAGGAAGTTATTCTTATGCACTCGTTTTCCTACACAAAATAATCAATATCAAGATCCTATCTTAACTGAGGACCATAACTCTGCATGCAAGACTAATAAAAGAAAACAACTAATCTGTGATAGCTACTGTTATGCTGTTGTTCATCTAATACCATTATCAATATAATTTACTACAAATACCAGGGACTTCGTATAAGAAAGAAAACATTTTCTTGTGGTACTACTGCCTCTAATGTGAAAATTACTGAACATACTGGGCTCTCAACTGTACTGATCCAAATTGTTCTGTCCATCTTCTGTGTCAAGTTGAGGAGAAATAGGCTTTGTCTAAAACCTAAAATCTAGTACAGTCTGAAGGAAAAAAATATCCATCTCTCTTTTTTGTCTTTTTTTCTCTTGCTTTCACTCCAGTGTTTACAATTTCATCAGAATAAAAAAAGGTCCTTGAAACAATCATCAAAAATGTGATGAGAAATTCTCAGACAAATAAATCCTTGGATCTGTCTGACAAAATTAAAACTCAATCTTATAAACAAATTATCTGAGACTCAAGGATTCTATTGCATTTTAACAATGAGATTGATAATACTAAAAACAAATGACAAAAAGGTATTAACAAGTGACGTCAACTCTATACTGTATTGCCCTTTAGCCGTTTTAGTATGTGCTCGTGCCAACAGTATCCCTTCCACAGATTTGGAATAGTGTTTCCAGAGCAAAATGAATGCATTTCTCAAACTTGGCCCCTTTGCTACCACTGGGTTTTTACTTTATCTCAGTCACACTGAATACCATCTCTGTACACACCTTAACTGTAACACAACTTTGCCCCAACATCAATGAACCATTTAAAGAAAAATCTCCCCAATAATACTTTTGGTAAAGCACCACATACCTCAGTATCCTGTGCTTCTTATTTGTATCAAACACAAACATCTGTTCATCCTACAAATCAGAGATCAGTTAATGCACTCTGGGATTTCATCTCCACATTCAATCTAAAGCTTATCTGGACCTTTAAATTTAAAAACAGAAAACAAACAAACGTTAAAATAAGACTGCAGTGCCCTGAAATCACCCAAGATGGTTTCAGCCACCTGTTACTCGCTGTGGCATCATAGAACAGGTGTAATGTCTTGATATGTACATGTACGTTCAGCCCGGCAGACTAATCCACCCACCCAGCGCCGACATTTCTGGATTAAACGGACCAGTTTGGAAAATGCAATCCCACTAGTTCACCAGTCACAGAAAGGATCAAGTTTGAGAAACTGTTCAACAGGCAGCAAAGTGGTCCTGATCAACCCGCTCTTTGCTGTC
Source organism: Micropterus dolomieu (assembly GCF_021292245.1). NCBI lineage: Eukaryota > Metazoa > Chordata > Actinopteri > Centrarchiformes > Centrarchidae > Micropterus > Micropterus dolomieu. Next base: position 23,813,836 of record NC_060167.1, read on the forward strand.
TGACTGCCAAAGACTAACAGAGTACGCTCACAGCTCATCATAGGTAAAAGAAATCGTTCGTTACAGTATCATTTAGTACTACAATGATTATTTGTGTATCCGCACTTACTTAAGGCTAAATCCAATGACATGACAGACATCCATTATTACATACCAACCACAAAATATTTGGATAAAAAAGGCAATTGTTAGTGTGTAGTAGAGTCGAGCAAAGTGTTGATTGCGCTACGGCCTGTGACTGGCCGAAGCACAGCAGTGGGGAACAATTTAGCACCACTGACTTCTCACAAGGACTCCCAGGGGCTCCCTTCAGGATTACATACTGTGCACACTGCAATCAGTAACAATGACTCAACATATTCATTATCATTAAAAGACAAACTCTCTTGACATGAGAACACATTAGTTTGTTTTAGCGCCACTGAAGCCACCAACATTCTGTAACTATGACAGCTTTAGGATAAAAAAAACAAAAAAAACATAGCATGATGATGAAAGGCTGTCTCGTCTTAGTAAATACATTTGATCCACAATAATAAACAGCAGAGAAAAAGGCAAATGGAAAAAACAAAAACAACACACTAAGGCCACAAGATTTTGTATAACCCCGCTAATCTCACGATGTGAGAATCTGTACAAACAACATAATGGGACTTCAAGTGGCCAACCTGCACTGGTTTTAGACCAGGGTGCATGGACAGAGCAAGGAGAGACACCTTTCTGCTAAGTACTGGAGATCTCTGTATATACACACGCACTGTACATACACAGCTGAACGTACAATAGCGTCAGTAAGTGTGGGAGGACGACTTACTAAGGCTGCCATCCTGTGCCATTTCCTGAGTCATCAGCATGTCACACACGACGCGGAGCATGAGATACACAGGTGATGCTCCTGGGACTCCACCCTGCATGTCTGACACAGAGCCGGTCCACTCCAGGTTGCCCTCTCATCATCCACTTCTTGGAAGTCCTGGTTTACTGTTATGAAGCACTGTTTGATATTACTTTTTTTTTTTTTTTATAAAAACACACTTACAGTTACGCAGGTTTCCTCAGGTTTTCACTGAAAATGTGGGGACAGACCGTATTTGAACCATTTTCTAATTTTCTGTTTCTTTATGGCCTATTTTGTGCCGGGGGGAAAAAATATTGTCACTCAAGTCACATAGTGAAATAATAAACATTTTCAATCAATAATTTACACAAAGTGTTGATCAAACCTGTACCTCCTGTGTTGATAAAAGTCAGGGAAATCCTATTGCTCCAGATACCGCTTTCAGTGAAATGCTTAACACTATGTTGGCTGTAATGGCAAGCAAGATCTGGTCTACATGACATGTCAACAGAGTCGTTTCCTTGCTTTACCTGGAAGCAAAGTTCACTTGTACTAATACTGACTGAAGTGACAATCTTTTTGAGCCAAAATGGGCAACACAAAGATTTGAAACAAACTCCTCACCACTTCATCCCATTTTGTTGCTAATACATCAGGATAAACAATACCCTCTGCCCGTCCCGAGTACCACCAAATGCAGATCACAACAATAGAAACTTTTTTTTGTTGCAAAAACTCAAATCGTACAAAACAGGACCAATGTTCATCACAGAAAAGTCTTGTCTTTAAAAAAAAACGGGTGGGGGGGGGGGGGGGGGGGGGGGGGACAACACAATAAAAGTCAACAAAACAAAAACACAAATGTCCCTCTGTCAATAGTAATCCCAAGACTGGAGCTGCAAGACCAGCCTATGCTAGAGTGTGGCGTCACTCAGCACAGAGCTGAGAAGAAGAAACCCTGTGGCTTGTCCCGTCTCTGGCGGTGTTGTGGATGTAGGGAAGGTGGAATGTCAGACCGCCAGCCGGCCTGGAGGGGGGTGCAGGGGACTCCAGGTTGGGGGTGCGGGTGGAGGTTCCTGGGGGTAAGGGCGTGGATCGCAGCACGGCTGGTTCTCTACTTTGGCTACGCTGCGACCCTGGCACAACCGCCGATGCCGCAACAGCCGGTCTGTCCGTGAAAAGTTCTTCAAAATATACAAAGTGCACATAAATCATTTCAATAAATCAATCTTCATACTGTACAATTTAAACAACAACATAACCTGTCACAAAGGCTGTAAAGACTGATTTATATTCTGAGTCGAGTCGACGCCGTAAGCTACGCACATAGCCACGCAGTCGTTTATACTCGTGTGTGTGTACATTTTTGGGAGGTGCGTGCCAGGCTAGGGCGTAGGGTACGCGGATTACATAAGCCTCAGCATAGATTTGATGCAGAAGTATAAATCTGCCTCAAGTATTTCATCAGGGTCACTTTGCTGTGTTTCCATTCGTACGTACCTGCTGGCACCGCTCACACTGGTAAGGCTTCTCCCCACTATGGACACGCTTGTGTCTCTCAAGGTGGTAGCGCTGGATAAACCTCATATCACACATGTCACAAGCAAATGGCTTCTCTCCTGAAAGAGCACAAAAATACACAGTCAATGCATCAGTTTTAGCGTCTGGTACCAACAAACAGCGTGCAACTTTCACTTACTAATCTTTATTTGCAAACTATATTTCCAACACTTACAAAAAGTTGGAAAGTAAAAAAAAATTGCCCTATCAGTAAATTTCAACAGTGTAGTTTCAGCATCCGTCAATTGATTGAATTGATTGATTGACTTAATTAAAAAGGCCTCGTCATCAACTCATTATGTGTAGATCAGAGTGGAATTTCTTGTTTTCGTGGCCCAGATCTACGCAACATTGTGGCCCCAAAAAACCGGGGCAAGTATTTTGAGGCTGGTTCAACATCCCATCAAATGACTTGACAATCCAAACTCGAGTTTGTTGTGACCCCGTTCTGCTGCAAGCGCCAGAGCCTCTCTCAATGATAAGGGTACGGTAAAGGAACGCATACCCGTATGAGTGAGGCTGTGTCTCTCCAGGTGGTTACGCTGAATAAACCTCATGTCACACATGGAACAAGCATACGGCTTCACCCCTACACACACAGAGCAATATATTAGCCCTACCGCCCACAGGTACAAAAAATACAACTTTCACACTCAAGCTAGCACTAGGACTAAATTATTGGCAGAGATTCTAGCTCATTATTTCTTAGTATGTATTGCATTTCCTTTTTTGTATTTTGTAAGTATGTTGAAATATTCAGACATGCAAATAAGAACACAAGTTAAACTGTGAATAATGTTATGTCAGATTTTAACAATGTGAAGCTAAACATGTCTGGCTTCAAAGCAAAAACACCAAGATCTATCAAATGTGAGATTACCATTTAATCACTGTCTGTTTTGTCTGAATAAACATCAGGAACATCCTCATTTTAACACAGCAGCAACAAGACTATTTCAGCATCCTCTCACCTTCCATCTATTATGCTTATATTTACGCCACAAAGACAATAACAAATAATAAATCACCCCCCATCCCCCTCCCCTACAATCTGAGCATGAATTTGAAGCTGTAATTATAATTAAGATCCCTCTAAAGCAACTATCTGCTTCTAAGGTTGCACAAAGAGCTCAATGCAATCAAATGTTATCATAACGCTAACTGAGGGTAGTCTTGGTAGAATTAGCTGTTTGGCCAAAACAAACAAGGGTTTCGAGACCCTACAGTTATGCCTATTGACTGTTAAGAGCACAGTTTAGAGTTATTGCACTTCTGTGTGTATAACAAAAGACAGAATATTGATTTTGTGATTCTTTTTTGGTAAAAAAAAAAGTATAATAAAATGACTTGATCAGCCCAAAATGTACTGAAAAGGTGGTTTTTGCATATTTTTGATTCTGAACTTACTTTCTTACTAAAAACTGCAACTACTGACTGAAGAACCAGAATTCACAAGTGGAATTTGAGTCATTTTCTGCAGGCTTGTTCAACACTGAACTGAATCTAAACTAACAGAGTGTGTATAAATCAAAATCTGAACATTAGCCTTAAGGATTTCCACAAACAGCATTTGGATCAAGATAGAATTTAAAGTTCAAGGGGAGGGAGACAGGCGCACACTACCGCCTTGACAGTGGCATATATTTTTTTTCAAAATCACTTTTTGTTGAGTGAAGACTTGCTAGCTACTACAACTGATAGCTTTCACCGGGCTTGCTGAAACTAACAGGAATAGGCAGAGTTAGTTGACCTCTGAACTTGCTGGGTGGATTTCTTCTTAAGAATGTGGTCATGGACGCAAGTGTAACACACAAGAGGTTCAAACTATCTGCCAACAATTCTGGAGGGCACCTTTTGCCGAAAAACTTCACCTAGTTTCAACTAAAAGTTACAGAAATGTCAGTAAACTAGTAATTTAAACGTCTTAGAAACAGCAAATAACCTGAGCGCCTACAAAAAGCTTGTGTTCTACTGTAACCACGCAAACCTATCTCTCATATTAGCCTAATAAAGAGTAAATGGTGATCTATATAATGTGAGAAGGGCAGGTGCACGGACCCATACCCGTATGAGTGAGGCTGTGTCTCGCCAGGTGGTAACGCTGAACAAACCTCATGTCACACATGGTACAAGCAAAAGGTTTCACACCTAAACGCAGAGCATCAATACGTTATTTTCAGGACTTTTAATTTCTATGTCACAATCCATCAATCAGTAATGTACTTTAAAACACTGATTTACAATTGATGGGTTGTTAACCACTTTTTACTTGCTATGTGAAAATGTCCTAAAAAAATGATGCATGATGATTTTTTTTTCTCCAAAGCCAATTAAGGATACATCAAACTTTGATCAAATTTCAGATCCACAACTAAACACATCACATGAGCTGATGATGTCACAGTCCTGTGTTCATTTACATGTAAAGATTTAGTGTTGCATTTACACACACACAAAAGCAGGACAGACTTGATCAAGAAAAATGTACAACTTTTTATAATAACTGCCTCAGACAGCTGACCCTGTATCGGGTATAATGTTAAATACAGGCAGATCTCAATGTCAACGGTACGGTGGGCGGACGCATACCCATATGAGTGAGGCTGTGTCTCGCCAGGTGGTAGCGCTGAAAAAACCTCTTGTCACACATGGTGCAAGCATAAGGTTTCACACCTAAATGCAAAGTAGCAATATTATATTACTTGACCTCAATTTCCATTCTTAACAAATAAAAACCTAAACTATTGGTTATTAACCACACATTTGCCAATTCATGCAAATACAAAAACATATGTCAAATGTTCCCTTCATGTAACACTTAGTTACCAGCAAAGATAACTACACCAGTGACCGTTTTAGCTATGTCGTCAATCACAATGATTAGCCATTTTTATTCTAAAGAGTTACAATCACAGTCAGGGAGCAATCAATGCTTTTACTTTTGTGTACCTCATGTTAATAGCCTATTGATCAGTGTCTTGAAATGTATGATGGTTGGCTTTCATAGTAATTGAGCATTCCACCACTAATGGTTATGCCTGTTTAAAAAAGGGCTGATTTAGTAAGATCATTTTTCTGAAAAGCAATTTGTATGAACTTTGGTGACCAAAAGATGCAGCAGTTTTAAAAGGTCAGGGTTTTTACAGAACCTTCTAATAAAAGGTGCTAAATGTTTTACAAGAGACAAATTAATATTATTATAAGTACATTTCCATAACCTACTTCGAATCAAGGTTACAATAATGCAAATACCTTGCTTGAAGGTTTTATACACAGCTACTAATTTGGCAATCTCGGAAACAAGACATCTGTGTTGAAACTGTTTGCGCTGCTGATATTAGCACAATAAGGACTATGTAATAATGATGACCTATAGAATGTGAGGGGCAGGTGCACTGACGCATACCCGTATGAGTGAGGCTGTGTCTCGCCAGGTGGTAACGCTGAACAAACCTCATGTCACACATGGTACAAGCAAAAGGTTTCACACCTAAACGCAGAGCATTAAGGTATTAAAGTCAGACTCGGTATTTTGTTTGTGTTTACAAACCATCAATAAGAAACATCCTTCATATACCTATTCAGAATTGATGGGTTGTTAACCACTTTTTTTTCCAATTGTTTTGAAATTTATGTTTTAATGGTATTTTTTCTCCAAATTAAATAAAAAAATACATCAAACTGTGTGAACCAATTCTCAAATCCACAATTTAACACATCACATGAGCTGATGATGTTGCAGTCCTGTATTTCTTTACACATTAAGACTTGCTTTCATGTTGCTTTTACACACACATAATGAAGGGTAGGGCTTGATCAAGAAATCGTTCTACTGAACAGTTTGAGAGTGTAACTGATAACTACCTTGGATGGCTGACTCAGTATCTAACATTATGTAATTACAGGCTGAGCTCAGTGACATGGGTACGGTGGGCGGACGCATACCCATATGAGTGAGGCTGTGTCTCGCCAGGTGGTAGCGCTGAAAAAACCTCTTGTCACACATGGTGCAAGCATAAGGTTTCACACCTAAATGCAAAGTAGCAATATTATATTACCTTGCCTCATTTTTCATGTTTTAAATTTAGGAATTAATATCAACACTATTGGTTATTAACCACACAATTGCCAATTCATGCAAAAACCAACACTTTTTCTTCAGATATTTTCTTCATAAATTCCTTTATCCATTTTAAAGTGTTATAGTTACCAACAAACAAAATAAAACATAGTAATTTACAGCTAACCTGCTCAACTGATAATGCCTAACATGACTAGGAGACCCTGTTAAAACTTCATATTGACATTTCCCCAAAATGCAACAGGCATATGTCTGAAGTGAACCAACTGACTTAAATGTGCACACTGATTTCTAACACTGAAATGTCATGGGCACGGTGCACGGACCCATACCCGTATGAGTGAGGCTGTGTCTCGCCAGGTGGTAACGCTGAAAAAACTTCATGTCACACATGGTGCAAGCATAAGGTTTCACACCTAGACGCAGAGCATCAAGAGAATTATTTTTGTGTCTCTGCCACCAAGAGAAAATAAATATATAACTTAAAAGTACCAGTATGGACTTAATTGATATCTGTGGTTAATAACCAATGTCATACCCTAAAATGACTTTACAAGGGTACAATATGATATAAGATGCTTGTTTCAAATTACAAAAATTCCCAGAGGGGGATCTAAAATCCACTTACACAACACATGAGATGGTGATGTCATGTATTAGATATTACACTTGAATCATTTGGGTCTAAGTACATATATTTAAGACTAGATCAAGCATACAGATGTTGCAGCATCCTAATCTTGTGACAGGGTTAAGATTGGCTGACGCATACCCATGTGAGTGAGGCTGTGTCTCGCCAGGTGGTACCGCTGAAAAAACCTCTTGTCACACATGGTGCAAGCGTACGGCTTCACCCCTATACACACAAAGTACCAACTTTAGCATAAAAACACTCAACTGCCAAAAATGATCGACGTTAAACTTTACTAATTGCTTAGTAAAGTTTGGTTGCACTCATCAGCGCTTTATTTATACTGGAAATTCCAGCACGCTTCCAAAATCTGCTTTTCCAATTGGAAATTGTATTCATATCTGATTTAAAATGTAACTGCTAAAAGGTCTAAATCAAAGGTTTAAATTAGTAAAATTGAGGGATAATGAAAATATCCTGTGTACAAAGTAAAATAAACATATCTTCAAACCTAAAAATCTACCAAATGACCAGACAATTGATTGAGACAAAACCAAAGCCCCTAATAGGCAAATTCCAACTAGCACAATAACTAAATGCTTTTCCACACGATGCCAATAGGTGCTTGTGTTTATTTAATTTCAACGTGCCGCATCCAGATTTCTGGAATAGATGTGTTAACGTAAAAACTTTTTACAATTTCAGTAACGCTGATCGCAGAGGTTAGACAATTTTAGGCAGTTGGTAAAACAACTATGCACAACACATTTAGATTTGACATTTGTTTGCAGAGTAACTCCTGTGATTTAACTGATTTAAAACTGATGCATAGAAACGGAAACTGCTGTGAAAATAAAAATAAATCATACAGAACCTAGCTTGTGATTTAAGCAAAACTGAACCATTGACTGTGGTCTCCCTTCAAATTTAAAAAAACTGCGCTGTAAAAACAGACAAAATAAAGAACATCCTTACACAAAGCCTGTTTATAATACAACTGAATGAGAATAAACTATTCACAACAGGATTACATGTTATTACCTCACCATTACTTTGGATGTGAAATGACACAATGACTAGCTGTGTGAGCGGTCAGCTCTAAATTTGCATGTTTTAAATTTTTATTTATTTATTTATTTATTTTTTTTTTTTTACAGGAAAAAAAGAATTTACTGAATATAAACTAATTTTAAAGAACTATTACCATGAGTCCCGCGACCCTGTACGCAGGATAAGCGGTTGACGATGGATGGATGGATGGATATTACCATAAGTGTTTGTTCGCTCCCCCACCAGGCCACATACACATTCAAATGAACAGGTCTATGTGATTACCTGCCAATCTGGTTCCTGTTTATCTTTAGTAACACTAATTGATCAGTTGTAGGCAGTCACGGGCCTGCAGCTACAGCTCAGTATAATGCCTTCCATGACCCACATCCATCAATATTTCATGCAGCTTTTTTAAAAGAAATATTCTTCATTACATTCAGCTGTTGTGCTGACTGTGTACTGCTGTATTGTGTCAAAGTCGAATTTGTAATTAGAGCTGAGCTGATTCAAATATGAAACCTGTCAGTAATGCTAATTATTTTTGCCTTGCAGACAGCTAAAAGCTTAACAATGACCAGTTTTAAGCACAAAGAGTGGTGTTGGCATTTTTGCTTCACGGTCATCATGTTATGTCATTTCATATACAAAGTAGGGGCAAAAGTGTTGTTTTGCAAGTACTTATAAAGCTCCTTCCAGAAGCTTCATGCAACATGTCAATAGAGACAGAAAGCAATACAAACTCGAGTTTGAAGCAGCCATGTAAACATTAAAACGAAAGCATGACCAAAGTCAGGGAAAGAGAGGGTTAAGGTTCAAAAAAATGAGGACGTACCCGTATGAGTAAGACTGTGCCTCTCCAGTTGGTAACGTTGTATAAACCTCATGTCACACATGGTACAAGCATACGGCTTCACCCCTAAACAGAGCACAAGGATGTTAACACTGATGAAGTTCAAGAACAGCAACATTTAAAAAGACATAGTGAAATGCTTTTAGGTTGTTTATTATTGCATGCTTCATTACAGACAAAATTCTGTTAGACATTACACGAAAAAGAGTCTAAGAACCTGCAGACATCAAGAGTTAAGGTGCATCACCAGTTAAGGAGAAACAGGGTGAATGTGCTGCAGTTCGGACCAGCTTGAGTAATATTCAGGTGCATCTTGGAACATGGGGTAACTTAAAAAAAAACTTCAACATGAAATTAAAATGGGTTTTCACCACCATCAACAGTCTGTTTGCAGGATGCCATTTCACTATTTAGTCAGGCCAGACATTCTTGGTCTTGCCTGGTAAAATCTTGAGAAATGTAGCCTCTTGACATTTTAAACTATTGATGCCTGCATTTAAAACACTTTTTAGTGTAATGTGACTTTCATTGGGTATGTTATATAGTATTGAACTATACGCATGCACCTGTACCATTACAATGTTCACACAAAACAAGGTAACTGACAGAGAGAGTCACTTTCTCAGTGGACAGTTTTCCAACAAAGCCTACATTTTTAATAAACATTTTTTTAGAAGGGGAAATTAATTTACCACCAATGGCATAATTATGGTATTGTATATAGAGGGGCTTCACAAAAATCACGTGTAGGTTGTTTATATGAAAAGGTTTCATTATAAAAGGGGAACAATTAATTCAAGCATACCAGTATGAGTGAGGCTGTGTCTTGCCAAATGGTAACGCTGGAAGAACCTCATGTCACACATGGAGCAAGCGTATGGCTTCACCCCTAAACGCACACAGTACCAAACTTTAGAAAAGTGTTCTCATGAACTGTGTACACAAAATGTCATTTTACAAACAGTAGCCAGACAAGAAATAAAATGTGTTGTGTCAACCCTAAAAAGCTGTTAGCAAATACATTAAGTACACCAGAAAAGAAAAAAAAAAAAATCTACTAGTGGGTAAACTTTAACCGTTCATATTTAAGAATGAGATTTCAGTAATACAAATTACAATTTGCTTTGTGTCATAGTACTCTCACAGGTAGGCGTTGCCTACACACAAGGGCAAATATCTACAACCCCCAATGCTGTCAAGTGAGAGGGATAAGTAAAACTTATACCCGTATGGGTGAGAGTGTGTCTTGCCAGGTGGTATCTCTGGAAAAATCTCATGTCACACATGGAGCAAGCATATGGCTTCACCCCTGCACACACAGAGCAAAATATTTTATAAAAACAACACAATGAACTGAACAGGACACACTCACTTATATCATGTATCCAGACATGCCAAAAGCAGTGGCACCATTATGATGCAACACTAAATATCTTTCACTAACATTGTCTAATCTATCAACAACAACAACAAAAAATAATAATAATCGGACCTCAATGAAAACATCCTCTGCTGAACACAGTGCAGCTTTCCAATGCAGACATGCATTAGAAATGTCAAACAAGTCATACACAATTCAAGGTGTAATTTACAGGCACTGCAGTGAAGTACCAAATGAGGTAATGTAACTTAGTGCCTTAAAGGATTATGTCAAAAAACTAAAAGCAATCCTCCAGCATGTCCCAATAGTTAAAACTGCTTGGTGCTTGTGAATATTAAAAAAAAAACAAAAAAAACAGACAAGTATTTCTATAAACAAGGGACAGATAAAAACTTCAGTAAACTGGGTATTTGGGCTCTAATGTAGCAAAGAAGGATGAACCCATACCCGTGTGAGTGAGGCTGTGTCTTGCCAAGTGGTAGCGTTGGAAAAACCTCATGTCACACATGGAGCAAGCGTATGGCTTCACCCCTACACACAAAAAGTACGTAAATATAAACTAGAAATAGAAAACATAAGTTTCAACACATAACCATCAACTCTTCCCTTAGAATAGCTCTTCTTTTGCTTCTACACATTATACCATCAGCCTGAGAAACAAATGCTTGTTTAGCAATACATGTAGCCTACAGTGTACGGTCATGTGTTTTATGACCACAGGTCATTTCAGTCAAACAAAAAGAAAATCTCATTAAAAAATTTGGAATAATGAATAAATTAATTGTGCAGAACAAAGTAGAGCATTCAGCAGGGGAAAAGCTGATGTTTTATACATTCAGGCGCCCATGCACCATGTATTTACATTTCCTATCCTAATACATGTCTGGATACATCTTTATGTTTCTGAAAATATGAATATTCGAAGCTGGTAGTCATTTTAGACACCCTAAATCTCTGTTTACACTGCTATGAGTGGGAAAAGTTAAGACACTTCTAAAAACACCACTACCTAATGAGCTAGGGTAAGCAGACGCATACCAGTATGAGTGAGGCTGTGTCTTGCCAGATGGTAACGTTGGAAGAACCTCATGTCACACATGGAGCAAGCGTACGGCTTCACCCCTACATACACAAAGTATCAACACATTAGCTAAGAGGTTCCTTCAAGCATCAAAGGAGAGCATCATTCACAGGCATTAAATCACTGGGACCTGGCAGTTATTACACATTCCCATCAAGCGTCATGCGAAGGGGTCTTTTATTTTACTGCTAATTAGTGAAAGTGTCTTCTGTTACGGGGAGCATTCATTTTTCAAATAAGCTGGAGTACATTGTGAAACAAAAGCAGCAACAGGATATGAGCCGAGCATGTTTCAAACAATATATACAAGGCAGGAGCAAGAGAGCAAAGAAATGTCTAAGACGGTGATCACACTGGCCAGCTGAAGCAGAAACATTATCACACTTCTCCACCGTTCACTATTACGAGTGTCGACAACACTGTTTTGTTGTGAGCATATTTGTTGCAGTCTTATCGCAAATTGGTTTAACGTCCACACAGTGCATATTAATTCAATTTATGGTGGCAGTAAAGTGCATATGTTGCTTTGTAGTGTGTTTGTTTTCTAGCACTCCAAAGTGATCTGCCTTAAGTTTCAAAAGCTTCCAATCTGATCTCCGCCATAAACTTGCAGCAGAAGCATATGTATAAACAACTGTGCAACTATATAATAAAAATATATATTTAAAAAGCCAGACAATTACAGCTAAGACACGTGAGTTGTGCAGCCATCATTCTGCATGTAAAATAGGTGTGGACATCAAAGGACTATTCCCATAATATACCATGGCCTAAGTTAATCAGCTACTTTAATATGGCAGGGTCAGGCGGGAGGGTTCTAACACAGACTAAAATATTAACTTGAAATAACCAAATAATTTGCAAAATTCTACTTTATAGTAAAGCCAAGCACAACCAGATTTCCAAACACTTCAGTGAGCTAGTCTCCTGAAAAATGTGCATCTGCGAAATTACATTATTTTGCCCTTAAGACATTGTGACCAATCACCCCCATCTCTTATTCTGCAGCTATGACGTCATGTTGATTCATTCAACAATCATGGAGAAATCTACTCATAATCTCAGTTAATACATGACAGGATACGCAAAACATGTACAACTAAAGTACACAACTATGCCCACAATGTATGGTAACAAACAGCTAGCTTTATCTCAGCTCTGCTAGCATGGTAGAGCGTAGGTAGCCAATATCCTTGAAATAAAAAAAATCAAATAGAAAAACCAGTGTAAATTTATGTTGAGCAATCAGCAATGGTACAGGAGGGATAATACACTTTGAGGGGTCCACGGGATCTTGTACTTACATCTATTCATGCAGTGCATTACAATAAATGTATGCCATTATTGGAAGTTAAATAAATATTGGGCCATTTGCTGTAAAAGAGGTGATGATTCAACCATGTAGTAACTCTACAGGCTATGGTCTCAACTGCAACTGAAAAAAGATGTTTCTATATTTTGTCCACCCAATTCAATTGATTTATCTGTTTCTTAACATAGGATCTATTGCAGGCGTTTGTGTTAGATTGCATTAAACCGTATAGGTACTACAGATTGTACATTTACTAATGACAGAGGGTTGAGATAAAGTGTGTCTGGGTGAAAAAAAACAATGGTTTAAAGGCATGAACTCCTACAGCCAAACACTGACCCCAGGACCCCTTAATACAGGATCATGAATAAAATGTAATACTACAGGGCTGTTTGCTTCTATGTTGTTTGTGTGGTTCTTAAGACAGTATATATGTTTTTGTTCTCACGCCTCTCTTCAATAAGAACTATTCATCTTAATGAGAAACTACCCGATTAAATAAAGTTTCTAAACTTGAACTGGGTACGGTAAATGGACGCATACCCGTATGAGTGAGTCTGTGTCTCTCCAGGTGGTAACGCTGGAAAAACCTCATGTCACACATGGAACAAGCGTACGGCTTCACCCCTACACACACACAGAGCATAACATTATTAGCTAGTCAGTCTAAGCCAAATGTGGAGAAAGAAAAAAATATATTACAAAATGTATCATGTTGAAAGCAGAAAGAACAGATGCAGTGTTGCCACAAAGGGTAACCGCTTACTCAAGCCACTAGGATATTGGACTAAAATTAGATATTTATATACATATAAACCATGCCAAATGAGTTGGGTACATTTGGTCAACATTAGTTTACTATTAAAGCAGTGCTTTTGGTGAACACTGGGGCAGTAGCCACTGACTGGGAAAAACGATTAGGTTGGAAGTTCACTTACCCACAGCATACTTCTTAAACAATGAAAAACAAAGAGTTTTGTGTGAAAGGGTGCAATGCAAACACTGACACTATGCAACTCAAGTCCTCAACTTTCATTGTATATCAATAATTAAGAACATAGTCCTTTGATGTCCATGCAGTTATTTACACTGACAAAGAAATAATTATACACAAAAATAATTAACAAAAAAATAAATCTTGCATGTTTTTTTGCGGCCTGTGCTTGGAGGCTTTCACAGACATACACTGGGGTCCACAAGTTTGAGTCCACTTTCAAGTCCACTATCAAAAAGTCTTGTTTACAGAACTGTTTGTTGTTATTATTTAGCAGTAGAATTGATCTAATTTGTTTTTCCTCAGTTGTTTCAAGAATGTCTTATTCTTACCTAAGAAATGCACACAGAAACGTCACAGAAATTTGAATGTTTAACAAAAAGTGTTCTTTGTGATACATAGTGAGAATTATTACCTATGCTTTAATGTTGAGTTTCAACTTAACATTCTCTCTACTGGTCTGGTAACATTGTGTGAGGAAACCAATATTGTGGAGCCAAGTGGTTCTCTTTAGTAAGAGCACATATCTGCTTCTGAACTTAACTGAACGTTTTAGAGCGAAAGGAAAGATTTTCTCTAGTCAAATCATCCAGCCCACGACATGGCAGACTTGATAAAGCTGCAAGTATGCTTCAACAGAGGTGCTTGTCGGATGGTCAAACAGTGTGGGTAGTCCGATGTGATCTGTACTTGTGACCACAACCAGCTGTGACACAGCACTGCCCGATACTGTACTGCACAAGGTGCTTACAGAGCATGCAGCAACTGCTAGATGGCAGAACACGCAGGATTATTAGCCTGGGTGTGGTTACTCTTTAGTGACCACACCACGTGAAGACCAGAGTGTAACAAGCTGACATCTTTGCAGGACCCAACAGCATTTACATGAACAATGCAAAGTCAAATGAACCAAAGGACTTCCTATTTGACTTGTTAAAGCAAATTGATGAAAACAAGTTAAAATGATGGGTCAAAAACAGCCATGGGGCCAAACAACGTCAAAGCTGAAGACAGGAAGAAATTAGGTTTTGCTGTATGAGACAAGAGAGACCCTTTTCTCCCTCCACAGGCAGCAGAGCTCAATCCCACTTAACATTCAGGAGAAAAAGGAGGAATGCAAATCCAACATCTCTGGGATCCTCTAAAATAGTGCTAAAATAATGTCGATTTTCAAATCCTGCAAAAACTTCTACAACTGATGCCAGTCAAAATATAAGCTATGATTAAGGCAAATAACAGACATTCAAAAAAGCAAAACAAAAATGTGTCATAAATGTTTAAACAACAGTTTTTAATAGTGGACTCTGGACTATTGGACCGGTGTATTACATCACCTTCTGAAATTTTTTTCCTGGTGTTGGGGGACCAATATTTATAAGAAATACTGTGCTTTATATTTTGGGGTGAACAGATTTTTTTTGGGGGGGTGGCTTTGTTGGAAATTACTGTCCACAGACAAAATGAACCCTGAGCATCTGTCCATTGATGACATTGGTGACAGACTACAGATGTAGTCCGATTTATGTAATATGGGTACGGTTAAAGGACGCATACCCGTGTGAATGAGGCTGTGTCTCTCCAGGTGGTAACGCTGAATAAACCTCATGTCACATACGGCACAAGCATACGGCTTCTCCCCTAAACCGAAGAGCACCAGTTTTAGTCAAAGTCCCCACAGATACCACCAATTAGCTGTGAGGAAAAAGCTATTACCAAACAAGGTTGTTGTTTTTATAGCAGGCCATTGAAAAACCTTACAGTTGCTGCACACTCCTAGATTCAGTTCAACTCAAGCTTTCAGGGCCTCTTTCAAAAAAATGGTTCATGTAGTCAAGCATTAAAAGCTGTTCTGGCTTAACTGCAAATTCAAGTTGTTCCAAGCATGACCCATACCTGTGTGAATGAGGATATGTCTCTTCAGGTGGTATCCGCTCCTAAATGCTCCGTAACAGTGATCACAAATAAAGTTTTTCTGCACTTTGGATGATGGACCATTCTCATCTCCACCTGTGCCCTAATGAGGACAGTAAAGAATAACTGTTCAACATGGGTTTTAAATGGCAACTCAACAGTGAGTGCACTAATAACTATTAAACACAAACACAATGGCACAATCTGTTAAAATATACCCACCCATGACTGCTCAGACCTGACAAAAATCTAAAACTCCTGTGAAATTTCAGTAAATGTAAGGCATGATATCTGGGACGTTCTTAAGACTTTGCACACAAAAGCAAAAAAAATTGTATGTATATTCTTTTAATGGTTTATCTTTTTCTAAAACCTAAGTTATCTTTGGTATGAACAAGCAAGACATGAACATTTGTTTTGTTGTTGCTACATTCAATTAACATTTGAATTGAGGAACACCCCACAGACCCATCCGATGGCCTAATGCCTTCATGTTACTGCTCCCCGTTATGCACACAACTGCAGTTATTGTGCTCGGCTTTGCTCTGCTCCCCTCCCCCTCTTTCCTCTCTAGAGAGCCTCCACCCCCTCCACATCTTCCCTGAACTCCTCCCCCCACCCCCACACAAACAAAAAGTGCACACATGAAAGCTCCCAAGTCAGGCGCACTTGAATGAAGTTAAATGCTTTTACAAAAACATGTGCAAGCAGCTAAACGGCACACTTTATGTAATAAGAAAAAATGTGAACTAAAAAAATAAATAAAATAGAGACCATTCCCTATTTAGCAACCACAGTCACTGACCTTCCCACCCCTTCCCTCTTGTTCTCTCACTTTACAGGGCGTTACTGATTTCCTGTTCTTTTTTTTCTGCTGCATGTCCTCGTTGGCCCTCATCTCCTTCTCGTCAAGCAGGCGGGGAGCTTGGAATTCACCTTCCTTCCGGATAAGCTACAGATCCAGAAAAAGTCAATTATTTCCCAATTTCAGATATTTTAGCTTTAAAACTAAAAACAGAATATTTAAACATGACTAATCTGAACTTCTATTATGTGCATGTTGCTGCTTCCAGCTGCAGAAGCCAGTGTTATATAGATATATTCAATAGTGTGTGTGGGTTTGTACACTTTTCAGTCTTGATTTTTAGTCAAAACCAACATGATTTAAAACAATTATTATAATTTCAGACTGGAGGAGGAATATCATTCATATAATGGGTTTGTAAGGGCAAGGTTATATCCATCTGAAACAAATCTTAATTTAAATAAACAACAAAACTATTGTTTGCAGTGGAGTAAGGACAGTGGGATATACAGCGCTTCTAAAACTGTAAAGATTTGCCCTTGCATATAACCTGGTAGTGACCGTTTTTATATCCTTAAAAGCATGTATGACATAAACTAATATTCCAATTTATAAGTGAGAACACTACTAAAACAAGAAGCGGGGGGTTGTTTTAAATAAGAATAAACCATCATGACTGAGTTCAGAGCTAAAGTCCACCCATGCTGAATTTTTCAATTCCAGAAAGGCAGTGGGTTTACACCCTTCATAATATTAAAAGCATAGCATATAACAGCCCCAAATCCCAAGTCGGTCCTAACCAGGGGTGGACAGCTCATTCCAGATGGGAGGATCATGTGGCTCTGGGGGCCACGGTCAGGTCCCTCTCTCTGCGGTGGTCCATGGCCAAGTGGTGCCATCATTTTTTTGGGCGGAGCGGCCATGGAGCTAGCCTGCATCAGGGCCATACTGGAGAGGACCGCTTCGCAACCAAGCAGCCCCGCCTGCAAAGTAAAACAAAGAGCAACACTTAACCAACTACATCGACCATTTAAAAACACTCTGCAATTTGAAATGACCTGCATCTCTGACAATATTGCCGGTCACATGGCATTTGCCAAGCTAGTCATCAACGACAACATCCTGAGTGACACAAGACTGCAAATAAAGTTATTTGTCACCACTTTTGGTGTTGCTCAAAACAAACCCATTTCATATGGTCGCGGACTGAGCTGCTGGGCAGATGTGACATTGCTGTGGTGTATGTGAGCGCAGGGACAGGGGTGGGGACAAGGTCATCCAGAGATCCGTCAGTCAGGATGGTCGGGCTGGTGGGAAGCCACACCCCACCTCACTCATCTAGCATTAAAACTGAGGAAGAGGAGGATGTGGATGAAACAGACAAACATTAAATTACAACAGCATTACTCGCTGTCTTTATCATTAAACATTTAATTAACTCCAGTTAGGATGGTCATTTTTCACATAGACATTTCAACATTACAAAATATAGGCCAACATACCCCAATATTATTTTTTGTTTGTTAAATTAGTCAGCATACTTTATATTTTATTAATCATACTGTATATTTTCCCTGTTGCCTTTTTTGTCTTTGGAGTTATTCCAGTTGATGACGATAAGTTACTATTGGGCTACTACAATCATATGCTTCTAAATAAACCCTAATAAAAAATGAAAACCTCAATAGCTAAAAGGACCTCATTCCAATAAAAATAAAGAACATTATCTTGTTATAAGTATGGAAAATCTTATGTCCAGCTGATGTCCATGACAGCGGACTGCAGAATAATTTAAAGCCAACAGGGATGTTCACCTTGCATTCTGAAATGTTTGAAGAAACATTTGAGGGAAATCTGCAACATTAGTTTTAGTTCACACAACAAAAATGTGATACTTTGGATCTACATGACATTGAAAACACTCCTAAAACACAGTTAGAACTGCTCATTGACAGGGTTGAGCATATTTCTTATATAATCTATTCCAATATTTTGCCTTTCAGGTTTGTCTACATTTATTCATTTAGCCGATGCTTTTATCCAAAGCAACATACAATTGCTATGTATGTCAGGGCTCGCACACCTCTGGAGCAACGAGGGGTTAAGTGTCTTGCTCAGGGACACATTGGTGTCTCACACCAAAGGCATGTGTCTTATCCACTGCCCCATCACCACCCCTTGAATCCTAGTTTAATTTCTTGGTACATTATTTTGGTGAGAGAAATAACTAACAAAAAAAACAATACAGTATTTTGAAAACAAACTATTTTTTGCTATGGAACACTGCTATAAATGACCATGTATCTTCTGATGTGTTTTGGTTTAAAGAAAAATTACTTCATCTCATTCACAAGTTGAATGATTGGTGATTTACATTTAGGTTACTTATGACAGTTGTGTTAGCATCAACTGATTTGAGTGCATTAAAACTGCTACTGCTTCGCTGTAGCACTACAGTTAGTGAGCAAATGTGCAAGAGTAATAATGTGAGGGGAACAGTTATAATGCATTATCTGCTGTGTACCTGTTATTTTCTTGAAAATTAGAGACCAGCGATCACTAAATAAAAAAAAAAAAAAAAAAAAAAAAGAGTTCCTTACATGACTTACTACTTTCTTAGTAATACACCCTTCACAAAGCATAACTTTTGAGAAAAATCTAGTTTTTCTGTTTAGTTTGAAAGAGCAAACCTAAACAGAATATGAGTGGTTGTAACTCTACATTTAGTGTTGAAGGGGAATCTAAAAGCTAACATTTAACAACAGGGCTGCAAAATATAAACATTTACATAGCTAGTCATTAAATGACACATTTAGTACATTAAATCACACGTTGTTTTTTTTTTACAAGTTAGTTAACGTTGCGTTACGAGGAGGCCACGACATCACTCAAAGAAAGCTGCTCTGTATTTTGGTGGATTCTCCAGCTTTAACGCTACGCTTTGGCTTCATTTGTTCTTTTCTCCAATTGTGAAACTGTAACGCTTGTATGCAATCACAAAAGGTTGACGGTAACGTCAGCCATATGGATGCAGATATTTACGTTAACGCTACAGTGCTTTCGCCATTGGCGTTGGTTAGCTAGCTAATGTTGCTAGAAAAATAGATTGCTAGCGTACCGCTAACATTGTCCAACGCTAATTAAAAGGCAACGTTACGTCGTATAGTTAGGGTTTGGGCTGTTGTTTTATTTGCCAGCAAAGGAAATACCATAGCCCTAACATAATGTTGGTTTAAAAATAATTGTCTTTTTTCTGCACTGACTGAGCTGGCCTTCGCAATCAGACGTTAGTTTTGCTGATGTTGATCAAGCTAACAGCAGCTAGCCAGCAGGTAGCTGCTCGCTGGCGCCCTCGCCCACTGAAATGTTAGTAATAATCGGAACATTTTTTAGCCCACCTGGTCATCGGTTTGATACGGTAGTTTAACAAGAGTATCTATCTTGCTGAGTGGACCAATGCATCTTTTCACCATGCTAATAACACAAGACACAACTAGTTCAAGACGAGATTGGGCGATAAAGACATTCGTGATGGCCGTCGTTGCGAGTTCCTCCCCCTCCCGATGATTAAGCTAACGGTTGTTAGCGAGCTAGCAATGGCTAACATTGACGCTGTGTAAAATTGGGTAAAATCCCTTTGCTGCCATTTCAGAGCGTGGCTGTTTACAGATGAAATAGCAGCACGCCACATGCACAGTCAAAATTTACCGAGCATCGAAGAAGAATAAAAAGATATGTATCTACCTTTTTTAGCTTCACTCTCCCGACGTTTGCAAGAGCGTCTAGTTTACAAACACAGGAAACGCCACAGGATGTAACCCACTCCCCCACACAGCAGCACAGCCTCTTCAAGCGGAGAGAAAAGGGTCATCTTCTTCTTTCAGCTCCTCGGGAACACAGAGTGCGACCACAATCTGCTTGTTAACCCGTTGTTTTTTTAAATATTGTTGTGGAGGTTTTACGTTATATCGACATTTGCTGTTGTTTATGGTGGATGTTGTTGAGCTGGCCTTTCAGTTTGTAGCTGATTCAGACGACGGCTGCAGAGACTCCGATGAAAAGGAAGGAGTGGACACTAAACCCACAGAAAACAGGGACACGCAGACATAGTGGCAGTTTCAGTGGCTCAGTCCGCTGCTCGTTTGTGCTGTATGGCCAAATTAATATTTGTTATTATATGAGTGCTATATGTTGTCGTTGCTCTTTTTAATTATGTAGGCTAATTAATATTGTGAATTAGCTCCTCCCAAGCTGCCATTTAACGGGCGATATGGCGTCACCGTCAATTGTGTCAGCATTGATTTATTTTAGTTTACTCTGCACTTTTCTCCCTTCTTACCCTGACAACAAAAAAATAAGAATTTGTTCTCTTTTTGAAAATTGTGAATGAATTTGTGTTTTTTTGTGTTTCAACATAATTTTCAGAATTTCTTTTAAACGATTGATTGCTGGCCAATAAGAGAGAATAATGTATGTAATATTTGAAAATGTTCAGTCAAGAATATTTCATTCTGGCTATATGTAAAACAATTTAAATCAGTGCATCAGCTGATAAGTTTACATTTGACCATATGTGTTGTTAATACATCAATAACTAGCCTTAATGATGTGGACATAAGCCTATTATAATACTATTATTATGAGTTAAAAATAATATGACAGTAAAATAAATATGTTTTCTCATATTGTTTGAGCAACAGCTCAGTAAGGTATTGTTTCATTAGCTGAAGTAGACCATTTGATAAGTGTGTGTTCCTTTGGTGGGGTGAGAAATAACAGACAAACCTCACAATCAAAAACTCATTCTAAAACCACTGTCTCACTGGCATATATCTTCCTGGCCCCAGAGTTATCAGGCCGCTTCACTGCAAGAGCTCCGGCGCTAAAGGATACAATGCCTTGCTCAAGGACTCTTGAGCAGACTGGATGATTACCAACACTGGAGCATCAAGAAAGGTCTTCAAATTATACCCATGGTCTTCCTTGTCACAGCTCCACCTTGTCTTATTTACAGCTGGTCTTATTTAGAAGGCAAATTTAATGCAAACACCCCATGCAGCATGTGCAGGAGCAGCAACGTATTTGTATTCCCATTTACAATTAATAATGAAGATATCTCAAAGGAATGGTTGTTCTGCAGACACTTAGCTAAACTGTAGCCTATTGTAAAGTTGTATTGTATAGCCTATATGACACTGATATTGTCGCCCATTTAGAGAATCCCTGAAAACCCCTGAATCACAACTCTATTTTAAAATGTATTCATTGGATGTCTGCTCATTTCTTTCTTGTCATTTTGTTTGCAGTTTGAGTAGCATTTTGTGTATGAAAAATGTTACATAAATAGGCTACATTTTCTTATGATTATTGTTATTAATATTACTGTAAGTATTTTACAGTTTAATCAAGCACTTAAAATAATCTTTTAATTTAACCTAACCTAATAAGAGCAGTGATCAACCAAACTCTGGCATCACTGCATTGTCAGTCTCAGGGGAATCAGTTACTGCTCTGTCACTGGACTGTCAGAAACCTGAGTTGATCAGGATGTCTGCTTGCTTTCTCACTTGCAGGGCGAGTATCGCTTGTTCTCGGGAATTTTTTTGGTCGGTAGTATATGCTAGGGCACCTCGCGCACCACCCCGCGCACCCTCACAGACATAAACGTACCAGGTAGGGGTAATGCAATACCTAAGGTCATTGGTGTATAAAATCACGTGACCCAGCTCTTCCACTCCCACGACACCTTTCTGTTCACTCCGCCTCTGTCTGTCCACACCGGGCGGTGACGCAGCGGCAGCAGCAAGTGTCAGGTGTCTCAAAGTTTCACTAAAAAGAGTGACTCGACGGAAGTTCGACAGGTAAGACAAAACTTAAAAGCAAGGATGTGAAAACATGGATAAATTTAACTTGAAGTATTGCAAAAATATCCTTATAAGCTTGTGAGTGTTTAGATTTGGGCGTAGATTTTTGTAATAACGCACGTGCGCATGCATGTAACTACTCGGTCTTGCCCTCAAAGAATTCGTTGTCTTTCGAGATAATCGATGGCAAACCAGTCCAGCTGCTGAGTCTGCGTAGGGTTAGGTTGCCACTTTATACACCCTACTCCTTAGTCTAAATACAACTTACATTTAACGAAATGATATTACAGTATTAAGTAGGCTATATTTAGGCCTCCTCTACGTAGCTGGAGTCTGGCTTTTTACAAATGTCACGTTCTCTATCTCATTGTGTTATACACATGAAATTAAAGTTCTTCAGATAACATGTTGGTCTCTGATCAGGGCTGTTAATCTTCAACACAAATCATGTCTGTTTTTTTTTACATTGCCTCAGTGCAGATTCTTCAGTTCAAACTCAGTTATTTCCATATAAACAACATCTTTTGTGCAGTGTTTTTTAATAATAATTGCGTCTTGGGTCAGTCATGTGTTAAACAATGCGAGCTCCTCCTTATCATGAGTCATACTGTATCTGACTGTGTTGTGGTTACTTGTTGTTAAGGAGAATGTGGCTTGAAGTGAGGGTTAAAGGTCAGTATCCACCTTGGCCTGATAACATGTGATGGAGATGAAGCTAAATGCTGGTGATCAGATTATCAGATTTAAAAATCTCATATATCAGATACCCCACAATGGTTCCAAGGCTCCACTTGCAGTGCATCTCACCCCCTGCTGAAACAGGACCACCTCTCTAAAAGCTTTGCATCACATTGCCTTTGACACTTCTGATTCATAATGATTTAAGTCAATGTTCTTTCTCCCAAAGCTTGAGTTCAGAGAAGTAACACATAACATATGTAATAGCCTATCATGCCAGTGTGGCAATTTATAAAAGATTACATTTACAGTTTGTCATGCAAAAAAAAATTATGTGATAGTCACCTGTAGAATACTCGTAGTTTCCTTTCTGTATCTATTGTTTTTATTTCCCTATAAGAAGAATAAAAAATTCCATTAACAAAGGTCAATGAAATCAATTACGGGTAAATGCAAATCTATGATTATGTTTTGTAGTTGCACGTGATTTATAGGAACAGAAATGTGTTACTTACAAATAGTGGTTTGTACAGTTTAATTTGGATTTGAATAGTGACCTCATCTGTGAGGATGTTCTGCAGAGTTAAATGGCCATATTAATTTCTTTATTCTCAGGCCTGCAAACCAGGTAACACGGAAGAAGGTCAGAATGTAAATCATCAGAATTGTTTCCACATACAGGAAGAGCACGCTATGACCCCACCCTGTTCTTTATTTAAATGAGCAACATTTCCTGCTGTGTATTGATTTTCAGATGACACCTCTGTTTAGATCTGCTATTCTCATTTGTGCACTTACAGTGAGAAAAACTTGAGTTTGATTCTCAATCCTAGTCGAGTTCATATGTTCTCCCTGTATCCTTGAGTTGCTCTTGCTTTCTTCAGCCGTTTAAGGATATGCAAAAGAGGTGGATTGGCAACTCTAAGCCCGGTCCACCTGAGTCTGTCAGTCTGTCAAGGGTGTGTCTTTACCTTTTCATCCAGTGCATGCTGGAATAAGCTCCAGCCCCCCGATATCCTGCAAAAGGACTAAGTTAACTAATGTGGAGCATCTTTTCGTCATGGCCACCAAGTTACAATATTGTGTGCTTAACCCAGGTACCCCTTCAGTAGTAACTGTACACAGCACGACACACAAGTATCATTCATATCATTGTGTTGTGTCTAACTTGGCTTTTTGTTGATCTTTGCCTCTGCCTATTTAGAAACACAAACAATAGCCTGACAATAAATGAAAGTAATTACATATAATTATATACAATTACATATTGTGAAAGGATCAATGTGTAATTCCTGGCCACATGCTCCAAACAAATTGGGGGCATCATTTCACCTCCTCCCCCCTCTGTCTCAAGTTTACAAGACAACAATTTGCTTTTAGTCGAGCAAGAGTGCTGTGCTTGTGTATAAAACATGGCGTCAGAGCTGTTACTACTTCACGTTCTGTTAATAATGTTGGTTCATTTTTGAATGTTTTAAACTATAATTCTGGCCACATTTTACACATTTCCCCCTTTAGTGTGTAATATATGAAATGTTGTGGTAATACATGTTGTAGTCATCTAAATTGGGGATTCTGTCGATAATATAGACAGAAGTGCAGAGTGTTTAAAATCAGGGCTATGTTGAAATTCACTTTAGTTCAAAGTCCTCCAACTGCTTGTCACTGGTATCGCTTTGCATCTGAGTGGTGACGTAATAGCTGCACCTTAGTGAAAAGGCTCCAACTGTAAGATAAATGATTATTGAGTCTGTCAGCTGTGCACAGTGGTGATTTAAACACATGGTTATAACATACTGAGCGTCTGAGCACTATAAGAGGGATCCATGGCCTGACATTAGGAAATTGGCAGACACAGAATTTGTATAAGAGGCTCGTCATCCATCTGCAACACATACTTAAGTGTGGGTTTGTTCGAGTGAAGTTAAAGAAGTATTGTGTGTGTGTTACCTAGTGTGGTTTTTGAAGGTGCTTTTCTCTGATCCTCTGTGAATGTTGCCCATGTCGAGATACCCTCTCATCATGATGATGATGATGATGATGTTTGCACTCTCAGGCTAGCCACTTGTAGTTTGCATTTCTGTCTGGCAATCAAGTGCAAGAGATAGAGTGCAAGTCTGAACGTGTTAACTTGTTTATTTGCATGCCTACCTGTATGAGCACTTTTAAAGTATGTGCAGGCACTCTGATATGTATGTCACGTAGCGGGGGTGCGACAAGAGGTAAACTGATGGAGAGCATATGGCAAATCAGTGATCTCACACAGCAGTAGTTTTTCCTTGTTTATTCATTTAAAACAGGCTTGTTTGGGAAATGATTTAGAAGCGAAGTTTTAATAAGTCTAACACTGAACTTGGCTAATGGTAATTGCATTTGTATTTCAGGTATTCAGATAGCTGCCAGAGATGGAAAGTGGTCCCTTCAATCGACGGTCCTGGGTGACACAGTCTGTGCGAGTCACTGCGAAGGAGCTGTCACTGAGTGGCCGAGGGAGAAACAATGCCATTGCTGAGCGCTTCTCCAAGTGAGTAACACCTGGTTTTCAGTAATGTTTGCTGTTAATTTACACTTATTTACACGTATCTGTAATACAAAAAATGAATGCTAAATACATTTCTAGATAATGCTGTCGTGGATGGCCCACATGACAACCTCTTGCTCTTAATGACATTTGCTCTTCCATCAGTGTTTTATCAATGTTATGTTGAAAATACAAAATTTATGAGTTCTTCTTAGGGATATACTGAGGTACACTGATGTACTGAAAATTACCGCAAATAAACACCTTAAAATTATGTTTTATTATTTTGTATTACAGAGAGTTTGTTTACAATACATAAAAATACTCAGTTCATCTAAAAACTTTTTTACCCTAAAAATGTAATATCGCAGTGATATTTAAATAAGCTGAAAGGTAGAATAAAATCTCACTAAAATCAAAAAACACCTTGCAAGATTCTTGGTCACCAGAGGTCAGTGTTGTGTCTGTCTCTCTCAGGTATCAGAGAGCTGCAGAGGAGTCAAGTGCAGAGAAGAAAAAAGGAGTAAGTATTTCTGTAAAGCTTCCCATACAGGATGCTGGAGACGTTTCTTGGGGTTTATGAAAGAGTAGTGTACAGCTGTTACTGAATCTGATACACAGAAACACTTCACTAGATAATAAATTGTTATTCACAATCTTAAATCTATGATACATCTTGTTTACAGCATATTGACAAGCCCCTTTCCTAGCAAACTACATGATTAAATGAGGTGTGTGTCTTTGCTGCATGTCTTGCTTCATTTACTCTGTAGCTGCTGCTGTAGCTGGTGCTAAACTAATTATGGCGTGTTGAGATGAGGAGTACACACACACACACACACTCACCATGCCAACACACACTGTCTGGGCCAAATGGCTTGTCTTAACTGACTTCTCATTGGCCACTTGTTGCGATGGGCAGGCTATCAAACCCATAATCCTACTACAGAGTAATCCCCTTGCAATGCTCTCTGTGGCTCCAACTGTAGGTTAGCTGCTTTGTCAGTGTGAAAGACTGATAAACAAAGCATAAACTGATCAGCTAATACCATGAGGAAATATAAGGTAATGTTGCTGTAGATGTAGTGATTGTTGTATGTGTGTGAGAGAGCCAGCTGCTTTAAAAGCTTGTTAGCTTCTGTGGTCTTTGTTTAATCTGGCTGGTAAATTTTTGTCCACAAGTTTAATTTACTTTTTAGTGTGATCCATCATAGTTTGTAATCATTTTCAGAAACCACTAGTATGTGTGGATATGAGCTGATGTCACTATGACAGGGATACAGAAGTCTAGTTAAGGTATTTGAGGATAACACTAGTGTCCTGATGTGTCAGAGGCAAGTTTGAATGAGCGGCATAAATAACCATCTGTCTTGTCTGTTTGTCTGCCTGTGTGTGTGTGAGGCGGAGTTGGGGGAAGGGGGGACTTTTCTAACACAACAATGAAATAATTAGTCCATTAGATAAATGACAGAAAAGTCTTAAAAATATCAAAACATTTTTGGTTACAGCTTCTCAAATGTGAAGATTTTCTGCATTTGATGTAATTGAAAGCTGATTATTATTTTGAGTTTTGGGACATCACTTTGGGCTCTGCTAACTTGCAAAGGGCATCTGTGATTATTTTGTCCGTAAGATTTGCTGATAAATGGAAAATAATTGTGATAAGTATCAGAGAAATCTGTTCTGTCCACATCGTTCACTCCTATTTTAATTTTTTGTAGTAAATTAGTGTTAGGACCAGTTAACACCATAGACGTTTTGTGAGCTGGCAGCAAATTGGGGAGATATTTTCTTTCATGGTGCATGCTCCTCCAATGTTGAAATCTGCAAACAGGCTTGATGGTCTCAAAATTTGCCCTCATGGTATCAGCTGGTCTCCGGGCTTGTTGGACTTGGAGAGTGGAACCAATAACTGTGGTCAGTCTTCCAGTCAGCTATCGCTGCATATTCAACCACTGATCAAAAACCACAAGATGGGTTCGGTACAGTGGTCTGTCTGTCCAGAATCTGGTTAGTTTGGAGTCCTCAGTAAGGAATATGTTGGGAAAGTCAAAGCATCCTTATGCATGAGTGATTTGTAGTGAACCATTCACAGTGTGTATAACGTTTCTTCTTTAACACATCCGTCAATCGAGTCTTTCTGCATACAGTTCAATTAGTTTTAAATTGTGTTGAACAAAGAGACACCCAATGTCGGTCCATTTATACGTAACATTTTTGGCAAATATTTTTGAAGTTCTCCAATCAATGGCAAATGTTTTGCTTGATGTTGTGTGGAGTGTCTCTTCTGACGCTGCACTTCAGGACTGGACTCAAGTCCAGATCTGACTGAACGTCTGTCATTACAGCGTGTTTCTTTTGTGGAGCAACCTCTCAGAGTATCTGAGTTGTGAGTAGTGTTTAAAGATCTGTATAAAATTCATCTGCGACTCATTCCTGATTTCACGTGACGATTTTTTTAATAGCACCATATTGTCTTGTATTCCATATTTTGTGTCATTTCTTTGCCTTATCTAAAATACTTAATTCATTCTATGAAGATAAGTGCTACCAATTTTTAGTACTGTTATGTTCAGATGTCATTTGTGAGTGGAAAAATTTAACCCGTCACAATGAGCAAAGAGTTAACTTTTCCCTGAATGTATCATTTCCTGCTCTGGTTGGTTTCCTGGGTTTTCTCTCTCTCTCTCTCTCTCTCTCTCTCTCCATTCACTTTCCTGGTGTTAAAGGGGTTGGGCTAGCTGTTACTAGCAGATTTTGCCTAGCTGTTAACATCTGGGAGAGCTCTGCCTCTCACTGTCTCTCAGCACACTGACCTGTAGAGAAGGACCAACCAAAGGACCCTCATTTTCCTTGCTGTCTGGTTGTGCTTACACCTCGTTTAGCCACTCCAACGCATTCAAAGAGGTTTCTTTTTTATTTCTTTTGGCTTAAAAAGCAGGAACAATCTTGTCACTGTCCAGCTCATTCTGTTCACCCCGGACTTGCCTCACAAAGACAGTAATTGTGTGATTTTTGTCCCTTTTGTTCAATCCTTTTATTCTTATGTTCTTATTTCTTTCCTCTTTCCTTTTTTTTTTGTCTTTGTGTCTCTGTGCATGTTCATTGAACTTATTTGTAGATGTACCAGATTCATATGATGTACTAATACGCTAAGGCAGCTATGTCTTTTGGGGACTAATTTTGTGTTTTTGTTAGTTTGTCACCCATAATCATCTCTAAAGTTTTAAAATAAAATTTATCAATTTGTTTTTTGAGGAATTGACCTGACATCATCTGAGAAGCTTTGCTTATAAAAGCTCACATTGTTTTCCAAGATTTGTTTGCTTAGTTTGATTAGTTTACTTATGATTTTTTTTTTGACATGTCCACATCCTCTTTGTTCAACTTGTCGTTCCTCTTTTATGATTAAGGAAGTCCCGCGTCACACAGCTGTAGTGAGCCGCCTGTTGTTCAGTTATTCTGTTTGCTGCTCAACATGTTTTGTTGACATGAATGGCTAAGTGGTGAACAGAGCCCTCCTCAGTGTTTTTTGGGAAAGGTAAAGTTGTCGTGTGGAAAGGAATGCAGCTGAAAAAACCTGCCTGCATGCTCAACCCTACTATGTTCATCTTGGGCCAATCGTTGCCTTTAGCAGCCGCAGCAAAACATCTATTTC
The DNA here is from genome assembly GCF_021292245.1 of Micropterus dolomieu. NCBI lineage: Eukaryota > Metazoa > Chordata > Actinopteri > Centrarchiformes > Centrarchidae > Micropterus > Micropterus dolomieu. The sequence goes on from NC_060167.1 coordinate 23,843,054, forward strand.
CTGGACCAACTTTGAACAGCTGTTCACCTCATCTGTCGGTCAAGCCAAGTTCAGATCCCGGCATTTCCTTTTATTCTATCATTGCTGGATTGGGGTTTAAGCTGTATATTTAGTATTGTATAGGCTTTGTTGCTAAATGGAAATACTTTTATAATATAGCTAGTACAGTTTACAAACTTTATATTGTTTTTTCAGTTTGGCATGCTCACAATTTAACTGCTTTTAATCTCTTCCCCACAGGCATCTGAGAGTGCGGCACCCTCCCTGCGGTCAGCCAACCTGAGTGCTCTGAAGAAGCGCTGGGAGCAGGTAGGGAGCGTTGGTCAGGACAAGCCTTCTTCTGTCCCACCGCCTAGCCAGTCCAGCTCTCACTGCAAGCCTCCGGCTCTGTCCAGGGCTGCTTCTGTCACTGAGCACTGTCCACCATTAAAGAGCCCCGGCCTACAGACTGCTCAGGTAGGTCAACTTGCAGCCAGTCGTGTCCAGAAGCCCTCAGCAGCTCCAGAAGCACCCAAAGGTGACGAACACAGAGGGATGGACAGGGATGTGCAGACACATGAGCAAGTTCCAACCAGCCCCTGTGCCTCTTATGAAAAACCCCGAGTGCCACTGAACAACCTGAAGATGAAGTTTGAGAAGGGAGAGGACACCAAGGTAATTATAGACTTGATATTTGAAACACAGATGAACACTTCAGCAAGCACTGAAAACCCCTCAATACATTAATAATTACATTATTTAAAGGTGGGTATACAATTCTGCATACATAAAATACAATTAAATTGAGCGAACAACAACACAGCAAGTAATGTTAGCTAAGTTATGGGTTGGCAATCTCACTACAGTTGCTGCTGCAAAGCTAACATGAAGCTAACATGCAGAGAGGATGAGACAGTCGCAGAGCCAGCAAACCAGCTCCAGACAGCGATACTCACAACTCTCCCGCTGCTATAGCTAACACCACAACAGAATGCCTTTGCAAACTGTAAAGTGAACTGAAAGTAAGCTGAATGTCCGTGGGCAAGTAATTTAACATTACATGGCACACAAATCATGACTGGAGTGGCTGAAATCGTGTCGGTCCATGTACAGAGCCAATGCTATTTACAAGCACCAGATTTTTTTTCCAGCTAGTGAACCGTGAGGAGATATTTGCTGAATCTGACAAAAAGTGATGCGTATTGGATTAGAATCGCTTACCCTAACTTAAGAACCTGCAAACCTGGCACAAGAATTCTCAGTTTATGCATACATTCAACACTGATCGAGATCATATTTGTTTCATGAATGACTCATGAATAAGGTATTTTCTTCATTGACAGCTGTGACAGCTGTGCATAAATTGGCCATGTTTCTTAGGCACTAACCATGTAACAGTACTGATGTTGGTCTGCCCTGTAAAACATTCCTCTAGAGAAAAAAAGCAGATTGTTTTTCACATGTGGCGAGTTTTATGTTGCATAGCCTGAAGCTGCGTTTTGCGACCACAATTAATTTACATCTTTAAAGGAACTCTTAACCACTTGCAAGGCTTGTTGCATCGCCATACAAGGTTTGTCTAATTGTCCATTTTGTCCATCAAATCAAAAACGACTGATACTAAACTAAAGCATTATTATTTCTATTGTGAATCTGACTGTGTGATTAGTTTACACTGGAAAAAGATAAAAAGTCACCTGTGACTGACCATAATGATAGCTTTTCCATCCAGCAATACTACTGAACAGTTAAAGCCAAGCTCCTTTCTTTGACCCTGCTGTCTGTGCAGAAATACTCAGTGCTAGGGTAGTTATGTGTCTAAGATTTTCATGTCTTTTCATTCTCAGTTTCCCATGTAGTCTTGATCCACCTGGATTTTCTCCCCACCCTCTCTCTTCTTCCCTTCCACTCTCTCCGGGTGTGTCTCTCCTTCTGAGCCCAAAACAACAAGCCCTCCACTCTTCACCTTCCATAGCTGAGGAATGCAGAGACATTCCTGACCTAGGGGCTGTTTCATTCTTCAGAGAATCACCTCCAAGAAGCAACTGTCTTTATCTTGCTTGCCATTAGCCACAATGTGTATTCTGGAGAACAGTCCTGGGCTTCAGTTTGAGGTTTTAGTTCTCCAATTGTTGTTTTTTTTAATGTCATTGTTGTGGAAATCACAGTTCTTTGTGGGGCCTCACTAAATTTCAGAAACATGGACATGAGCGAATGTCTCAGAGACCATACTTAAATAGAGAATGAGCATATGTTTCATACTATTTTACTTTCACATCATATTCTTCAGGGAATACAAGTGCTGCAGATAATGCACCCTTGGCCCTGACTAAATGAAGTGTTGAATGTTTTATAATCCAGTTGGTGTTTGGGTTTACGTGGCTGAGGAAGATAGCAGCACAACAGGACTCCACAATCCCAGTAGGCTATTTTAATTGGTCCAAAACTGTTTTCCACTCATTGTGTGTAGGATAACTGCTGACAGAAACTGTCTTGGTAAGATGTTAGGGCACACACACACACACACACACACACACACACACTCACACTCACACTCACGCGCAAAGCTCATTCTTTTAGTAAAGTGCAGTGGAACAGTTTTAGTTCTCTGGACTGCAGGTCAAAGGCATGTTGGTGGCTGTAGTTACCTGGCATTTCTCTGTCTCAAGTGCAGTGTTGCTGAGATAGAGCCTGTGATTTATTGTTTGGAAGGAGACCTTATGAAACGGCGTCAAAGGCCTTCATGTGATGAGTAAAGGTAGAACATGGAGGCAGAATGTTAGTGTGTCCCTGAAGGCTTAATTTTAAAGCTGCACATCTGAAGAATTCTGGACAATACATGAAACGCTGATTCATTTTGGAAATTTGGGGGTTTAGCAATATTAAAATTCTTTTATGAGATTTTATGAATTTTATGAGAACAGAATCATTTCATACCTTCTGTTTTACACCGAGGACTCATGTTCTGGTCATGTTCCTCAACACAGTGCTGACGTGTGTGGGATGCTTTTACACCAGTCCTGATGACTTGTGATATCCATGTGTGATGCACACACGGGGAAATAGGACAGGCAGTGCCTCATGCCTCACATACAGGCTGTGAAACTTGTACGTTAACCTGGATACTCACAAGTCATTCGAATTTCCGACTTTCTCTCACCCTTTACAATAATTGACAGAGGCTAAAATAGTGGCCAATAGCATGAATCACACACAAACTGACCTTTACTTTTACAACATGTTGTTTCTGTAAAAATATGTTCTGTACATTGCTGGAAACTTACGTCATAAACGTAAATACTAGTACAGTAAAATTACATTTTATATGTAGGTCCAATTTACTGGGCAGTATGGTGGTCTTTAAAATGATATTTAAAGATTTTTCTCAATTGTCATTTCTCGTGTATAAATTCATTGCTAGAGCATGTTCACAAAAAAATGTCTTTAATTAGAATGTAAGATTTATATGAGGCTGTTTTTGTGACGCCCGCCCGCCCTGGCCCTGCATCTATCGTTTTTCCAGGCCACTTTAGATGAAACCAATGCCCACTCCCGTATGTCCCCATGGACAGGATATGACAACATTTGCTTGGAGCAATGAATTTGATGAATGTACTGTTTATCAGCGTGTTGAGTAATGGGAAAATTTATTTTTATTATTAAATTAATTTTCTTTTAAATTTTTGTTACTTCCTCCCCTCATAGATTTATAGTAATGTTTGATTAAAGGACAGGAAGGCAGTAAATTGATAATGTTGCAGATAAATAAATGTAATGATTAATATGGCAGAACAGAAAAAGTTTATAGCACTAGTTCTGTAAACTGGACCTCTGACTCTACCAAACATTTTTCTCTTACAGGGTGGCAGGACGACACTACGCAGCACTTCATCAGAGGACGCGGACCAACATGGCGGTAAAGACAAATACACACACGAATACACACAGCCCTTTGGAAAATTAACTGAGGTTTTGTACATATCAGTGTAGGTGGTGTACAGAAGCCCTGTGAGGTAACTGAGAGTGATTCATTTTTTAAGTCTGATCTTAATTGTTTTCTCTCCTGTTAATAACTTAAGAACAGGTAATAAAAAGGGTTTTCCAGGTGAAAAACATTTTGTTTTGTCTCGAAGTGTTTGTTGTTGTAATACTCATTTTGGCCACAAGATGCTGAAGTGCACCTCACGTGCTAAATACGACTGACAGCATTCATGTTTTTTTCCAGGTGAGTTTAAATTTGTCTATACACTCTTACCACAATGTACATACAGTATATTGTGTGCTAACAAGTTATGTAACATTGCTGTGTTTCCTTTGGCTAGAAATGTATTTTTAAATTGGCACTTCACCTGGAAGAAAAAATTAAAGCTAGCCAAAATAACATGTTTTCACCTGCCCAAAAGTTTTTTTTTTTACCTGTTTTCACAGATGAAATAAAGGAGCTTAATAAAAATATATCCTGGTAAAAGACCTAAACACCGGAGAGATATCAATTTAGATTTAGATTTAGTTAGAAAACAGATCACCGGAATTGTTTTTTCTCACTTGCCTCGTAGGACTTTTGTAGTGATACAATACACGCAATTAAATTAATTGTCACCTCCTAACCTCTAACCTTTAATCCCAAAACGACTTGTCTGATCTTAACCTTAAAACACACTTATTTTAAACCTTAGGGCTATGTACATATGTGGGTGGGCAGTGTTGTTTCAGGAAACACAGTTGTGTGTGCCACAAGTGGATCATGTTTAATACTTATTCTTATAATAACTGAAGACCAATCATTAGTTTCTTTAATGAAATGCATGAGTTTACTGCAGAATTGCCACAGTCAATGCTTTAAGTGTGATAATCTGTTCTGCTTTAGGCCTGTCTGTGTCTGACAGAGTGTTGGAGTCGACATCACTGAGGGAGAAGATGGCCAAGTTCCAGGCTGCCGTTTCTAAACAAAGCACCACTCGCTCTGTGAGTTCATGCAATAGGAGCTGAATTAAAAACATGTTGATAACATAGGACTCCAAAAAAAAAAATATATATTTTCAAAAAATCAGTGGAATGTAATTTTATAGTGAAACATTTTTTTTAAAAATACAGAGATTAAAACATTGCAATTACATTCTTCTAATTGTTGTTGATTATTATTTTGTCTGTAAATAATATTGAGTATCGTCTAGACCTGCTCTATATGAATAGTGCAATGAAGTAAGTCCAATAAGTAAATAGATAAGTGATCATATAGGGGGATTTAATTATGTACAAACTCACTGATCGTCACAGTATTTCCCAGATTACTGGAGTTTGCCCAACCGCAATAAAAAATAACAGTTAACACCTTTTAGACCTTTTATTAAAAATGGTCTGAATTGAGTAAAGTCTCATGCACTGGGTTTTTAAGATAACTGAGCTCTGATAAAATTTGTTAACAAGCCAAAAGTTAAGTTTTCTTTGCCTTTGTGTTTCTTCCAGGGTCTGGCCCCAGAGGTACCTGCACCAAAAGCATCTGCACCAGTAAATCAGGAACACATTCCTGCACCTGAGTGTAATGGTGGGCGCATACTCCAAGGACACATTTCCACCTTAATGTTATTAATACAGCATTACCTGTAATTTAAAGTGTGACATCGAACAGACGGGACTAATGTTAAGTGTGTCTGTTTCAGGGGAGAGCAGCGAGCAACTCAAAGCATCTAGGGTGAGTCAGTCATCACAACAAGCAGGAGACATGCATGAATTATCAAAAGAAAACCAATTTCAACCCTTGTTCATTATGGATATATGTGGCTATTGTGTGTTTAGAAGTTCTGCCCACCGGTGCAGGAGACGTGCATCGTGTGTCTAAAGACAGTGTACCCGCTGGAGAGACTGGTAGCTCTTCAGCATGTCTACCACAAGAGTTGCTTCCGCTGTGTTCACTGCAGCGCAAGGCTCAGGTTTGTCGCATATTTCCTGAATTTAGTAAAATTTTCCTTGTGTCTTTTGATGTAAGCAGTAACTGTACTTTAAATCTCCTCTATCGCTGACTGAACCACAAACGGAAATTTGCAGAATATTGTCTTTTCTACTCTCTATTTTTAGTCTTGCAAGCTTTGCCTCTCTGCACGGTAACGTCTACTGCAAGCCCCATTACAACCAGCTGTTTAAAGCTAAAGGCAACTACGATGAGGGCTTTGGCCATCGGCCTCACAAGGAGCTTTGGGAGCCTCGAGCTGATGGAGATGAAAGTGAGGAAGTGGTGAAGACAAAAGAAAAAGAGGGACCAGCATCTGTGACCCGTCGAGCTGAGAGTATCTCAGACAACCAGCCAACCCCAAATGGGGAAACATCCCCACAGGTTAAGGTTACAGACCTGAAAGTCTTAATGGAGACACGTGTGCAGACACATGCCAGCTCAGGTGAGAAGCTCCAGTCTACAGAGAAGCCAGCTGAGAAACGCCGGCTGAGGATCGCCTGGCCTCCCCCGACTGATGAGGGCCACTCTGGAACAGCAACACTTAGTCCAGTCACGGAGGGAACTGCTTCAGGCCGACCCTGGAGAGCCAAGTGGCCCCCAGAGGGAGATGTTTCACCATCCTTCCAGAGCTCAGATCGTGCTGAACTGAAGAGCCTGAGGAGGAGTTCTTCTCTAAAGGAGCGCATTCGGCCTTTTACAATCGCAGCTAAACCCACCCCGGCAACCAGTTCGGGACCCAGGGAGCCTCGTCGCCCTCTCAAATCCCTGCTGCAATGGAGGGCATCATTTGAGGAGCAAAACTCATCTGAAGAACCATCCAAGGAAAACAAGCCAGAGCTTGAGCAGGTGAAACAGCAGGAAAAGAAAGAGCCGGCGATCCCTCAAATACCAAGTGAAGATGCGGCAAATACCTGTGACACCATATCAGAGGAGGATGTGAAGACTGCGCCCAAGCGTCAGGAAGACAGAGACAGGCAAGCACAGAAAGGAAAGGCTGCAGCAGACGAGATGGCGGTAGAAGAGGGCTCCCTCAACATCTTGCAGTCCCCCTCTTCACCTTTACAGCCAAAACAGAACCGCGCCTCCCAGGATGTGGGTTTCTGGGAAGAGGACAAAGAAGGAAGTGATGCAGAGGAGCTGAGTGCAGAGGATATAATCAAGAGGAACCGCTACTATGAGGAGGAGGACTCCGACCATTAAGCACATCTTACTGTCACGTCCATCCACCATACAACAGTTCTGTTTTCTAAGTTTATTGGTAGATAACAAATATAGCTTTGCTAGATTTTATAATGTTACAGAAGTGATGTGTAATATGTATGTGTTGGTGCATATATATTGCAAAAACTGCCTTTAATTGTTAAAGTACAAATGATGATTTTTTTTTTTTTTTTTTTACATTTTAATGATTTACTGTAAAAATATATTTTACAATTTTTATATGACTCCTGATTACACTGGAAGGTGGGCCTCTATTAAATTAGTCATTGCATCTCTGGACCTCCTCCCTTGACAATATCAGTGGCGTATATTTGCAGGTGATGTGTCCAAAAACCATTATACTTTTATGTGGCACTTTAAGTGCTTTTTAATGACAGTCACTCTTCTACATAAAGCAGATACCAAAAAGCATACTCAAGTACAGATGAAGACATTATCAGTGTCGGTGCTCCAACGTGTCCAGCGGCCTCTCTGCTTTATCTCCTCTCATTGACAATATGCAGTTTACTGCTTTGATTGTTATTTAGCCTTTACCTTCTCCCACCACCTGAGCAGTCATAAGTAACTAAAGATCGTTACATATCATTACAGATGAGTCAGTAAACCTTAATAACATTATCCTGGCTTGGTAAAAATACACGTAGAGCTATACAGAAAGGGAAATTGCAAAGTGAGTATCTTAAGCATATGTGTAGCTGTGTAAAGGAGGCTTCATATATTATGTGATGGGGGTCAGAACTTCTCTGCTATGGCTCTGTCTGAGTCCAATTGCATTTATTTCAACCTGGCCCATATCTTTTCCTGAACTGTTCTTATCACAATAAAAGGAAAAAATATAATGAATCAAGGTTTCTGCTGATAGCTATCCTTTCAAAATAATAGCACAGTATACAGTACATCATCTCTTTGGGCCTTCTGGATTTGTGTGTAACATTTTCAAATGTGATTCAGTTTATTTGGTATGTAAACACTTTGTATGTGAAAATGTGCCACAGAATATATGTTTGCACTGCAGATTATTTTCTAATAATTTGTATAATGACACATTGGGCTGTTGTTGAATCATAATTAAATATCAATGATGAAATCCAGAGTCCGTACAAAGCTGACACTGCCTTTTTCATGATACATCTTACTGAAACACTAGCTGTTTGACTTACTGTGCCTTTGTTTTCTATCTTTGGTAAAGAACAAACATTTTAAATATCATGCACACTGAGGTAAACAAAACAGGGTCATGGTCCATCTGGAAAAATGGAACTACCAGCTTCCGGATGAGTGCACTTTTTCGCAGGAGATCATCGTTTCAAATTAATTTCCTCACTTGCAGGCTATAGTCAGATTATTATCTTACTTAATGTATGTCTTTATACCAGCATCATTTCATGCTGGCAGGGGCATTCATTTCCATTTGAGAAGAGACAGCCATGATAACAGTTAAGCCAAGGTCACTTTTAACTGGATGACTGATATCTCCTTTACAGAATTTGGTTAAATAGACTTTTCAGATTTTACAATATTGATGCTCACATAGTCAGCACGATGTTATGCAGTTCTCACTTTTGAGTTATAAGCACCACTCTTGTAAGTACTTAATTTATTTACATATGTATTATTAATGTACATGTACACCCGAGACATTGACACAAAATGTCCAACTTCAATAAGCCCTAATTTATGCCATAATTTATATACTTCTCAGAACAGCTTCTTCAATTCATCACCTGCTATAAGATTTGTTTTTTTCATAATTTTACCCCGGTACTACAACACACAACTATATTCATTCTACACAATTTCTGGATTGAAATATTGGTTTTCATTTTAAAAAACTTAAAAAAAAAAGATGATCTAATTTGCATTTTAAGTCAACACACAGCAATAAATGTTATCATGAAACTTCACACAACAGAAAAGAGCGAAAGCAGTCATTGGTGCAGTAAATATAAATATTCTTTATATTTTAAAATTATTTTTGGCCTGATTCAACTTCATTCATGATTTATTACACAAAAGACAAAGTAGGGCTGAATAGTAACACTGTGTGGCAGAACACCATTATTAGCTCTCGTGAACTAAGATGATGAATCACCAAAACTAGACAATGATTGTGAAAAATGACACGAGTACACCCTGTCTACAGTACAGGCTGATATTAGCAGCACATGAGCATCACATGAACACCAGAGTCTTTACATTTTCTTGCTGACCATGGAGACACCTCATGGATGCAATTCTTCCTTATTCAAATGAATATCCTGGCAGGATATGGAGTCCACTTCATGGATCCAATGAGGTGTTTTCAGATCCTTTCTGTGACTTACAGACATGTGGCATCTTTGGAGGGAGGTTTTCAGTGTGAATGTGGTTCCACTAACTTCAGAGTCAGCATAAACTAAAAACCTACACCTGGGTCCTACTACCAGGTGTATCAGGGTCCAGACTGGACCAATTCACACAGGCACTTTGCTCAGGTCAAACATTTTAAAAGCACTCTGGTTGTAAAACTTCAACAACGTCAATGAAGTTATGTTTATAACAAATAAAAAATGGAAAAAATAATACACAGAAATACAGGTAAAATGAAAACCCTTCTAAATTACAGCCTATTCTTATATTTTTTTATTAATATATCTCAACATGTAGCACAGACATCTGCAGAGAGGCCTGTTATAAGTGTAGTTTGAATTGATACTAGAAGCAGCACCTTTATTTGGTAAATGGTAGGTGTTGTGTGTAAAAAGAACTACATCTTTACCATTGTAAAGAGTCGGGGGAAACAGTCAAAGTTTTCTTAACTTTTAAAAAGATCGATTCCTTAGGAAAACAATAACCCAGTTTGTGACCCAAAAAATAAAAAATATAATAAAAAATGTGTTACAGGTTTGTGGAAATCACTGGTTGATTTCAACTCACAGCAAAATCACAAAAACCCATAGAAAAGACAAGGTATTTTATTTGGATTGTCAAATATACCTGAGAGCAGCATATATATCTGTTACAGTATGGCTTCACTTTCAACATTCAGATCTTTAGCAAAATATTCAAATGTTGCACTAACAACATATTTACAGCTATACCATGTTTAGTCCTCAATTATTCTTGCCCTGACAGAGTTTAAGACGCAAGAGAATTGCTCCTCACAGGTTTCCCTTTTTGAGACATTTGGTATCCATTTCATCCAAAATGCCTCGCAGAAAATATCAATATCACGACTCATATCATGAAAATGTGTATTTTCTTCTGTGAAGGCTAAACTGGGTTTGGTTTGCGAGTTACTTTTGTTAACTTAAATATAGAGATCAGTAATCTTCTTGGTTTCTGTGTGTGTGTGTGTAAGGCAAACTGTAAGATTCATGATTGAAGAACGTGTGTAGGTACACGTTGACACCAAATGTATGAAAAACACATTCAAAGCAATATGCTGATATGTCAACACTCATACAGTCACCTCGGTAATTGTTGGTCTAAATATGTTTGGGGTTCTTCCTCTAACATGATTTTGGTTTTACTGTCACAAATGTTTATCCCTAAATTGTTGGCGTGATTAAGACAGTACATCGTCTACAATTTGGTTAAAACTATACCTGATTTAAAAAACGACTACAGCTAGTCATGATATAAAAACATGATTTGGATTTTTTGCTTTTAAAACTGCTTACTCCATTTTAACAGTTATAGGTCGTAATGATGGTTTGGATTTAATTTCAATAAATTGTTATTACATTTAATTATCCCATAATTCCTACTTCATGCGGTTTGCACGGCTGCCAGAAAATATGCCATAATGACTCCCATGTCTGAACAAGCACAAACACTCGTACAGAACCACAGCCATAAAGCAGCTACTTATACTCACGGTTAATTCAGTGCACTACTCTTCTTTTTTTTTTGGAAGACTTTATGAGCATTATTTAGACTATCACTCTCACCACTGAGTGTCAGTAACGCACCACCAACAGGGAGAAGAACAGCAGACCTCCGGTAACAAGGACAATATGACTGCAGGCTGTGAGAGTGGCGCTGTTGAAATTTATTATTGCTGATAAGAGGGTCCACTTGTTAGCTGGGCTCTAATTGGATTTTTACATTCATTATTCTGGTGAGACCCTTTTTTGGCATGTTATTTTATTAACTTTACTTTGTGTGATGGCATTGTCAAAAATAGTGCTTTACCCTTACAAACCCATGGTTTAACAGTTTCCTGTAAAACATTTTCATTATGAAGCACTTCTCTGAGGCACGCATGTAACATTAACCTGCATTATTTTGATCACTCTTACTGAAAAACTTTCTGCCAGAATGTTTGATCATTCTTACAGCATGAGGGAGCCACGGTCAGTGACTTTTCAAGTAACATCTTGGAGGTACTATGTATTTTCGGATCTCCAAAATGTACCGGAGCTCCATCATTCATCCTTACTCTGATTTCACCACTTGGTTTTCATTTCCTCCACTCTGCTCAGCCGCTGAGGGGGTGCAGGTCCACTCTGACCTTCTCCCCAGTGCTCATCATGCCAATCGTGGGGTACAAGCCTCCTACAGGTAAGGCCACTTCCCTCCGGCCCACCACCTTTCCATTTCTGGTGAAGAACACCTATTCAAACACAAGGCGACAGCAAAGAAAATCATGCAACAATATGCATTGAAGGTTTAAGAGTCCCTGGTTTTATATTCTTGGACTTTGACAGCATCTCACCGTGACCTTTCTCCCCTCCATATCTTCTCGCTCATCTTCCTCATCGTCATTGCTTGCATACAAGTCATTCTGAACCTCACTGGCCTTGGGAGGCACATCGAAGTCCCAGTCATCCACTTCATCTGAAAGAACCCAGAAAGACAATTAGAGACTGAACATGATGAGGCACAGTGCTTTTGGAAACAATTTAATGATGTTCACTTCCACCATCAAGGCTGTAGTCGCGTGGAAACATGATCCCACAGCCCATAATGTCGCCTTCAAAGCAGCGTGGTCCAAAGGCATCCCCGACCCCACTGCCCTGGAACAACTTGCCATCATCTACGAAGAACAACAGCGGATCAGTGCTTTGCGTCACATACATGCAAGACAGAGATGCAACTTTCAAAACACAAAACAACGTCTGCCATTGCTCTTTTTGTTTGGTTGAGCAGTGTGACGTCACATTTGCCCGTTCATTTTCTGAACCACTGGTCCTGTTCAACCGACACACACTGTACAGACAGACAAATTAGTTCCCACTCAGTCCTACAGGCAATTTAGCATTTCCAGTTCACCTGACCTACGTGACTTGGACTGCTGGAGGAAACCAGAGCAACCAGAGGAAACCCACGCAGACAAAGAGGAAGTACATGCATCAAATATTAACTCGGAAAAATAATACATGTAAGTTTAGTGGAAACAGTTTTCAGCATTGCCCTGTTCTGGCTAGTGGAAGCCAAAGAACGCAACACAGACATCAATAACAACCCTTTAAATATTTGATTATTATTGACATGGCTATCAATAATAATAAAATATTGACAGAGCTGTACTTTCTAACATTGCCAGATGCATGTGACAGTTTGGTGGCATTAACAATGTAACTGTTGGTGACACAATGAATGTGTGCGCTACAAAATATACAACTGAACAGAAGACACTGGTACTGCCCATAATGATGAATGGTACTGATACAGATCATCAAGCACCAACCACAACACACCTGCATGATAGGCTATGGACCCTCTGCTCCAACCTGGATGTCTGTTTTTGGGGTAGTCCTGTGAAACAAAAGAGAAAGTGATTTGTGATTCACCATTTCAGAATCAGCATTATTGGCCAAGTCTGCATACACATTCACAGAATCTGATTCCGGTTTAAGTTGCTCTCGATGTACTTCCAAGAGCAATTTACAAGGAAGACAGATTGAAATAGACTTACAGCTAAAAACGTGACAACTAAGTTGAAACAAGATTATGTACACACAAGTAGGTTTAAAACAGTGGGCTAATTCTAGGCGGTCTAAGTAACCATTTCAGCCACTGTAAGCAGAGCACTGATGTGATGATGGGCACAGAAGTTAAGGAAACTAAGTGATGGAAGGAGGAGGCATGAGAAGACTGAAGGAATACCACAGAATTAAAGAGATACGGTGTTGGTAATGACTGGTGTGTAGAAAACCTAAGACTTTTTCTCCCCGAAGGAACAGGAGAGAAAAGGAATGCACCATAAACAATTGCTCCTTTATCCAGTTTAAGCAACCATTGAGCAACTAGTAACTGTTAAGCATGTGTTACCCAGAGACAGAGAGAGAGACACCTTTGTTTTGATTTTCTT
>NC_060167.1:23856601-23865056 GCF_021292245.1 Micropterus dolomieu
TCCTACAGGCAATTTAGCATTTCCAGTTCACCTGACCTACGTGACTTGGACTGCTGGAGGAAACCAGAGCAACCAGAGGAAACCCACGCAGACAAAGAGGAAGTACATGCATCAAATATTAACTCGGAAAAATAATACATGTAAGTTTAGTGGAAACAGTTTTCAGCATTGCCCTGTTCTGGCTAGTGGAAGCCAAAGAACGCAACACAGACATCAATAACAACCCTTTAAATATTTGATTATTATTGACATGGCTATCAATAATAATAAAATATTGACAGAGCTGTACTTTCTAACATTGCCAGATGCATGTGACAGTTTGGTGGCATTAACAATGTAACTGTTGGTGACACAATGAATGTGTGCGCTACAAAATATACAACTGAACAGAAGACACTGGTACTGCCCATAATGATGAATGGTACTGATACAGATCATCAAGCACCAACCACAACACACCTGCATGATAGGCTATGGACCCTCTGCTCCAACCTGGATGTCTGTTTTTGGGGTAGTCCTGTGAAACAAAAGAGAAAGTGATTTGTGATTCACCATTTCAGAATCAGCATTATTGGCCAAGTCTGCATACACATTCACAGAATCTGATTCCGGTTTAAGTTGCTCTCGATGTACTTCCAAGAGCAATTTACAAGGAAGACAGATTGAAATAGACTTACAGCTAAAAACGTGACAACTAAGTTGAAACAAGATTATGTACACACAAGTAGGTTTAAAACAGTGGGCTAATTCTAGGCGGTCTAAGTAACCATTTCAGCCACTGTAAGCAGAGCACTGATGTGATGATGGGCACAGAAGTTAAGGAAACTAAGTGATGGAAGGAGGAGGCATGAGAAGACTGAAGGAATACCACAGAATTAAAGAGATACGGTGTTGGTAATGACTGGTGTGTAGAAAACCTAAGACTTTTTCTCCCCGAAGGAACAGGAGAGAAAAGGAATGCACCATAAACAATTGCTCCTTTATCCAGTTTAAGCAACCATTGAGCAACTAGTAACTGTTAAGCATGTGTTACCCAGAGACAGAGAGAGAGACACCTTTGTTTTGATTTTCTTTGATTTTAATTGCTTAGCCTGAGGAACTGCATACTTTTAATTCTCTTCTATTTTTACCTTCTTGTGTACGGTGACAGGAAGAAACTCAGACAAACTCAACAATCAGATTTTTGGAACAAACTGCTTTCTATGGAAAACCAGATGTGGGGCTGAATGAGACAATATTTATTCTGTTGTTAGCTTTTCCTCTTTTGGTCATCCATCACTCAGACTGGAAACAGTGAGAGCAGTGGTGCGTATGAGGAACAGCGATTATGAGGTGTGTGTGTGTGTGTGTGTGTGTGTGTGTGTGAGTGAGTGTGTTGGGGGGGGGGGGGGTCTCTTTACCGTCAGATAACCACAGTGTATGTGCAGTAACTAAGACGGTGTGTCAACGAGGAGGCTCTTACCCTGCGTGCCAGCCCCAGGGCGATGTAACACTTCTCTCCAGCATCTGTGATCTCCAGTTCATAGTAGTGGAAGCGCGTGCTGAGAGGCCGACGGGCCTGAGCCAAGCCCACGTCCACGATGCTCTTCCCTTTACCCACGTACTCCAGCAGCTGTGGAAGTAAAGCACACACATACAGATTATGACCGGACAACAGAGAAACTGGATTCACGTCTCTAAACAGTTGTTAGCATCCTAGCATGAGAATGTGAAATAGAATTGATATGAAAACAATATCATGTTGTACCCAAAGGAGTCTGAGGTCATTTTTTTTTCATGTTCACTATTTAACAAAAGCCCTTTATTTTCTACTTAACTACTACAGTCTGCTATGACTTTAATGATTAAACACTTAATTTCAGGTAAATTTAAAGCTGCACCAATCAATATTTAACAATGGATCAAATGACTATGTGCCTTTTAGCCTCTATTAGCTCATGGACAGACTAAGTTAGCGACTAGCTAGCTGATAGTGGAGCATCTAGTAGGTAAAAACAGACATTTCTCTCAGGAGTTGCTAAAAGAAGAGTGATTATTAGATTTTCATTTGTTGTGGGGCCAAAAAAGTGAATGCAAATGTTGCTTCATGGCTGCTGTAAACAGGAAAGTGCTTGCTAATTATGTTAAATGTTTTAACATTCGCTTTGCATTTGCCACAACTTTGTAAGGAATGCCACAAGGCTATGCGTCTTTTGAAAGAAGAAATAACATAATTTTAGTCCTAGAGATGAAAAGCTGAAATCATTAGCAACAAAACACATTCAAACTCAATTCAGTACATTCAGGGGTTTTCTTCTACAGCCTTACCTGGTATAGTATGACCAGTAGTTTATGGTGGCTAATGTTAGCTAACTTAAGTAGACAGGTCTGACCTTACTGAGTCAGTTAGCAGACATTATGACCCTTCTCTACTTGTGTTACTATAACATATTGTTTTCGCATATAACATTATCCTGTAATCAGCTGCTGTTTTGTAGGCTCGCTTTAAACTGTCCCATATAGAGAGCTGAAGTCCTGCCGCATTTCTAGGATAGCTTCTGTTCCACTAACCTCCATAATGCATAGTGCATTACTTTCATTGTTTTTTTTCAGCTCAGTGTGTTGGAGTCAATGCTGAATAAAAACTACCTACTTTGCTATTTAATGCAAATTCATTATAAACACAATTTTAGATCTAAACCAGAATAATTCTGTATAAGTGTAATAAGTGTCTTCAATTACTTAAATAACTATAAGTAAACATCACCTAGCTTTAGTCAAGCAGACCTTAAACCTACTGTATGATTAGGTATGTCAACAAAACTGGAGGATGAGTTTACTCAAATTATTATAATGACTCACAAACTCCCCAGACTGTACAATGCGTTTCACTGCTAGTGATAGCATGTCCGATTTTGCACTGGCTTGGTGGCTGCTCCCTTCTCAGGTCGGTAGAGACCGGAGTTGAATAAGATGAGAGAGCATGTTTTATTCACATGTTATCCTATTAGGGATGTTTGATGATGAGATGGAAAAAATAGGTCGCAACATCACGCAGTTCTTTCTTTCCGGGAAAAATAGGCCAGGATTTGGATTCGTCATCCCTGCCGTACTGTTTGGGTACTTGAAGCAAAGCCAGCAGAGATAGCATAACTGTTTACTACATGCAGCAGAGGAAATCAACACCACCAAAGATGAATCCGTTTACAGAGTGACCTTCCCAAAAGTCATCAGAGCGGCAGATGAACATATGAGACCACAATACAACCGTCTGAAGATAACTACATTAGTAGAAACAAAAAAACAATCATACTCCACGGGTGTCTTGGGCCAACATCTTATTACTAACATGGTTACCAATTTGCCCAGTTAAATTCACTCTACCTACTAATACTACTACTAATCTACTCTACATTTCCTTCCTTTTTTGTCAGTGTGTAAGCACAACCTCAACAGATAAACGTTGTCGCTCCAGTGTGTTGTAACTGTGGGTGACCTCATTTGGATGAAAGATAGTAAAATCCTTCACCAATCTTTATTTGTCCAAAAAAATGAATGTGTGCAAGAAATGTCTTACTTAACATGCAATCACCAGTGTCAGAAAAATGGAAAAACAGAATATAATATTGGACAAATTGAGAGAAACTCCGAATGGGGCTCAAATAGAGAAAGAAACCCAGACACCAGGAAGTCAAACACTGTAATCCAAAAACTTAAAAATCACAATAAAACATCAAAGCACACGGACGGCTCTCCAGAAAATCACCACCCTTGCTTTGTTACCGTCATGTTTTGTTTTTTCCCCGACAGCTTTCATGTAGTGTTAAAGACGTGCACATGTGTGATTGATGAGTTGCAGGGAGATCTGACAGCATGTTGTGAGGCCTGCATTCATCCAGGGCAGGGCCAAATTTGTAGAAATAAAGGATAATTAAATGTGTGGGTGGCATTAAGGCTCCTGCCTAAAGGCTATTCAGCTGTGATGCCTTCCTCTTTCAATTCAGGTTTTGTGCGTACTTACGCCTGAGTCAGACACAAACACTGCAGCCCTGCCGTCACAGGGAGCGGTTAAGACCCAACCAGGGAGAGAGAGAGGAGGTCAAGGAGCATGTCAGATTAAATATTGGTTATATTGTTTATCTCTTCTTTTCTTTTTTTTCCCTTTAGGTATTTAGTAAAACCTAATATTTACGTCTGAATGTCTGTATCGACTCTCTGATATTGTTTAGGACTTTGTCTTATCGACCTTCAATATGGATTTTTCTGATTTTTGTTGGTATGTGACTTCATGTGTCAGATCTTGGACATGTTGGCCAAAATAAACACAGGCTAGGGTTATGTGTTCTTCCAAACTCTTTGTTAAAAGAGTTCACCAATGATTGCATGGAGAACATGGACTGCACTCCTATAACATTTTCATACTCACAATGGACTGAATATTTTAAATTAGATTGTTGCCACAATTATAACATTTACATCGCAGTAAGTAACATTACTGAAATGAATGGGTCTTCCACCGTGTTGTTTTCCTGTGCTGTTATGTTGCATTATTGTATATTATGAGGGTCAAGTAAGTTACAGCGACTGAGAAGGTGAAGAAAGTGTGTAGAGTATCTGTAAAACTGTGCAGAGTATCGGTAAAACGTCAATAAATCTAAATTGAACGTTACCAAGCAAACAGCGGTAGATCCGTGCTAAAGTAGCTGCCTTGCATCAAGGCTAGCATAAACAAATTGCTCCACATTTGCTTTGTACTGTTACATAATTTCTTGCAGGCTAAATCAACACTTTGACATAATACCGGTGTTACACAGGATATTAATATGGGTCGTGTTAGTTGGTGAAGTCATGTAGAAAGCGATACAACTTTGCACCGGATAACGTTATCAACTTGTTGGTGTTAACCGGCGAACTAACGTACCTCTCTCCGTGACTCCAGCCTTTCTGATGTTGACCGTGTTTTCACCCAATGTCAATCTGATTCTAGTTGGGCCTGATGGGCTTCAGCACAACAACTTTATTGTTGTTTTTTTATCCTTACATGGAGTTTACGTTGCCGTGTTTGTTGTGGTGGGAGCGTCTTTTTATGGTGTTAGCTGACTGCATTTCATTAGCTGTAGTCGGAGAGAAACTCGGGAGAGCGCATGTAGCTACAACCCGACCTGACACCTTCACATTAAAAGCAGAATAGTGGCTGTTGCGAGCAACTGAGAAAACAGGCGTGTGAGGCTACAGCCAATTGACAATGAGGCAGTAGAAATTTTGATTTATTAACAAGAGATTTCATTGAAAAACTACTTAGAGCCCTTTTTATTAAAGCTTTCTGATGTATTCTATACCCATAATCTGGTGTCTGCAGGTTCTCCCTCTTCATCCTCTACAGATACCAGTATGAACGTTTATGAGGGAGACAACCTGTTGTGCCACAGACTGTGCAGAAGCTCACAGATGCCCTGATCCGGGTCTGGCAGAAGATCACCCAGGACACAGGATCAGCTGTCTCATCAGGAGCATGCCCAGACAGCTATACACACCACTGAGTCACATTATGAGTTGCCGTGATGAAAGTCACGGAAGTTGGATCAGCCTGTGATTTAATTTTGTGTAACTTAGATTTTTATACCTACATAATACCTGAATGTATATATTTTCTATGTTCTTTAGACAAATTAACAATTTCCACTTAATTTAACATCAACCTGAAAGCAAATGAAAACATTAATAATTTAAAAAATTTTTTCATTGTCAATAAATTCAGGCATCAAGGGGTTAAATCTGATCCTCAAACGTTTTTTCATATTATGCACATTTTCAGGTTCATAATCTTATTTAGGGGTTGTACCAGAACAGGTTGACATAGTTTAATTTTCATTTCAATTTCAAAGTTTTAACTGAGCTCTGTCTCTACATCACAGTAACAACTTTATGTCCATTGACTGCCTGGAGGGTAGCTAGTGTTTGGAAGGGAGAGGAGAGTGTGTGCTCTAGCTCAGTGTTTTTCCACTAGTGTTTTTGAGGGTGTATCTGACAAGCCGCTTGGCGAGCGTTATGACGCATGTTTCTCTGTGATGTCACAGCAAAGCGGAAGAAAAGGCTGGACTACAAACGAGCTGTTTCAGGCAGTTCAGAGCAGTGTTTTCTGTGGGAGATGGGAACTCCCTTTGGGTGGACTTTGAGCTTTTTCACTTTGCAAACCTATTACATGTACAAAAAAGGTATATAACTCAATAAAAGGAGAGGGAAAAAGCCAAAAAGCTTTACGTGAGCTCTTTAAGTGTTCCCTTAATTTGTGCGTGTACACACACACACACACACACACACACACACACACACACACACACTTTTTTAGTTTTTGTTTGTTTATCTCTCTGCAACAGGACTAACCGTGCCGGTTTCCTTGACGTCATGAAGACGGCCCCAGTCCTCTTCATGGCTATCCACTATCATCTGTCCATCATCCTCCTCCATCCCCCATTCAGCGTTCAGGTCCAACAGCACTTCTTCCCCCAGAGAGTGCATTCCCACAGCAGGGTAGAGAGCATCAGGAGATGCTGGGATTTCCACACTGCCGACCTAGGCACACATTCAGATACAGTACTGGAAAAGTAGCTTGGAACTATGATTAAATTCACTTGTAAAAAATTGTAATGGTGGAATAAATTCTGTCTAAGGTAAAGAAATATGATGGTGATGGAGCACTCACTTCTTTGCCATTCTTGGTAAAAAACACAGTTAACTGTCCATCATCAGAGTCCAGGGATATTCCACAACCGATTCGGTCACCTCTGCAGCATTTTGGACCAAACTGCTGTCCTACAGTGTTGCCATTATACAGCCTGTGGAAAGACAGGTGGGAGAGGTTGAATGGCTAATCATTAAGGCTCATTATTTTCAGATGTTGATGCAGATGTTCACAAAGAAACACCAGAAGACACTCACAACATGCTCACAGTCAGTCAGATTCATTCTTTCTTGTGGAAATTTGTTTTCATAGTCTGTACACAAAAATAACATTCAAAACAAGGTATAAACAAATAAAAACAGTACAACAACACAAGTCTTTTACAGTGTGCCCAGGCTATTTAAAGCACTCATGTGTTTTTTTTTTACTGTCTGTATCTGGGGCTAGAGGGGAGGAGGTTAAAGCAGGGTTGAGGGGGTGGCAGGGGTCATGTGCTATGGTCTGTGCTCTACGAGTGTTTGGCAGCTTTTATGGATGTCTGTGATGTGGTGATCAAAGCTCAGTTTATTGTCCAGGATGATGCTGAGGCACTTAAAGCTCTCCACCATGTCCACTGGCTGGCCGTTGATGGAATGAGGGGTGGTGAGTTTATTGTGAGTGTCTTGGTGATGGAGCTTATCTTTGACGCCCACTCTAAACCCACCAGCCCTCAAGACTCTAATGAATACAAAAAATAAAGAAGAAATATTTATACTTTTGGAAGAATGTTCCAGATCTTCCTCTGTTTAAGTAATATTTGTTGTTTACCAAGCAGTATGCCATCATTTGTCATTTTGCCTTTTTGTTATTTGTTAGATCTTGTGCTCCATACCATATGATTATTGTCCTGGGCAAATAAAATAAATTAAATTCATTTACACTAATACCTAGTGTTTGTAATATTACTGAATTTTTTTAAGATAATGATGAGCGCTGCTGACCTAAGGACCTCTGCCATGAACCGAAACTACCTTGAATCCAGCTGGAGCTCTCTGCTGCATGTCGTTCTAGATCTCACTCTCCCATCATTTCATCTTTCAACTGTCAAAGCTCTAATGAAGGCATACTATAAAAAAAAAAAATAAGCTGACTTCCCGGTGATTAAATGTGGAAATGACGTCGTCAGCAGGTGATCACGATCCGAAAAGAGTGATACACGTGGATTTTTGTTTGGACTGGTGGAAAGTGTGTCTCAAAACTCGGTGTGTGTAAAATGAAAATCCACAAGCGTAGAATTGAAATACACAAATAAAAACTGGATTCACAAATGCCTGTTCGAAAGTTGTAAATAATAATAATAATAATAATAATAATCCTTATTTGTAGAGCACTTTTCAAAAACAAGTTACAAAGTGCTTTAACAAGTGTAAAGAATAATACAAAAAAGATAAGAGCATGAAAATTTAATATAAAATTAGTAAAATACAATAAAATAAAAGGGATAAAATAAGATAAGTCAAATAAGATCGGGAAAAGCTCTCCTATAAAAGTATGTTTTAAGAAGGGACTTAAAAGAGTTCACTGACTCAGCCGACCTGATTTCCTCGGGCAGGCTGTTCCAGAGCCTCGGGGCCCTGACAGCAAACGCTCTGTCCCCTTTAGTTTTCAGTCGAGACTCTGGAACAGACAACAGACCTCTGCCCGAGGATCTCAAGGTACGTGCTGGTGCGTATGGGACTAAAAGGTCAGAAATATAACAAGGCGAGAGGCCATGAAGAGCTTTAAAAGTGATCAATAGAATTTTAAAGTCAATTC
>NC_060167.1:23865156-23926995 GCF_021292245.1 Micropterus dolomieu
TGTAAAGAAAGAACATCTTTTTCTTCTGTTCTCTACTTGTTATAGTTACACAGTATTAGGGGTGTGGGCTGTATTAAAAGTATCCACTGTTCTCCCATGCTCTAACACACAGTAACGATGAAATGTGTGCTGTTCTCACATTCTTCCTCTGTATGTACACATAAACAACAAGGCAGGGAAATATAAAAGGAATTTATTTTATTGTTTGGGTACATTATTGTTCAGTGTACATGTTCACATCTGAAACAAACTTTACGTGCTTGATAACTCTCCCACCCCGCAGAAATCTACACGTCAATACCGATTTATATTCATAGCGGCAAGTGCTATGTAGCTCCACATAGGGGACACAGGAAGTGACATATAGCACATTCATGCGGCGTCGGGAACGCGTAGGAAATTCACAGCCGCACCGGCAGAGCTCCAGAATGTGCAACTCGGCCGGCTCACGCGCGGACGCGCTTACAAGTGCGAGGGCCCGCCCAACGCTGCTTGCAGCTTTAATTTTTTTTGTTTTATTGTGAATTTTGTCACGTTGTATATGTTGGATTTATGTATGGCTAATACCTGTCCAGGATTTTTGATCTCAATGGGACTTCCTGGTGAAGTAAGGGTATAATAAACAAAATAAATGGGAGAAAGTTAGCATACTGAGGATAGCATTTAGCTCAAGTGCTGCCTCACAGAGCTGCTAGCTTGGCTGTAGACTCTTAGTCTGGTTAATATTCTTCTTCAAAAATGAATTCAAAGAAGCTCAAACTAAGATTTGACAGTAAAAAAACATGCTATGTTGTGAGGAAATTAATTCAGAAGACAAATAATAAGCTAACATGGACATAGCCAGAAGGGTAAGTGCAACTTAAGAAAAAAAGATCAATATGATAAATGAATGTTTAAAATGTAATAACAGATATTATTGTATGCTTAGGAAATGCTGTATACACGACACAACAAAGTATTTGTATGGTCCAGGTAAGTTCTTACCACAGGAGTGAGGGCCATGTGGCAGCTGTAGATCCTGGCCAGTCCAAAGTCAGCCAGCTTCACCTGGCCCTGGCTGGTTACCAGAATATTCTCTGGTTTCAGGTCTCGGTGCATCACGCGGTTAGAGTGCAGGAATGCAAGACCGCACACCAACTGCCTCATCAGGTCCTGCAAAAACACAGGCATATTTCAAGTGAAACAAAATATTTCAACAGAATGTGCTTAAAAACAGGGTTAAAAGACCCTAAATGACAAACAAAAACATATTTAACATATCATGCAGTTTAGTTTAAATATTGTTTCAGTCCGGTCTCACTTTAATGTGGGCAGGGGATAATCCTGGAGCTGGGGCTCTCTCTAGGTACGTCTTGAGGTCTTGGTCCACATGTTCAAACACCAGTGTGACTTTAGTCTCCTGGTCCGACCTCTGGGTGGCACATACATCCATGAGCCTGTTAACATGCAATACAAACAGTGACGAACTGTGAAGTGCTCACACTGAATTGTAGAGAACACAACACTCTGGTAACTGTCCTGACTTGCCTGACCACGTTGGGGTGGTCAAACTGCTCCAGCCTTCTCAAAAGAGCCACCTCTCTGACCGTGGAGATTGGGAGGCCATTTTGGTCCGTCTGGACACGCACGCTCTTCAGAGCCACAAACTGTCCGCTCTCTGTATCTCGGGCCTTATAAACCGTCCCGTAAGCGCCTCCTCCGATCTCTGCCAGTGGCTCATACTGGATACTGGTGCCGTGGGCCATGACCAAGATCAAACAGTCTGAGAGACAAATCAGATGCAAAAGATATAAATGCTATTAATCACAATGATGAGATGATGAAAGGTAATAACGTTTGTATAATAGAGTTTACACTGCTTTATGAAAAATAACAAAAAAACGTGTTTTATACTTAGCAGCCTACTTACCATCTTATACAGTATTTATGACTTCAATGACCCTTAACAAGCACACACGGGGCAACATTAGCATTCATTTGGAGTTGTGTTTCTGGCCATATAGCAGATGCAGGTCCAATAGTCACTCTCTTTTTAGCGCAGTTTTTGGTCTCCACCAACTTCTGAGGGAAATATTTGACTTTTTAGCTGCTAAATGCTCCACTATGTTAACCAGCTGGTTATTTTTTCAGTCTGATGTTTGCTGCCGAGTGATGGCCGCGCACTCAGTTTAGCAAAGTCTTTGAAAAGAATGATGAGAATCAAAACATTATCGTTGTGGGCTGGGAAAAAACAAAACAATGAGCTGAAAGATGCTAAAATTCTCTGTAGAGCTGAGGGGGAACAATATTGTGGAGTAGTAATTCTCTGTGGGTTCTTCACTATAAGTGACCCAAGTTTCACGTTACAAGTAGTCATTTCAGCCATTCTTCATTTTAAAAATATTGATTTGCATAGCTTTAACATCATATATAGGTGATGAGGGCTTCACCTACCATTTTCAACTTTCCAGCTGCTAATAAATAACTCTTCTCGCATATTTCAGCCATTTCATCTGTGCTGAAATGTATGGCATATGACATATTTTTAGTCATATCCAAAGAGGAATTTATCAGTGCGCCTACATTCAAATATTTTATTATCCACAAGCTACGGGACGAAGTGCCTTACGTCCTGAAAGAAATCAAATGACACATTGAATGCGACGCCATTTCAAAGCAATTCCACTTAACGCAAGACTCTGCACAGGAAGCGCCTTCAACCACGCAACCCGAACAGCTTTTTTGTCCCATTGTTTCAAACTTTCCTCTCACCTCTCTACCAACTCCTTCGTCCCAGCAGGCACACAACCAGAGAGCAGAATCCCACTCCTTCCTTCCCTTTATGCAAGTCTCAATTTTAAATCTGTCAAACCAGGTGGGTACACTTGCCCTGGCTGAGGGGCATCTTGCCCACCTTGTCCCCCTCCATCTACAGTTTACCCCTTCCACCTACTTAACAATAACACACTTCACCTTGACACCTAGCACACCTAGCACATATGTCCTATTCACTGGTAGTTCTGTGGTGCTCTGCTTCCTCCTACGCCTGCTGCCTTCAGGGCTTTTCAAGTACAGTTCATGTGATCAGAACGTGGAGTACAAAACATCTCCTCATTAAGGACAGAGCAAAGCAGCAGCACCATCTTCACAACCCCACTGGTTGACTCAGAAACCATTGCACCTGCTTTTAGGTCTTCTATTTTATAACCTTGTTGATGATGTTTGAGGTTGAAGATAATTTTCCCACGTATGTAAAATAATGGACACCTGCTTCAGTGACTGATCTGTTGGTGTGTAAGGAAAACTGAATATCCTCAACATGATCCAGCTCTAGCAAAAGTAGCACTCAAATTAAATTCTACTTTCTTTTCCCTAATGGGTAAGGCATTTGTATAGCACATTTCACCGACAAAACAATGTTGTCAAAGTGCTTTACATAAAACATACAAGCACATAGGGCTGGGCAATAAAACAATAATGATTGCAATATAATTTTCCTCAATAACAATATGTATATTTCCTCAATAACAAATGTTCAATATATTGTCAATAAATGTTTGATTTAATTAATTTGAATCACAAATAAATTAGCACTTAATTTTTTTATTAAGATATTTATTTTGTTGAGGAAAAGGGACTGAAAAAATGATTTACTAAATATATTTTTTGAAAAAGGATTTTATCATAATTGTTTTGAATGTTCTACCTCAGATTTGTAAAGTGATCCACTGTTTGGCATCAGGTGTTTGTCACTTTCTGGCCATAAAGAAAAGTTTAACCACACAATTAACCTTCTGGTTTTCACTAAGGAGCTAAAATCAGCCTTTAAACTTTAACAAAACTGAATTTTTTTTAATCATGATATCATTTTGTGTGTGACACTAGCCGTGTTTCCATCAAAACAATCCTTACTTTCTCAAAAAAGTTTTTAAGCTCGCTTGAGGTGGTTTTTGCCTTTGTCGAAAAAGAGTAAATGCGCTTAATGGGAGATGGAAACACTTTTTCCGAATAAGTTCTGATGTAGTGAACTTGTAACACGTCTGATCAGCTGTTTCTGCTGTCGGCGTTCCGCATACCTGCAAATCGGCAGGTAGCCTTCATCATCAGTTCTGCCGAATTATGCATTCACCTCTTAAAAGGTCCTTTTCAGATACTTTGCTGTGCACACTGATCAAACGGGGTTATCACCGCATATTTTTGCTGAATCTCAATGAATGCTAAACGTTCATAGAATAGGCTATATATTTAGAATCATTTATCCCCATTGATGAACCCCACAAACGATATTATAGCGTTTAAAAGCATTATTTGGAAGTGCATGCAATTCTCGGGAGGCATGCAAAACTCGCATTACACCGCATTCCCATAACGTGCCTGGCTGGTAGCAGTTTGCCCGCTTGAAACACATTTCTGAGGACCTCTCTCCATTTTTCTAAGATCAATGGCCATCAGGTTCACGCAACTAGTTTTGTTTCTGGTTTGGAAACCATAGGTCTTGTTTATTTCAGCCATGTGTAACGTCAACTACTGACGTAACGACGCTTGCCTTAGCCTTGTTTATTCGCTCCAAACCCGCTGATGGAAACGCACATA
The DNA here is from genome assembly GCF_021292245.1 of Micropterus dolomieu. Taxonomy (NCBI): domain Eukaryota; kingdom Metazoa; phylum Chordata; class Actinopteri; order Centrarchiformes; family Centrarchidae; genus Micropterus; species Micropterus dolomieu. The sequence goes on from NC_060167.1 coordinate 23,869,729, forward strand.
TTTCGCAAATTCTTTTTTGCGACATTTCAAAAGTACGCTTAAAATTCGCATGACAATTGGATGGAAACATGGCTACTCTCTTCTCTGTGTGCGCTGCAGTTTGCTCATTATCTCCCCCCACAGCGGGCTCTCGCATGTGCCTCTAAAAACAGATAAGCCCACGTCCAATGACAAAAATGTTTTATGAGCAGTGTGCCAGTAACTTTTAAGACAACAACCTACCGTAACCACCCTCCCCGCCCCGCCGCTAATCGTAGAAAACATAGTCGGACTCGCAGTGACAGAGAGACATCGTCTGCAGCTGAAGCAGTAAGACAGAAGAAAAAAGGGACAAGATAATGAAGGCGGGGTTTTGGCTCGCTGGCCACTGTATCGGTTCCTGTTGTTGTTCAACATGTTCAACTTTTAACAGAGCCGACGTGCTTGTCAGTTACTTTTCGTCAACCGACCAATCACAGCCTGGACGGGGCGGGACATTAAAAAAAGTTTGACGAGCTACAGCAAATTATTAAATGTTAAACAATATGATTATTGACAAGTTAGGACTTATCATTAACAAGTTAGAGACCAATGTAGCGCATTTTGCTTGCACAAGGATTACATTTTAAAAAAAACAACCCACAAAAATGAAACAGCTATAACTGGTTTTAATACTCAACAAAAAGTAAACTATTATATGAAATTCTAATTTATGTACTATTTAATATATTATTGTTAGACTAACAGTAAACTATTAACTAAACATTATCCTCTTTATATAATACACTCATGTACAGTTCCTCCTCCAGGTTGTGGATAGAGACTCTGCATTCCTTGATAATTAAGCAAGTAGACTCATAGTACCATTTGTTCCTTTATAATCGAATCGCAATATTGTCCACAATAATTGCAATATGACTTTTTCTCCAAATCGTGCAGCTCTACTACACACAGAAAAATTTATGTGACTACAGCTGAAGCAATCAGTCTGTTGATCGACTAGTCAACCGACTGTAAAAATGCCAAACATTTGCTGGTTCCACCTTCTTAGATTTTTTTCATGCAGGATAGTAAACTGAATATCTTTGGGTTTTTAACTGTTGGTTGAATAAAATAAGAAATTTGAATTTGAATACATCACATTGATCTCTGGGAAATTGCTGCTGGCAGTTTTCACAACTTTTTTTTGACATTCTGTAGACAAAACATCAAGAAAATGTTATTCAATCAATTCAATTAAAATAATAATTATTAATATGAATACTAACAATAAATCAAATACTAAACTGTCAATAGAAGACCTGTCAGCGTCACACTGTGTCAGACTATGTATAAACTATAATAATGGCAAACTTGTTAGGGCAGAGACAAAGTATGAAAGAGATGAAGTAAAACTGGAGCTGCAACTGTTTCTGTAGGGGAGAGTGAGAAAAGTACAGCAACAAAAGAGCAGAAAGCCAAACAACAAGAAATTCGCTCTCCTCTGTTGTTTAACCAACCTTTTCATTTCCTAAAGTTGGTACTCCAAAATAGAGCTGCAACAATTTATTGAATAATCAATTAATTGCCAACTATTTTGATAATCTATTAATAAGTTTGAGTAATTTTTAAGACAGATTGTCTGATTCCACATTCTTAAAAATCCTTTGAGAACGTCATCTTGGGCTTTGGGAAACGCGGATTGTCATTTTTGTGACATTTTACAATGTATTTTATACATACAACAGGCTTGTAAGATGAGATGCAGTTTGGAGTTATAGAAATTAAACAATTTATAAATCGTCAGATTAATCGACAATGAAAATAATCATTAGTTGCAGCCCTACTCCAAATGTATCTAAATGCTCTAAATGGCTGTCAGTTTTTCATTTCAGCATGAGACAGCATGTTTGGACTGAAGCTTTGTAAGCACGATTGCTTGATTAAGCCCGGAGAAGAAAATGCATACGTGCAGAGTCACTGCTGAAGGTAGCAAAACATTTGCCTTTTTTTAAGAGTGATGATTTGATGCATTACATTCACAACCTTTTGGATCTGTGTGCAAATCTCACCAGAGCTGCGGTCAACTATTGTACTAATCATTCACAACCAAACATGTACACATAGGGTTAAATATATCTCATGGGATTTATTAAAGTGTTAGTGGCTCAAACATGTTGCTGCGGTTTGAATATTCACATATGCTGCCAAACCACATTAATAGAAGTGGTCGACCTAAACTCTAGTCAATAAGAGGAAGAGGCGTTGCATTATTCATGTTGAACATGCCACATTTCTTACTCTTATGCAAAGAAAGTTGAGTCAAGAGTGTCTGCTGACAAGAATCAGCTTGCATTCCTGTGTATCTGCAAGAAATACAAATTCTTGTCAACACAATTCAGGTCAGAGCTGAAATGAGTAATAAAAGTACAAATTAAACTGTCCTGCTAAATTAGACAACTGACTTAATTCGGCAACACAGAGAAAGACTTTAATGCAACATTCTTGCCCATTTTATTTTCTTTACCTACCTGACGCTTACTCATATAGATTTGTAGCTGATTCTAAAATGCAACAACTAATGCAATGTCTGTTTTTAGCACACTGACATGACAACACTGTCTCCCGTTATTCACTTTTTTAATGAAGCTGTAATAATAGGCTACACTAATAATTCGGATCATACTAGCTTTAGTTTTTGCATTATAATGAAATATAATAAATATAGTTTATGGTTTTAAATTCATATACATAACATAAAACGGTATACATGTAGAACCAAATGTGATACAATTGAGTTACAATTTTCAGGAAGCTATAATGATGACAACCAGACATATACTGAATACTGGCAAAAGAAATAAGAAAAATAAAAGCACAATGTGTTATGCATATGTTTTATATTATTTACCAATACTAATTGCCTTTGGTAACCTTCCTAGCACTTTGTGGTATGATGCTGCTGTCAAGGAATGAATTTAAAACGCTATTTTAGTTTCATAGTTTCAGTTTGATTCTTCATTTCAGAAAGCCCCCCCAGCTGCGATAGCTTGATCAAGTATTATGAGCGTACAGATTGCCCAGATGTTGGATGCCACACAAGAAGTAATTAAACTGATTTAGGTATCCATCACCCGCTGCTTGCCACTGTAGGCAGCAGACTGTGGCAACCGCTGAGGGAGGCGGCATAGCAGCAAAAGGGCCAAGAAGTACAGAGGAATACAGAAAATACTGAGAGAGGCCTGGTGGTGAGTAACCTGCCCTGTACTGACAAATGTCACACTACACAGTTACTATATTTTTTTAATTCCTAAGAGAGCTGATACCTATATTTCAGTTGATTTTCTTATTATATCTCACTACATTATTGTTATTACCTGAGTGGCCAAATAACAAAACCAACTTATCAGTGCTCTCTGGCTGACAAACTACATGTTCTCCATCTGGTGATGGAGTAGTGGATAAGACACATGCCTTTGGTGTGAGAGACCCGGGTTCGAAATGAATAAATGTAAATGTCTTAAATATCTCTGACAGCATTGTCTTGTTAATGACTTATCTGCACCATCCCCACCTTCATTACACAACGGGGAAAACAACAAAACAACAGTCCTTCACTGTCTCATAAGGAAGGATCAGGACCCCATCTCTGGTGCCACAGGAAGTGGTTCAGGCTGTACATGACCTGCCACCTTTAAAGCATCTCCCCATTTCCTTTACAGTGATACAACAGCTCACAGCAGCAGATGAGAGAGAGGGGGCAAATTTTTAGCACAGCACCTGGTGGTTTCACTTATGTCTCACTGAGGGTCGTTAATTTGCCAGCCTGTTCATCACCGGGATCGATTATCATACATGCGGAAGCTCACATTTAGTCGCCCACACTTCATTCATGTATAGCTCCTTGATCAGCTCTAATCTAGGCGGACACTGAAGGCCAGTGGGCGGAGGCACAGAGAGAAACAGGCCAGGGCAGACGGAAAGAACTCTGTGCCGACACGTGGTGCTCCTCCATGGCGCTCCTTTGTTAATTAAACTGGCAACAAGCAAACATTAATTAATTAATTAAAAAAGCTAGGAAACAACAGGCCACACGGACTTCTCCCCACCCTCCCTGCCACCTAGCCTGCATGTTCACTGACGTGGCGGAGAGAAAACTGGGGGAAAAAAAGTAGAGACGGCAGCGAATGAGACAGATCACCGCCAGCAACTTCCACATCTGTTCCACATGACACGCATGTCCGCACGCCAGAGTGTCACGCACATGAATCCCTACCAGTTTAAGCGACAGTTCACAGTACTTACCTCTCCTGTTTTTTCTCTGGGAGCAAGTAAAGCTTCACTTTAAGCTTTATGAGGAGGACATGCTCATTAATCTGCCACGTATAACTCCTACAGAACCGGGTCTTAGTTGGCAGGTCGGGTCCAGGCTGAGGTTTCACAGTCCCGGCACTGGGTCCTGGTGCTGAGAGTCCAATCACCCGATACGATTTCGGCCTCCAGTGTTTTGTCTTCCAGCCTGCACTCTTTTTTGGGGGGGTTGTCGCTTCCTGTTGCTTCTAGCAACTCTTCGAAGAGGGCGGAGCTAAAACATCTTGCAGCACATTATCAAGAATGAAGGAGAACTTAAAGGCCTCTATGATCATATAATATATATACACATTACATTGTTGTTATGCATATTTTTATATGGAAAGAAATCCCGTTTGCCTGTTTTAGTTTATCTCAAAATAGGCCTGAATATGTATCAGGCACACTTTTATTTCAGCCTACCATAAAAAAATTTTGTTTATTTCCACAAGTAACAAAATACAAAAAGCATAGAATAGGCCTATTTGAAGGGAGTAAAATTGGCCCTATAGAGACACCTAGCCCAAAAGGAAATAACATTATGTTTACATTACGTTTCATTAAGTTTCAAAACTATTTGCACAATATACAGAGAAAAAAATGAAATGAAATGAAAAAATTAATAACCAATATATTATATGAGCCGGCAATAAACTAAACATAATAAATTTATACTGTATACAGAACTCAAGTAGTTTGGCTGACCAAATAAGCTTTGAGCAAATATTTGAAATATGTGGAGTTGTTGGCAGTGATTGGTCTAGTTGTTTGTGTCTATAGGGATGATTTTTTCCCTCTGTGACAGTTTAAAAAATAGATCTATTTATTACCTCAATAGTCATCATGTTTGTACAGTTGTGGGCGCAACAGTGCAGATTACGGTTATAAACATTTTTGTAATGAAAGAAAACAAGAGTAGTGAAACAAAGGAAAGTGTGTTCAGAAAAGAGAAATCCCACATTTACTTAATAAATCAGGAGAAACTGTATACATACATACTTATAATCTCACTCATAAATGTATGTATTATTCATATGAATTTATACACATAAGCCTACATACCTATTGCATCTACGAGTACTTGTACACAGTAAATTTATCCATTGCTTCCATGAAAAGTGCAGAGTTTCATTATATCTAATAATATTCGATATTTGGGATATAACATAATTTAAAAATAGATATTTACTCCAAAAAACAAAACATGAAATAATAAAACAATATGGAAATAAAGTGAAAAGAAATTTAAATGAAAAGAAATCCTCTCCCTCATTTTCTCTGAGCTCATATGTCTCTCTTGTTGTCTCATTTTGGATTTATTTGTTGAGGCCGATTGAGACAAAGTTGAGACTTTGCTTTATTGGATATCTGGTTCATGTTGCAATAAAAAATCTAACTACCATGAAAGCTACACAGTGTATTCAGATGATTAAAATCAATGATTGTTCGTTAGTAATTCACTTCTTGAAATAAAAACATTCATCTATACAGTGGTTACTCTGATGGATACTGATTTGAGTGTTAAAATATGAATATCAGGATGTCTCCTACTGTTTTGTTACTTTAGAATAAACCAACATTAACCAGTGGTGAAATGTAACACTACATTTCCTCAAGTACTGTACTTTAGTACAAGTTTGAGGTACTTGTACTTTACTTCAGTCTTTTGTGCTAGTTTCTATTTCTACTACACTACATCTCAGAGGGAGTATTGTCTGGATTATTGCAACAGCCTTTTCACCTGTTTAACACAAAAATCTATTGATCGACTCCAGACTGTCCAGAACTCAGCTGCCAGGCTTTTAACCAGAACAAAGAAATATGACCACATTACTCCTATTTTAGCTTCATTACTCATCATTAATTTTATATTTATCTTAAACGTGTATTTTAGTCTTTTCTTTTCTTTATCTTGTATTGTTTTTGTATTATTGTTTTTTGGGTATTATTGTTTTTTGGGTATTATTGTCTTTACACTTGTTAAAGCACTTTGTAACTTGTTTTTGAAAAGTGCTCAACAAATAAAGATTATTATTATTATTATTATTATTGTACTTTTTACTTCACTACAATTATCTGAGTTTTAGTTATTAGTTACTTTACGTTTATAAAACATGATGTAAAACATGATGCCCAAAAATACATAGAAATGCAACCAAAACAATAAACAATGATATTTTGTAAAAGTATTTCATGGTTCTGTTAAATTATTTTAATTGTTTTAATTATTGTAATGTATTTTTTTTTAAGTCATTCGGAGGTTTTGAAGTTGGACCAAAAAAAACTATGTGAAGGTGTGAATTTGAGCTCTGGGTAACTGTGACGACATTTCTCATTAGTTTCTGAATTTTTTCAAACCAAACAATCAATCGATTAAGTGAGAAGTAAATACAGTGCAATACAACAGTAAAATCCTGCTTTTATATTAATGCATGAGTAATAATAACTTAAGGATATTATATTTAAAAGTCATAGGTGTCATTTACACTGGGGACGCTGAGGACATATCCCCACCACTTTCTGAAATGGCTGATTTTGTCCCCATCACTTTTTGAAAGCATTTGTTAAAAAGGTTCTACAAAATAGCTTGCAACAAGAAATGTTAACTAACAAATGAGAATGCTTTGAGAAAGGTTTATATGAACAATAAGAAAACATGCAATGCTATGTAAAAGTAAAAGAAACAAGTGTGCATTGTCCTAAAATAGTAACTTCAGCTAAAAAAAACTAGCTGCTGATTACTGCATTATGTTCTGTTGTATTTTTATATTTATGAATTTTCCCCTGCCAGTTGAAGTTTTTGTTTTGTTTCCCTTAACATAAATAAAAGACATTTACATAAATTGGTGCAGAACATTTCTGCAGAATACAAAAAGTGTTTAATTCTTAAACTTTTCTGCGGGAGTACCCCCAGACCCCCACCCATATATTTCTACACTAAATATTTCTTCAAAAATAAAAATTTTCTTCTCTTCTCGTTCTCGTGAACTCAGTATTGCGCATCGTCACGTCTTGTGACCCCTAATCTGAGCCCTTACCACCACGTTTCAACACAAAGTGACGCCCTTGATAACAGTTAAACAGTCACAGGGGACATTTTTCTTTCGGCATTAAGTACTTTTACTTGCTTGCTTTTTCCTGATTATATTATAATTATTTTACTTCAGTAACATTTTCAATGCAGGATGTGATTACTTTCTCCACCACTGACATTAACTAATATTGAAAATTGGATGGCTTCTAGAGTATACTACACTCTAATGCTCATTCAGCCTGATGGCCTCTGAGCTCTCAGGGAACTGTGCATCAGGCACCTGAATAAAGACCTTCTGGCATTAGACGTTACCAATGGGTCCAAATGGAGAAAATGGACTAAATGCTATTCAGGTTTGTAACTCACTACTAATAATAAGAGTACACCTTTCACAGTTATTTGTAAAATGTTGATTTTTGTCAATTTATGGATGTCCATTGGTTACAAACAAACTACACAATGTCTGCTTGCTTAGACAGCAAGTGATCACAGACAAACCTGAATGGTGGACTTATCTATTAATAAAATCCTCGTTGGTCAGTTACAGTTTATGAGTCCTGGTGTTCATTCACAACTGATCCATTTTGGGTAAAGTCTTTGAGTGCTTTTACAGTCTTTTTTCAAAACCAAACCTGCATGTGCTGCATGCAGGAGGGGAAGGATGTAGACGTTGTCAGTATCTGCACTTGTGGCCAGAAAATGGGGAAGTAGTAGTGCAGTGACAGTGGCATGCAGACTGACTCAGTGGCTGTGACAGAAGTCTAAAACAAGGTATTGCTTCTCTATAAATGTTGTCTAAAAAGTTGCTTTCTGCCCCACCAGGAGTACGGCTGAGGAAACACAGACTCAGGTACTTGGTTATGAATGACAGATTTCCGACCCTTTTTAACAGCCACATTTTGTTCTGTCATAGTAGTAAAAAAGTGAAGGTGTCACATTAACGGTGGCTTAGTTCTATTCCAGTGTCCCAGTAAGTCAGGACGGTGTGACGGAGAGCCAGCATAAACAATACCAGCACCCTGAAACTGAAGCAGCGAAATGGAATTCAGCTATCATTAACTTTTATTATATTCACCTGCGCTATAACTGCAGAGACATGTCAGAAGGTCTTCTGTGAAAAGGGCTTTTTGCAGCAACGCTTGTTTATGTTTTCATAAAGATGTTTTGGTTTTTGAGGGCTCATGTGAAAAAAAAAGAGAATATACAATAATGATAACAGTAAGAAGAAGAAAAAGGCAAGGGAAAAAATCTTCTGTTTTTAGTCTTTTCACAGAGCAGACAAGACTCAAAATTTCAACTCAGGTGATCTGTGTCTAGGTCAACAAGTGCAAGTCGCATAACTACATTTCTGATATAAATGTATGCATAAAAAATGACAGTATGGTTAACATGTTTGTTTACATCCTCTTCAAACTGATGATATCTTTAAGAGACTTCACTGCATCAGCTCACCTGGGATATAAAACTGCCTCTGGCTCAGTGATAGTGTTAACCACAACCTGCTGACAGGCTCAAAACCTCCTTTATCACATAGAGGATTGTACATCGTACCACCACAGTCCTGTTCAGTAGTCACACTCGCTCTGATAATCATTGGCACAAATCTTACAATCTGCATTGAGTTTCCTGCAGCACTGCTGGCCTCACATATGATTATCAGTAAAAGTCTGTAGCTGGGATCTCTCCTTACTACACTGCATATCCTCCGATCCCAGACATGTGTTGCCAACTGGATACTTTAAATGGGACATGCTGTCTTCCACTGCTGCTTACGAGTATTTGTTACCTCCAGGCCATACTATTTTAATGAGAGTACTTATATTACTGTAAGAGAGGTTAACACACGTCATCGTCCCTCTGTTGTTTAGAAGTTTCTGCACTGGACACCGAACAGTTTTTTATCTGTCAAGATCTCACACCGATAGCTTTTAACATTTGAATTTGAATCTGTTTACCCTGTTTTTATTTAAAAGAACCTGAAAATGGTGTGTGTATATTATTACTATCACCGTGCCCAGTGTACCTTAAACACAAATGAAGACCACTTAGATCTGTGAATCACCCTATCAGAGCAATATTCGCTGAGTTATTTTGGAGAAATTCTTGAGAAACTAGTCAGAAAGACTGGAAAATTTTCTCCAATCGTTTAACAAGTTACTTGGAATTACCACAAAGCTTCCTAAGAGTCCTCAAGCACGTGGATGGAAGATGGAAGATGGGGGAGCTGAATCAGAAGTCCATGATTTAAGCTTACTGTAAATGTGTAAACACAGCTCCAGCCTATTGTGATTTTTCTTTTAAACAGCTGATGTTTAGTTCATAATGCTTATATTTTTAGCCGAGTAAAATTCATCACACAACTACACTGCTCCTCTTTGTGATGGTGGAACAGGAGCCTGTTTATTTTATAACACAGTAGACCATCTCTCCTCAAACAACTATGTGGCCCATAATGCTGTGATTCTGTGAATATTGAGTTTATTGTAGGTGAATGTAGTGGTATCTTTGTCCTGTTTATTACAGTCTTGTGACACTATGCATGAGATGGAACACACACACACACACACACACACACACACACACACACACCGTTTCTACACTGCTACAACTGTTTTCCTTTTCTCCGTCATCCGATGGATCTCGATCAGCACGTGGCCATCACGTCACACGAGTATCAGCACCTTGGACAGCAGCTTGTGTCAGTGCGCTGTGGATGGAGCTCGTCTCTCTTCTCAGCTGCACGGAGGGAGGACGTTTTTTTAATACTGTAACTGCACAGGTAAAGAAGTTTGTGCTTTTGAGCCTGAAAACCAACTGAAAATCAAGTTTTAGCATCCTGGACCCATCGCTGCAGCCTGCCACGTGAATGGGGCATTTTATTGTCCCACTGATTCATAAGGGCGTTGATTTAATTCGGTGAAGATGCTGATAATGATGCTGCTGCTGCTGCTGATGTGTTTTTAACAACCCGGAAGGGACAGCTGTTGTCGGCACCCTCTCTGTGTTTGTGCAGGAATCCATGTCTACCCCCTCTCCACTCTTCCTGATGTGTGGCGCAGAGATGGTTGGTGTCGTGAAATAGTTTTTTCTTATTATTGTTCACCAGATTTGATCTCTTTCGTATCCATCTCTAACGTGAAACGCTGCAGGATTGTAACTTTATAAATGGGTTACCGGACCTGCTTAAAGGGAGGAAGGTGCGTGACGAAACGGAAGGATGCCAATGAAAGACAACAAAGAGTACACGCTTGTCACCTCGTGTAATTTCACCTCCCATGTAGATAGCCTAAATGTGAAACTCAAATACAAATCGGCTTTAACTTGTTGTAAATAGGATTTAATATAACCCCCCTCCCCCCTCAGACACCATCGCTGCTCATCTGCCTCTAGAAGAATAGGCACCAACATTTTGTTGGACAGCTCCTGCTTGTTTGAAACACCAAGAGGACCAGTTTGAACCTCGGGATCCTCAAAAACAACCGGACTGAAAATGTAGCCATGAGTTGATGCTGCTGCATCCCTCTGACTTTAATGCTGGTGCTTCACAGTTCGTTGCTTTCAGCCTCCATTGAATCCCGACAGAAAACGCCTCTATCCATGAAAAATAATCCTTCCCTATTGGCTGGATTGCGGTGCACATGCTATAACAACAGGATATGCAGAGAGCTATGGGCTGATCTAATAGCCTATCATGTTTTCCGCATGCTTTTTTGACCGAGATCTGTATTTTACTTAATAGGATGTGAACTACATGAATCAAGTGGTTCAGAAGCCATAATAATAGCCTGATCATAATAATAATATTCATGCTAATAATTTTTGATGGACCTGCCACAGTCAAGCTGAAGGCTGTGTTGTTTCACAGAGCACGTGTGCCTGTGTAGTAAAGCTGCTGAAGAATGTTTAAGTATCGCATCCGAATGTTTTTCAGTGAACTCAAAGTGTTGCTACTGATGCGCTCTGGATCAAGCAGGAGGACTGATACAGGCACAGACCCGGGCTCGCAGACCAGGATGCGAGGGTTCGCTATAGGGGGCTGTGGCTGGCCGCCGTTGAACTGCTCTCACCGGGACGATGAGGAGGAATATTACGGCTCTGACCCACGGCCACGCAGCCTGGCATTTGAGGATGATGAAGGAGCCAAACCCCAGGGAGGGAGCCTGGACGCCTCTTCCCTCCCGAGTCTCTCGGAAAGCGGGATGCGATCACCGCAGTGCCGGATCTGCTTCCAGGGGCCGGAGAAGGTATAGTTAAATAACAGAGGTAGTCCTGTGGGTTACTGCGCGTTAACAAGGGGGTCTACTCAGTAGGACACATGGTGGTCCAAGTGAGATTCCTAGAGCAGCACAGGTGCTCGCTGGATGATGGGGCCTCAAACCACGTGGCGCTCAGGTGAAGGAAATCTGTTCAGGCAGGTCACCACCTGAGACCATGTTCACTATTCACCATACTGCTTCTACTAAAATATGTGAATGTGAAATTTAATTTGAATGTCTTGGGAAAACAAAACCAGCGGGGAAAGCTCAGAAAAGCACAAGACATTCAGATCCAAATAGTTGTTGAGAAGTTTACGCATTTAAGAATATTTTGCACAATATTTGCTAATTATATCTACTAATAAAGTCTGGATGCCAAACCGTTTAGAGTTTAGAACTATTTTTTCAGCATTAAAGAGATATTTAAATTTAGTGTTGCAAGTGGGGAACTTGCAAGAGACAAATCTGACAAAGAATTGTCCAAATTGAAGCAGCTGAAGCTGATAAATCTAAGTCTCTAGTATTGGTCAAGCTCTAAAAACACTGGATCCTACATTTGCCATTGCCTAATGCAACTCAGCTGCATGTCAATGTCCACGTCTTTGTCTATGTCAGTTTGGAGCGCATGTGTTCTGTTATAAATGTGTAGTCTGAGATAACCCTGATGACATCATTATGATGTCATCAGGGTTCTTTTCTCAGATTTGACAAAGCTCCTCACAGAAGAAGAGCGGAAGTAGTCTTCATAATGAATAAACTGATATTTGTGTTTAAAATCAGTGGAGTAGCCCTCTAGTTGCCGTTTTAAATTCTCATGATGAATATTATGAGTCATTATACATCGATTCCAAACTGTTATCTGCATCTGTAAGTGTGCATCAAGTCTGCTCAGACGCAAAGTCAAAATCCAGACTTTGAAAAGAAGGATTCAATCTATCACCAGTGATCTGAAAATAGCAGTGGGCAGATGAAGGGCATCAGTTAAGAATAGACTGGAGAGAAGCAGGAGGAGCTTTGTATTTACTGTGTGAACCAGTGAAGTCCTCGTAGTACTAGATTCACTAGTGACTGTGGCTCAGGAGATAGAGTGGGTTGCCCCGTTAATTGGAAGGTCGGCGGTTCAATCCTCCTCCAGGCTGCATGTCAAAGTGTCAGTATCTTGGGCAAGATACTGAACCCCGTATTACCTCTGGTGGCCTGTATATGAGTGTGTGAGCACTTAGGCTCAGTGAATGAATGTGTGTGAATGCAGATGTAGTGTAAAAGTGCTTTGAGTAGCATCTGATGCACAAAATTAGGCCACTTCAAATTAAATATATAATTGTATTGAAGTATATTGTCAAATTAGTTGCAAAAAGCGATCTCAGAAAAAGTACATAAGATACATTTATACTCATCATTATTCTGAGGGATTTGAGCAAGGCAGGTGGTATGAATTCAAGAACTTGCAGAGGGACTCTTCAGTAGCAACCATTAATACAGGGATCAAACCGTTGATCAATCCTTTAGGCTACAGAAAGGTCAAACAAAGCTTAAGTGTCGCTTATACGCGTGCTAAGAGGGGAAGCACAGAACCTGTAAAGTCGGAATGTTTCTCAAATGTTTTAAAAAAATGTTTTTCAAGCGTTTACGTCTTTCTTGTCCAAGACGTGGAGGTCTGGGTACATCGAAACCAGTGGATGAAATCAACCTTGAAAAGACATTCTTTGCTAGAAGTCTCAGAAAGTTTTCGTTTCCCCTCCAGATAACCAATTAATTAAAGACCTAGCACATCACCTAGAGTGAGACAGAAAATAAAGTGAGATGTGTGAGAGCCTTGACAGTCCAAGGGCCTTAGGGAGCCTCGAACTGACAACAAAAAAAACCTGAGCCAGATGTCCTGTGATTTCTTTTGAGGCTGCTAGAAAGTGACACGAGAGAAGCAAATTTTATCCAGATGAAGGTGTTGAGCAGCAGGCAGACAAATGTATCAAAATACGGTACCCTCTCCCTTGTAATGTTTTAAATGTCTGCAGCTCAAGATATATAAAGACATGTGTATCTAGTGCTTAGATGAAATACACTGAACATGTAAACCACTGAAATGCTGAACACATGACTAAATATTCATGATGAATATATGATGCTTGAAACATCTTGGTAATATTGAGGTGCACTTTCCTTTATCCCCTAATTAGTCATAATTAAATAGGGATCAACTGCTGAAAGCTTTTCTGCCTGCATCGGCTCCAGTTATTTCTACAAGTGTGTCATGTTGAGCTGATCATTGCTCCAAAAAGCTCACCCTAAATGTTCATCTGGCAAGCAATCTGCAATCAGATGAATTATTTTTTGTTTGTTTTTTGAGAAACTCCTTCAAGACATCTTATAATTGTGAACAAACTTCTCCATTGCTGACATGAAGGAACCACAACTGTTAGGGAGACGGTGCACGACAAGCCGGTAATATCTAAGATGGTTCTGAAAAGAGAAGCTGGAGATACAGGATCCTACCTCCCTGTGCACTGACGGAGACAATAACACATGATTTATGAGTGAATATTTAAAGGGTGATTGGTTCTTTTGTTCATGAGTTTCATATTACTGCACCACAAGCTACTTTTAAAGTTAATATGATCACATCCTCATGACTGGAACTAGTTGCATAAGATGCTAAACCTTCATTCTGTTATCCTCCTTTAATAACTCATTATTGTAAAGGTAAAATAAAATAAATTGATGTCACACAATCTCTGGTAAAAAAAAAAAAAGTGCAGCTCTGGTTTGTTTCCAATGAACTCAAAAATATTTGCATACATACATATTGATTGTATCTGTTGGTGCTTGCTCCAAGCTATTATCTATGTTGTTTAATCCTTTGCCAACTTCATGACAGAAACAATAGCGAATACAATTCCCCTCTCACTGTAACACTGTACCTTCATTAGATAAAATGTGACAGTAACATTGTCAGGCCTGCGGATTTCCAGGTTGGGCTATTCATCATAAATATCTTTATCTTTACCTTGTAACAGGCAGATTCAAGAACCGTTTCAAAACCCAGTGGCCTCTGTCAGTGCTGTGGGTCTCATGCAGCTGCTTCTTGTGTCCTGCAGGGGGAGTTGTTGAGCCCGTGTCGCTGTGCTGGCTCTGTGCGCTGTACTCACCAGTCCTGCCTTATCCGCTGGATCAGTGAGAGAGGCTCCTGGAGCTGTGAGCTCTGTTACTTCAAGTACCAGGTCCTGGCCATCAGCACCAAAAACCCACTGCAGGTACAGAGTCGCTTTCTCTTTCTCTCTCTCTCTCTCTCCTTCGTTAATGTTCCCTGGAAAACAAACATTTAAAGGAGCTATATGAATAAAATCCATGACAGACTGCCAGGCTATGTGGCAGAAAGCCATGCACACATTTATGTTGCCGGGTGCGAAAAGCATAATAATCACATTAGCAGCCATTGATATTGAGGTGAATGTAATGGCATACAGTAGAGGCCATGCAGTGTTTACATTACCACCACTACATAAGCATTTTGGACGGATTTTTGTCTAATCAGCATTCACTGATTCCCAACAAGAAGCTCATTAGCTTCACATTGCTGTTGGCAGATAAAGAGCGAGCAGCCTCCATTTTCATAGAGCTATTTATTCAGTTTTTTTTTAATGGAGAAATGACATGGAGATGCCAAGAACACATATGAGACACTGCACATTTCAAAGAGTTGGCACATGATTTAACCGAAGTGTGTGGCACATAGACGGTAGACGAACAGACAGTATCGCCAAACGATTTCTGCCCCTGAATGCTGCATAAGAGATTATCAGACAATCCCTGCATCTCTGAATGAACATTATGGATAGAATATTTTTGGAGAACTGGCATAGTGTTTGTGAAATGGCTGACTTAATTCATTTAGGAATTCTCTAATTTATCCATCCATCCATCCATCCATCGTCAACTGCTTATCCTGTGTACAGGGTCGCAGGGGAATCTCTAATTTACTTTAGGGCTTTTACATACATAATATAAAAAAATATATATAAAGTAAATTCATTCTCTAATTTACTTTATTTAAAAAATAATATTATGTATGTAAAATCCCTTTTTTATACAGTCTATGGTGATAGCCTGAGCAGCAGAGGCTCAGAAATGCTCTTTAGTGACTGCACGTAGTAAGTGAATGGCAATGCACTGTAGTCAATTTGAAGGTGTAGCTTGACACTCCCCGCAACCCTGTACGCAGGATAAGCGGTTGACGATGGATGGATGGATGGATGGATGGATGAATGGATGGATGGATGGCTTCACACTCGGAAACCCAGAGTTAATTGACTCTTCGCCCCGCCCCCCTTAGTTACTGTTGCTAATGGTGCATTCAGACTAAAAGCGAAGCGAGCGTTTGGGACGGTGAGGTTACATACAAAGTCAATGCAAAGACGCGTAGAGCAACGATTTCCTGTCGGGCGGCGCGAAGCAGCGCGATGCAACGCGAAGGGGGCGGGGCCCGCGACGCGAAGGAATTCGCGTGACTTGAATATTTTCAACTCATGTGAGAAAGTCGCATGACGGTGAGTCGCGATAGCCTGTCAGTGTTGAGATTGTCCGTACCTACGACAAACTGTCGGCGCTGCCACTGTCTATTACTGCACTCCCAGGATAAATATTGTCAAATTAGGTGCAAAAAGCGATCTCAGAAAGAAGCAGACAGTTTTGCAGTTGCATTATACATTTGAAGGTTGTATTCAGGCTGTCAAACTGACTCAAAGGGACGTGAAAAAAATGAAAGATAGAAGCTAAAGCCTACTGATCAGTGAACCACTGCATCCCCCGACGATTGAAACAAAAGACAACGATATTACGGATCAACACTATTCCTGTACAGCTGGGTAGGCCTCAATCATTAAAAAGCAGATGAGTGGGCTTTATTACGTTACATTCAGTAGGAAGTTAGCTAGCGTTAGCTAACTAACATTACATTAGGAAGATCCACAGTCGAAATCTTTTTTGCCGAAAATTGTCTGGATTTATTCGCCCGATGCCAGCTGGGTTTGGCTCCAGCCCCCCGCGACACTGTACGCAGAATAAGGATGGATGGATTTTCTGGATTTATTTTAAGTTTTGGAAAAAGAATAAATCGTACTTCTCCTTCCAACCTCTCTGGGTAGTGACTGTAACTATTACAAGTGCCCCAGGAACGATGTTTGACCCTATCTTAGAAAAATATAGCCAAAAAAAGCTAGGAAATTACTCACTCTTTTTACATTGGAGTCAATGGAGCGCATGCATGAAAGTGTCGAACTTCAGTTAGAGCGAGTCCTATACTGTGCTGTGATTGGCCAGCTGTGTATTCGGGGCGTGGCTTAGCAAAGGGTCAACTGGGACAAGAAAGCATTTGGCTCACAGAAGTCAGTCAGCAGCAATCTTAACATACACTGTCAAATACTGGAAGCAGGGGCACCTGAGCTGACTCACCACACTAAAGAGCTAGCTGGCAAACAGACTATCTGTCCTCTACATCAACAATCAACCTTGATGGTAAAGTCAGGGAAGCTTCAGTTGTCTTATATAGATACATGTTAATACTGAATCTTCACAGCAAGCATTCTCAAAACTAACAAAACTAGACGAGGGGGAGACAAGATCACCTGATTTGGACAGTGAATCAACTTAATTACTTTATTTTACTCAACGTCTTTCTTTGTAAGTGGTATATTGACACAGTCTCAATCATCTCAACAAGCTGCATGAACAGTAGGCTACTTTACATCAGTGCAGGATTTTAGTCCATTTTTGTGTCTCTCTGTCTTTTCTAGTGGCAGGCCATTTCCCTGACTGTGATTGAGAAGGTGCAGATTGCGGCCATTATCCTCGGCTCCTTGTTCCTCATTGCCAGTATCTCCTGGTTGGTGTGGTCCTCTCTCAGCCCCTCAGCCAAATGGCAGCGGCAGGACCTTCTCTTTCAGATATGCTACGGCATGTATGGCTTCATGGACGTAGTTTGTATAGGTAAGACTCGGATAGTGGAGCTGCCACATTGTGTTATTTTCGCAGACATGGTTGTTTGGAATATAAACGAGTTTGACTGTCATTTTATTAGATTTAGTAGCAATGCTTTATTTTACGTGTTTAATTTCCTAATTTCACAGAAAGAACAATGTAATTTGGCATTATTTATCAGCAAGACAGAGACAGCATTTAATGGTATACTTATGGTGCACCATATACTTATGGTTCGCTTTATTAATTCCAGTAAATTGCTGTCTAGAGAGTATTTAGGTCAGTGCACAACATGTCAGTTGAGGATGCAAAAGTGGGCAATTTGTCTACAAGCAAGCATAGATATAAAAATTATAACATTTCCAATGATGAATGAATAACGAATGAATATTAACTTGGGTTTAAATAAAGCATTTCTTTCAAGGGAACTCCTCTTTCCCCAATCATTAGTACCAAATTACATACTTTCCAGGAAGCTATTTAGGTAAGTAAATAGAGACTCGTAAATAAAGCGTTTACCAATTTGGCTTTTAAGTAAGTCTTTTACATACAGTACCTTATTACCAAGAATCTGCAGCCATGCTGTCTGCTCTGTGAGGCTGTACTGACTGAAGGCACATCAGTGATTTGAGCTGAATGTTAACTTCAGCATGCTAACCATGACCATGCTAACATGCTGGCGTTATGTTCAACTGATAATATTGGGTAATCCCAGCCTATTCAGTCCCCCAAAGTTGGTATTTGTGTTGTCGGCAGAGAATGTCACAATGACCACCAGGACCTCAGCTGCAGTTTCCTATGTTTCTCCTTTCAGTTCAACAAAATCAAGCGGTTTTATTTCAACAGATTTGCTGCCATCATATATGTTACAATATCTGACTACTACTGGCAGCATCTTTAGGCTACACGTCCACAATTAGACGCCATTCAACCTGTTCTAGACATTGTTTTACCAAAGTAGTTAAATTGTGCTAACACGTTCCTCTCTATGGTGTCACAGCACACGTAAACTTTGGCTCATAAAGCCTCCGTGTCAGTTGTGCTGTGCAGACCGTGGATCTGTAACTATGAGTGTGTCACATAGTGTGGCACTCAAAGACAAGCTCCCTGCACTGCTTAATCTTATTCTTCTTGGGGATGCTGTACCTTCTTGAAAAATGTGGTGACAGAGGGCACACGAGCATGGGCAATCAGAGAGGATTTATGCTTTTTTGTCTCTTAATGTTCTACCGCTGCTGTTTTTTCCCCGCTGCCAATTTAAAAAGAGGAATTACAAAGGGTGCGGTGAACCATTGTTTCATCTTATGAATGTATAAATGAAAATTCTCTCATCATGTTCCCATTTCATGGGAAGAGCCATTGTGCCTCCTCTGTCTGCTCTTCTCCACTCTCCTTGTGTCACTCTTCTCTTAAAGACTGGAGAGGAAGGAGAAGAGGGTGACAAAGGTAAAGTGAAGGAAGACGAGTGTAGAAAACGACTGATCACCCTAACATGTTAGTTTAGTGTGTTAGCATGCTAACATTTGCAAGTAATCAGCACTTTTAGTACAGGAAGTACTGCTGAGGCTAATGGGGATGTCATTATTTTGCAGGGTATTTGGTCAGACCAACACTGCCATCAGTAGAGCCGTGCTGCTAGCATGGCTGAAAATACCTTATTAATCTTACTTGCTATCATTAATATTATCTCTCTATTGGAGACAGTTTATACAATACATACTTCTTAATTTGATAATGCATCCATGTGCATATTTGTTTATTCTAAACGCGCTCACATAAATAAAATAACACATTTGTATTACATGAGTATATTTGTTACATTCTTTTGAATAGATTTTCATCAACATATGTTTCTCACCAAACATCAGTCCAAAATGCCCACAAACAAGTTCAGTATTTTTGAGAACAACAAACAACTGTTTGTCTATATGTAATCCTGTTAACTGCCACTGACCTCCCCCACCTTTTGTCCTTTATGTCCAGGCCTTATAATCCATGAAGGGTCGTCTGTTTACCGGATCTTTAAGCGCTGGCAGGCAGTGAACCAGCAGTGGAAAGTGCTGAATTATGAGAAAGCGAAGGACTTAGGTGACCCCATCAGTTCCAGCAGTAAAGGCGCTGGTCGTGTTGAGAGGAACTCTTCTCACACTGTGACAGACAGCGGCCGGGGGGCGAGTCGACACGTCAGGACTATTCTCAACCACCACTGTGGCTATACAATTTTGCACATCCTCAGCCAGTTAAGACCCAACAACCTGCACCGTACCAACCAAGAGGTGGTCATGAGGGTGACGACTGTATGAGGCTGGGTTATAAAAGTGCTCCGCTGTTTGAAGAGGAGAAGTGTTGATTAGGATTTAATAAAATATTAATACATTTAATAAAAATCCTAACCTGCCACATTAACACTGCTGTTAACTTCTAGTCTCATATTTTGCTTGCAGATTCTCTTTCCACTGAGGTCAAAGTGGAAAACGAGAAATATTTCTCAGATTTGCGCAAAGAGGGGACATTGCAGTTTTATCTAAGACACAGACTGTGAAAACTTGGCAAATAAGGGGAAAAAATACACATTTTGAAAAGCAGAAAGCTTTGATTCTTTAAGCTATTAAACATTTTTACCACCATGTTACAAAATGTCATTCAACAACTGTTTGGTTGTTGTTTTTTTGCTGAGAAAAATAAAACGACTGTTTTGGATTTGACCCTATCATAGAGCGTTTGATGGTGAAAAGGATTGTGCTTCTACTCATGTGACCGCCATACCAACCCAAGCCCCCCTAATTTATTCAACATATTCCTGAGGGTCCGCCATGATCGGCTAGATTTCCACTTGAAGCAGCATTGTTGAATCAGACATTAAAAGGCCCGATAAAACTTTGAGACATGACACAAATGCTTAAAATACACAAGTTCAATTCATGTTTTGTAATAAAGACTTCAAAAGAAAACTTTCTATTTTGTTTTGTCTTGTTTTTAGGCAACAAGACAAATGTGACACTCTTGATATATCCGGAGTGGATTTTTCCTGTTGGGATTACACAAATCTCACTAAATAAATAAATAAATAAATAAATGGACAAATATAAGTTAAAAAAAATACAATAAATAATTTCCAAAAACAATGTTACCTGGTCAAACAGCTGAAAGATATTTGTTTAAAATTTAATTCTGTATTATTCAAATTTCCTCTACTCAGATATCATTACGATACTGCACTTCACAGCATTCCCTGTATACCTGTTTAAATTTGTATTATGAAATGCCATGATGAATATTGTTTTTGCATTTTAATTTAAATCTATACCTTCAGTTGAACCTTACTCATCTTATTTTAATATGATCATCATTACTAAGGATTAATAATGAAGGTACTGATCACAAATGAACTTCAATGTAAAGCAAAGGGGGATATTTTATGTTTAGCAAAAGGAATTAAGGAGAAGTACGTTTTCAAATAAAAATATTATTGTTATTCTACTGTTGCTTTGCTTTCATTTGTCTACAGTTGATCAGCACCCAGTTCTCGCAGGCAAAATCAAATATCACACATGCTGGGCCTAAATATCCAAAGAACTTTGCCCCCCCTCTCAAAACTGAGGTTAAAGAGATACATCTCAGTTTGCAGCAGAGAGTCTTCTGTGCATCTGTTTCATAAACAAGTCTCTCATAAAGCCTTACACCAGGAGGGAACTGTAATGTGTCACCATGTTCTCGACAGAGTGACCTGAGTAGGATATTAGAGTTGACTCTGAAGACACCCAGAGGGGATTTGCGGCATTTCATGTAATAGACAACACAGTGAAAATAATCACTGGCTGTGTGGCTGCTTGGACACTAAAAATCATGAGGTGAAGTTTTATCCTGCAGAGAGCAAAACAACTTGACTGTAAGTTAGGATCCTGCCGGGGAAATGACTCACATTTCAGGACAAGAGCAGATAGAGTAGATAGAGATAGAGTGGCTTCAGGAAGTATTCATTTTGCTATATTCCCATAACTCTGTAGTCTTGATATTTAACTGAGGCTGAGCTACACTTTCCACTGGAATTATCTTATTTTGTCAACAGCAGCATGGGGGTTGGGGTTGATATACTCTCCCATTATGTTTATCCCATATGCTATAGTGTACTTTTATTGTTGATTCTTCAAGATAGATGTCATAATAGTGTAAAATACTTCTATTTGTCAACAAACTTGGCAACCATTAGTGATGTGTGTTATACAACTAGGATAGTTATTCTTGACATATCCCACTTTTTAACCATCTATATGACAGAGTAGTTCAAATGTATTGCAGTTAAAGTATCTTGCATATTTATTTCCTGCAATAAATAATAAAGTAACACTAGCAGTGACCAGCAGAAGTGGTAAATGAGGCGGCTTTCGAAAAAGAAACCAAGCGGCTTAAAGATATTGGAACTAAAGAGCTATTGTCAAGAGAGTGGGAAAGGACATCTGGCAGGCAAAGGGACTGCAGTGGGTTGAGGAAGTAAAACCAGACAGAGTGGTCTGTTGTGTTGATTCTGTCGCAGCCCTTTATAGTATTCAAAATATGAAATCTAATAGAGAAGATTTAGAAATCCATCAAAGTTTATTTATATTACAGAGACATCAGATAGATGTGAGATTCTGCTGGGTACTTGCCCATAAAAGGGTATAAAAGGGAATAAGGAAGCAGAGAAAACAGCTAAAAAATCAACCAGGACTAATGATGTCATAAATATACCCTTGGAAAAGGAGAAGCTAAGTTGATAATCAAAAAAGAAATTATAAAGAAATGGCAGGACAGGAGGATGTGGATAAAAGTGGAAGGAAATATTACAGTTTGCAAAATCTATTAATGCTCAGGGTGTGACTAGAAGGAACAGAACAGAGGAGAACGTTTTATCCAGACTAAGGTTTGATCATACAGCGTTGAATAAAACATTGTTTTTAATGGGCAAAAGTCAAACAGATGAATGTTTAGAATATAGGTCCAAGGAAAGTGCAGAACATGTACTATTTACACTGTAGGAAATAAAGGGATGAGAGGATGAGGCTAAATCAAAAGATAAGTCAGGCAGGAAGGAAGTGGAACCTTGAAGGTTTATTAGGCACAACAAGAGATGGGGTAAAGGATACACAGAAAGCTGTTGTACAATTTCTGAAAAATATAGAGATATATAATAGGATTTAATGTTTGTTTGTTTGTTTTCGTTTTTGTGTTGTTTTATTATTTTGATGATATAAAGGAGTCCCAACGAACATACAATGGTGTGAAACAGTGTTTCCCCCCTTCCTGATTTCTTTGTCACACTGACATGTTTCAGATCATAAAACAAGTTGAAATATTAGACAAAGATAACACAAGTAAACACAAAATGCACTTTTTAAATTAAGGTTTTTATTATTAAGGGGGGAAATCAATCCAAACCTACATGGCCCTATCACATCTTTGGAAAAATGAGTTCAATTTCACACCAACAAGTCCACATCTGAATGGCTTAAGAAAAACAAAAGGAAGAATTTGGAGTGGCCTAGTCAAAGTCCTGACCTGAATCCGATTGAGATGTTCTGACATGACCTTAAAAAAGCGGTGAAGGCTCGAAAACCCTCCAACGTGGCTGAATTACAACAATTATGCAAAGGTGAGTGGGCCAAAATTCCTCCACAGTGCTGTAAAAGACTCATTGCGAGTTATCGCATATGCTTGATTGCAGTTGTTGCTGCTAAAGGTGGCCCGACCAGTTATTAGGTTTAGGGGGCAATCACTTTTTCACACAGGGCCATGTAGGTTTGGATTTTTTTGCAGAAGACCTCACCAAAGAAGACAGAGAGGCACTGAGGGCTGTATGGCCGAAAGTTGAACAACGCATGGGGTTATCGTCTCAATTCCAAAACCTGGGAAAGATCCCAGAATTATAACTTATATCTTCGCTTCTCGTCTTCAAACAGGGATTTCGGATCTTATTGCAGATACACAGTCAGGTTTTTTAAAAGGAAGGTCAATCCATAATAATATAAGATTGGTAATGGACATCATTGACTATAGAAGCCAAATAGAGGATGATGGTTTCCTTCTCTTTCTAGACAGAAATGCTAGCAATCTATATTAAAAACTGTAATGATATGAAAAAACTTAATGTACTTGGCACAGACATAATAAATTAAATACCTGGGGATATACCTATCTAAGGACCAAAAACAAAGCCAACTTCTGAATGTAGAAAATAAAATTAAAGAATGCAAGTCAAGACTAAATATATGGCTACAGAGGGACCTATCAATACTAGGTCAAACTTACCTAACTAAGATGTTTATCGAGATGCATTTACCCAGCCTATTCCAATGCCATTCCAAACAAATTGATTAAATCTATCAACCAAATCAACCTAAATTTCATTTGGAGAAACAGACCACATTATATGAAGAAAAGCAGTATGGTTAAAGACACAAAGGATGGAGGACTCAGAGTTATTGATTTTGACTGCCTTAATGGAACCTTAAAAATAAACTGGTTAAAATCTTGGATCAAACACAGCAACTCCTTTTGGTATTGTATTCCAAAGACCTTTTTTCAAGAAAGTTGGAGGATTAGAATTTCTTCTTAGAGTGGACTTCAATGTTTACAAATTACCTATGTCATTGTCAGAGTTTCACAGACAAATACTCTTGTATTGGAAAATGTTATTTGTACATAACTTCTCACCCCACACCTCTGTACTCTGGAACAACAGATATGTTTTGCACCGCAACTGATCTTCTTTGAAGATTGGTACAGGAGAAATATATGGTCCATAGCCGACTTAATGGATACCAACGGACATTTTTTAAATTATGAACAATTTTGCATCAAACATAATTTCAAACCCTTAAAATCAGACTTTACTAAATTACATAGAGCACTACCCCAAGAATTTGTCTTTCTAACAAGAAACATTTTGGTCCAATACAACCAAAATTGGCCCCACTATCAATTCAAGGGATCTTTGTTCTCGATAGAAAATGCACTAACCACATTATTAGAAATTGTTTTACTGAATACCTTTACCCTGAAAGGTAAAATAAAAATAATATCCTACAAAAATTTGATAAAGATTCAATTACTAAACTAAGAACAATGTATCTAACAATACCCCCCAAAGTGAAAGAAACACACTTCAAAGTAATGAACAACATTTACCCCTCTAAAGAATTACTGAGACTTTGCTTTGGTATAGATGATGACACATGTACATTTTGTAAAAATTATGTCGAAACTACAGACCATGTGTTTTTCTCATGTAATGTGATACAGACATTTTGGTGTGTGAAGCAACAGATGTCCTCATTCCCAACCTCTATCTCCAGAGACAACATAACATTTAGATTGATATTGCAAAGCAAGGTTGATGAGCTCTGTACTAATAAAATTGAATGTCTAGCTAAATTTTTCATTCACAAATGTAGAATTGTGAAGTCATCTCCCAAATTAGTTTTTTTTTTTAATTGAATTTAAACTATACATAAAATTCTTAAAAACTCTAAAAGGTCCTAAAGCACAAAAAAATATGATACCCTAAAACACTTCCCAATGGAGGTAAATGGCTGAACAAAGACTGAATTCTCCCCTTACGTTATAATTTCTGTTATTTATTTGAATTTATTTATTTGAATGTTTCTTTTTCCTTTTATAAATCATCCTCATTTTAGTTACTAAGACTACATATTTATTTCTTGTTTGTATGAAGAGCTGCTCCCTCTGGCTATATTTTCTCTGCATCCTATTCTGTAGAAACAGATTCTGTGCACTTATGTTTGTCTGTAAATCTTGACATTTTCAATAAAGAAAAAAAAAAACGACTGTAGTTCATTCTACATACTCCGGTACAGTAGGTGGCGGTATGCACCTTTAAAAGTCATGGTTGCAATCTGACATAAAAAAAAAAGAAGAAGGAACGGAGCGACGCTTGGTGATGACGCAAAACCGCCGAGACTCACAGGTGGCGGTGGTAAACTAACTAGAAAGAAGCGTGACTGTCTGGAAGTCGACTTTCAGAAGTGGATACGTGTGTTTTTTGATAATTACGTGAATATTTTCGGGAGTAACGTCTCTGTTTTGATCCAACATGAGTTCGTCAATGCCGCAGAAGCGTTACTACAGACAGCGAGCCCATTCAAACCCGATGGCATACCACACGTTTGATTAGTGAGTGTGTCCATGTGTTTAATACCTGCACTGCACTTTCTGTCACTGCCTGCTAACGCTTAGATTATCAGTCCCAACTGTGCGTTTTATAAGTGTAGAAGTTGACAAGAAAGCGACTCCTCACTTAACCCTGGGCCTGGTGGTGTGTAGCCTGCAAAAAAGTTTTTATTCTTATTTTTATTAGCTTAGGATTTGAGAGATGTGTCTGAGATTTATTATATATATTATAATATAACGTGGGTGCTCACAATATTGAAAAATGACATTTAAAAATTCAGCAGTACCATCTCTCTCCAGAAACACTATCCCTGTGTCACAGCACACATTTCTTCATTATAAAACAATTGCATTGAAACGCCCTCTTTCCTCCCCAGCCCTGTGTGTCCTGAGGAAATGGACTGGTCCGAGCTGTATCCAGACCTCTTCACTGGCAGCCCCTCTGAGAAGGAGACCTCCCGGGTTGAGTTTGCAGACATTGGATGTGGATATGGGGGGCTTTTAGGTAGTTATGTCCCTGATCCGACCACCTTTGATTGTCAGAGGTCATAGTTCTGCTCTGTATTGACCTCATGTCTCTTTGTGTCTTTACCCTCGCTCACAGTGGAGTTATCTCCACTTTTCCCAGACAAGCTCATCCTTGGCCTGGAGATCCGGGTGAAAGTTTCCGATTATGTTCGCGATCGAATCCAGTCACTGCGTACCTCGGAACCAGGACGATACCAGAACATCGCCTGTATTCGCAGCAATGCGATGAAGTACCTCCCCAACTTCTTTTCTAAAGGACAGGTGGGTTTGCACCTGTGTGGTGACAGAACAGTTGGGAGTGTTGTCTTTCTCCCACTCCAGGAAGTTTTGGTCTTGAGAGGTTGCAGGTTTGTCCTCCTGATAAAATAACCAGTCTCTGCTCTTTCCTACATAAACTGTCAGAGTTTCAATTAAGAAATTGACGAAGTAGGCTTTAGATATTTGATTTCCCTAGCCTGCCGTTTGCATTGGTAGAAGAACTCATTTAATATTACTTGTTGGTAACTGGTTTTTCAACTTTCAATTTTCAAACATTCCCAAAATTTGATTGAAAAATAATACAATAAATTCCAGCAGAACTCATGTGTTGTTTTTTTACTGAGGTAGTATTGTGGAAAAAAGATGATTTCAAACACAGTTGATATTTTCATTAGTTTCTGTTTGTTGTAATCACAGGAGATTTTCTTTTACTTTTCTGCATTGATCGGCTTCCATCCTTGTCCTTTGTCTCACTCACTTTTTGGTAACAGTAACACCGGCTCCCAGCTCTTTAGCTAAGCCTCACCGTTTCTCTCTTTACTTACAGCATTAATTTGGAGCACCTGCATCATAGGTGTCCGGTTACTGAAAGTGAATCCACGCCTTTCAGCCAATCAGAATTGAGAAGTCTCAGTGAAAACAGACCAGCCCACACGTCTAGATTTGATTTTCTAACCATAAAACTGACTGTATTGGTAGGAAATGACTACAGTGATGGGCAGTTGGTCTGTATTACAGAGAGTTTGTCTGTATTATCACTATAAACATCAAACTTACCTAAATACTACTATAAGTGTAAAAATATAGCAATATTAAAAAACACCTTGATTGCCTTGGATTTAATCAAACCTAAGAAACTGTTTATCGCAGCCTTGATGGACTGTAAATGAACTAACAAATACACTGAAAACACTAGAAACAACAGCAGGTTTGTTGTTTTAAAGTTTAAGGTTGCCTGGAAATTATTTTAAATACAGCATCTCTTAGATTCTGTGCACCCAGTAATGCTTTCATTCATGGTTTCTTCTGGGTGTTAATAACTGCACTGACACCAACGTTGAACCAAAAAATCCTGCCCACTGTTGATTACTTGTATTAACTTTATTTACAGTGTTTCTGTCCTCGGACCTTCACAAGGTTAAATTCATGAATAGAATTGCAACTACTGGAGTGCCACTCGCCCATCTGCAGCCTTAATACTAACCAATACCACGGGCAAAGTTGAAGCTGTCCTCTGGGGTAGAGTGTGACGTGTGTAGGCAGTATGCACTTTGTCAGTCTTTTAAATTGCATACTCTTTCCTGAATGGTGGTATTGTTTCACCATGGTATATAGAAAAAATCTCTACAGTGTATATGTGCTAAATACAACTGAAGATTTTTTTGTAAACTGGGTGGACTAACCCTTTATATACTTTATTATATGTAGAAGTAACACGTATATATTAATTGGTTCTGAATTGGAGCTCATTTACAAAATGGTCTGCCGTTCTATAATGGCACATCTGACGTGGCCTGTAATAACCTTATATTATGAACGGGCCCACCAGGGTTAATAAGAATACTCAACCCAAATGTTTCTAGATAAAAAAAAATTACTTTCCACATGTTTAACGAATGGACCGAATTAATTTTTACGGATTGCTCAATAAATCCTGGATTTCACAACAATGGGGTCATTGACTGACACGCAAGACATCAGTGCAAGACGCCATTTATCCATTCCAATTAGCTGCCGTAATCTATGACTTGTTGAAACTCGCATTAGCTTACACAGTGGGCTTAGTGTACCAGGGTTAATTTAGGTACCCAGGAAAAAAAGCTTCACCTCAAATAACCCGAACAAGTGTAAACTAAGAAATGATTACAGGAGAGTAATTGCAAATGGAATACGAATGATGTAGGTGTGTCATGTAAAAACACACACACATTTATTAGTATTCTATTTCAGGTCATTTTAAATAATATGACAAGGCCTACTATTTGTACGGCCTCTTGCCAAGCTGAGATGGCAAATGTTTGAGAGAAGTACTTCCTTCAGCTCGTTCATAAACTGCATCTCTTGGCTCGTATTATGATGATCGTTTTCCATAACTGCAGTTTGCTTTAGTATTAGCTGTCTCCTTTGCTCATGATTAGAACCAAACTTGTTATCACTACCCAGATTTTCAAAGCAGAGAAAAAAACTACCAACCAGTCTAGTGCTCAAAATCTTATCCCAATCCTTCTCGCATGCATGACGTGGTTCAACTGTTGAAAGTGCATTATTTTAAAGAGCTGAAATACTTTCTTCCTACTTCTTCGTATGTTTTGTAACCCAAAATATACTTTTACTTTTTTTCCATCTTCTAACAGCACAAAAGCAGCCCCTGAGGCTGCAGCAGTCCCCAGTTATTATCCCCACATCTTTCTGTCTATACCTGACATTATTTATTTTAACTAATAAAAAGTAACTGGAATGGTTTTTAATGTATCAGCCAGACTAATATCAACGCAGCCCTCACTTGTACACTTGTCAAAGACAGAGACATGGGGAACTTTATGGGGAAAAAACTCTCCGAGGGAAATTCCAGTTTTGCAATCCACATGAAAACCCCCACAGAATATGATGGGGGCCACATTTAAGTGATGACATTCGTACATTTTAGAACCATCATATCAAAGTCAATAAAAATAGAATGTTTGATTTTGATCTGTTGTGGGAATGTCTGTGTCAACTTTACTGTTTCAGACTATTTTTTTTTTTTGTATGTGTGTCTTTCAGCTCAGTAAGATGTTCTTCCTCTTCCCTGACCCTCACTTTAAGAAGACCAAGCACAAATGGAGGATCATTAGTCCCACATTGTTAGCAGAGTATGCCTACACACTGAGAGTCGGGGTATGTTCATAAGCAACAGATATTTAATCTGCAATAATTGTGACTGTTTATGTAATTTATCAAGGGAAAATTCCAAACATTCGCTGGTTTCCGTACCATGCAGTGGATATGAGGCCGCTGTTTGTTTTCTAAATCACTTTGTTTTTAATTTAAGATGTAAAATTGAGTTTAAATTTGCCTGCTACATGGTTAGATCAGGCAAAATACAGGGGGAAAACTGAGTTTACCATTTACCCCTTGTGGTATATCTCCATTAAAGGATAAGGTATTATTCTATACTTGGTCCTGGTACTTGCGCACACTGTTTGCAGCACTCTGCTGCTGAAGAGTGAACTGAATTAAAATAGGTCACAAAAATGGCTAAAGGATTTCCTAAAAACAGCTGGGCACTGTAGTTTTTAGAAAACATTCATCAAACAGCATTAAGTAGTGCATTTGGTATTTTCACACATTTGGTTCACTATCAAGTATTTACGACAGCAGAACGGTGTATGTGGGATCGAAGTTCATCATAATGAAGGAACATGTGACTGTGCAACTGTCTCGCTGTGGTGGATTTAAGTTCAGGTTATATCAGAGGTTTTTAAATATCTGCAACTGAAACCTTTGCCACATCCCAACACAAGAGACATAGACTAATGATAGCAGTGAAAAACCAACTAATAGTTGAACAACAAGTTGCCACTCTGCTTCATTTTATCAATTGATTGCAGTGTGCAGAAATCGTTGAATTCACTGAAATGAAATTGAGCAACCAGTGTGGCCTGCAGCTGGTTGAGTTCTGCACACCCTGCGTCTGCCTGTCAAAGCAACAGTGGGACATAGTGCGAGCGCTGATGGAGGTTGTTTGGAACAATGGAAGGCTTGTGTCAAAATTTGGCTTCCGTTTTTCCCCCTTGAGTGCGCATTGATGCATTCGTGCATGGATATGCTGTGTGTGTGTGTGTGTGTGTGTGTAAGCTCTACAAGGCAGCAGTGGCACTCAGCCATAACTGTTCTGTGGGGTTGGCTGTCGAGAAAATGCTAATTTATAGCGGCACCCTAGTCTATGGTTTATTAGTAAATACCGTTTGTTACTATCAACTTCACATGAAACAGTAAGCTGGTGTGATGAACATGAATCTGTGCAGACAACAGGCACACTCTCCTCCTCATCCTGCCTTCTCTGAAACAAAACACATACGTGCCTACATGCACTGGTGTGGAAATCTGTGCCGTTGCTGAGTTTTCTAAGAAATCCGTGTTCTAGTAACGTTATCTGTCCAGCATCCAAAGTAAACTACAGTGACATAGGTGACTAACCTCTGTGTTGTCTGTAGGTTATTTTTATCTTTTTAGCAAGGACCAT
Organism: Micropterus dolomieu; assembly: GCF_021292245.1. NCBI lineage: Eukaryota > Metazoa > Chordata > Actinopteri > Centrarchiformes > Centrarchidae > Micropterus > Micropterus dolomieu. The sequence goes on from NC_060167.1 coordinate 23,900,477, forward strand.
TGCTCTCCAGAAGTGATGAAACCTATAACTCTGAGGCTGAAATATTAAACTTTTTTTTTTTTAAAGGAAAAATGTTTTTTATAATTGCCACTGGTTTATTTTATAAGGATCTGTGTTTAGCCATGAGTGAAGCTGTCACTTATTTTCCCTAGTACTGTGTTAATAACCTCCCTGTGTCTGTCTGGTCATGTCAGGGTTTGGTGTATACCATTACAGATGTGGAGGAAGTACACATCTGGATGGTGAAGCATTTCACTGAACATCCGCTGTTTACACGTGTCCCTGATGAAGAACTGGTACGTTGACGTGCAGCTTTGCAGGTCATGACGACAACATTTGTTGTTCAAACCTATTCCTTTAAGATGTTGGTAATGTTTACATTAATGAAAGAATAAAAGATGGAATGGTGGGTAAACTGACCTTCAGCTAAGTGTAAGACAAAATAAGTTACGTGTGTGTAAAACAAAAAAACAAACAAAGGAAACTTAACATTACTGAATACAATAATATACACTGTGGTGATGACTGAATAGCGTGACACTGCAGCCTTTAATGTAATTGTGTTCAATTTTGTTTTAACAGGTCAGTGATGTCATTATAAACCGTTTGGGTACCTGTACAGAGGAAGGAAAGAAAGTGCAGAGAAATGGAGGGAAGAATTTCCTCGCAGTTTTCCGAAGGATTGAGGACTCAAACTAAGACCAAACTGCTTGGACGTGCGACAAACTGAAATGTTTTTTATGCTGTCTGCACACGGAGGATAATGCTGCTCGATGGAGCTGGAGGCTGTGGCTTGTTCCCGCAGCAGATGAGCTGATGGAGGATTTGTGTTTCAGCTTTTTCACTTGATGCATCTCATTCCTAAGCTCACAAAAGACAGCACAAGGGAAGTAAATCATAAAAGGATCCCTATTCAGACTAGACTTGTGAAGTGTTGCTTTTTTTAAATTAATTTTAATGATGTTCTTTGTGGTTTTTTTGCTAAATTCCAAAGTGCTGTTTTGTATTCCCTGTAAAGCTGTACATTATTTTAGTAAAACAAAAAGCCAGTGTTTGGTTTGTTTCATTGTAGACTATATGTTTTGCATTGCAGTTATTTTGGGGTCTTTCTCACAAAAAAGACAACTGGATTAGTCGGATAACTACACTGAATAAAACCAAGAACTGTTTAATATCAGTCCATATCCTGTTACTGGATTTCAAGGAGTTAAGGTTTTACTGAGCGCAGTTCTCCAGCTATTCAAACCTGCTTGACAAGGAAAGGCCTTAGTGTTGTATCCATTTGGAAAAACATTTGAAATTGCAAGAATGATTACTTTGTTGGCTTCATGGTGGTGATTCACAGTATTGACGGCTGAATCTGAATTAGAATAAACTGTGAAGTTTGCCAACGACATCTAGCTTGTTTGCTATGGGTCATCATTGTCTGGTTTAAAAATAAACCTGCATGCTGCATCATGTTCTGCAAGAAAGAATGAATGTGACCGAAACGTTAAAATCTTTTCTTCATTTTTGATGGAGTTGTTAGAAGAACTTGTTTGGCCAACAGCATATGAAACATGTTTAATGCCTGTATGATTGAAGACACTTTTAGATTACCAGTAGCTCTCTCTAATGGAATTTCAATTTAAATGTTGCTCCTACATGTCATATGATATCCAAAAAAGACCCATTATATTATCTTCATCTACTAGACATGTCTGCTAAGGATCTTTGTGAAGTCCAAATGAAAGGAGTCTGCAGCAGAAACAGTGGTTTTCTCTGCTCATTTTATTATTTTAGCTGTATATTACAGGTAGGTATTTTTGTCTGTCTGGAGTTTGGAGACAGGACAGGGCAGGTTTGAAGCCCTTGCTGCTGGAGGGGTTGGTGGTTAAGAACAAGACAGCACATGCCTCAGTGAGAGACACCCAGACAGTGGAAAACTTTAGACGACCGCAGAGAGTAATTGAAGCATTAAAGTCAAACTAATATTAGAAAACATTAACTTTTGAATCCTTTGCTAAGGTTATTGCCAGTCTGGTATAATTCGACCATTTCCAAAACCTTTTTCCCAATCATAATAGTGTCCTTTTTATTGACAATATGCTGCACACTGATGCGATTATATTGTGAGAAAACTGATCATGGAACATCTTAGAATATGCAGTAGGATGAAGTATTCAGTACAATACATACTTATTTACCTATCTGTGAACATATGAACATGTAAAATACATGCCCACTCCCATACAGCAGTATTTGCTCAGTGACGATGCCGAAATGGAGCAGGGTTACAATGACATGGTTAAAGATTTTAATAGTGAAGTAATGTCTCTCTCTATGGTAATCTTTACCTGTGAAACACGGGCAAAGGCAATAAGTATATTCTTACATAAATAGAGTTTCCTGTTCTTGGATAGCTCAACAAAATGTCAAGGCCATGAGGTGAGAGACGAATTGCTCAATCAACATTGTTGTCATTAAGATATGGAGATGAGTGTTTCCTGTCCAGCACAACTCATAAAGTAATAAATGTTGTAACTGAAAGAAAGAAAGCAGCCTTGTGTATTAGCCTCATAGCACATTATCAAGCCTAAGAAAATTACTTTTCTTAAAACGTCAGTATGACGTAGATTTCATTTTTGCTAAAGAGATTGTAATGTTGTTCATCATACAGAGGGAAAGAGGTTACCTTTTTCAATCTCATGGCCTTCCATTACAGCTGATCAACCACATCTGCTGAAGAAGGCCATGAGATGTGGCTGAAAGCTTCAAATAATTGAAGTAAGTAAGTTTAAGCTTGTATCAAGTCATGCTTTCATTATTAGTGCCATGTGAAAACAAAGGCATTTGACTCGGCCAAAGTAGGTCTTTATCATTTAACATTTTAGTAACATCAAGTCATCAAACAACAGTTTAATTAAATGCACTGCTGGGGAAGAGACACTTAATGATTAGCATTTGGCAACACTAGTAAAGCAATGTGGATGTTGCCTTTGGTTCATACCCCAAGAATGTGATGCATCTGGACATCAGAATGTTATTCAGGTCAAAGGACCCCCTGTCGTGTTTACAAAGGCAGCTGTCCACAGTTACAGCATGGGGATGTGTTCAAATGCTAGTCACTGATTTAACTGTCACCTTTCTCCGCCATTGTCATTATTTTAAACAAAGAGCAAATGATTTGACTTCCCGTCAGTACACACAGTCAGAGATGCTCACAAGTCTTTGAGCTAGAGTCCAAGTCAAGTCTGAAGTCTCTGAGCTAGAGTCCAAGTCAAGTCTGAAGTCTCTGAGCTAGAGTCCAAGTCAAGTCTCTCGTGGTTATTACGAATGTTGTACCACCTGCTGCGTTCAATCCAGGTTGCTAATAAAACTACTGTTAACCTGTTTTTCATTTACAGAGCACAACCATGTAATGCTTATAAACTACTGTAAGTCAACACATCCCCCAGACTCTCAAAACAATGAACTGTAACCTGTTTTTCACAGAGCACAACTATAATGTGTAATGCAATCAATGACAGCTTAAACTACTGTAAGTCAGCACACCCTGCAAACTCTCAAACCAGAGTAATGTTAGTCTATAACAAAAAAAAACTGTAATGTTAGGCTACATGATCAACAATAAACCTGTAACCTCTTTCCAGCCAACGGCAATAATTAACGTGATGGCAGCCAGCGGGACGTAAATGATTAAGTTAACCAACCACCACAAGTTTGGCAAGTAAACAAACGCTCGTTCATCTTTTCATAACGAACGACAGTCAGAGTTAACCTCCCAGTATCTCGTGGCTGAAGCAAGAAGCAAGCTAACGTTAGATGATCAATGCTGAGCTAAGCATGTTTACTCACCACAGGTTATTAACCTATTTTGCGTTCAGCGCTTCTTTATTTGGGTCTTGTTGTATGAAGTTTTAAAGCCAAAGTTTATGATAAATGGCACCGCAGCTTCCGGTGTTTGTTGTCCTCTCTCACGTGCGGCCGCGCGCAGCAGATGTTACGTAGGCAGGTTATAGGTAACGGAGGGAGGGAATAACGGCAATCTCATCAGACGTTTCCTAAAAAATGAACATTGTTCACGAGTCCCGCGCCTCGAGTCCGAGTCGAGTCTTAAGTCTTTTGAGGACGAGTCTCAAGTCGAGTCTCAAGTCTCAAGTCACTGGAGTCCAAGTCTCTAACTCGAGTCCCCATCTCTGCACACAGTTAAAGCTATATAGTTTGACATTTTGAGAAACGTTTGCCTTCTTACCAAGAATTAGGCGAGAAGATCAATATAATCACTCTGTATGGCAAATATGAAGCCACAGCCAATTAGTTTAGCTTAGCACAAACAGTAACTAGAACTGCTCTTGGCCACATAACCCCACCTTAAAACACAACTTGTTATTTTTACAATTAATTTTCTGTACTGATTAAATAAAATAAAAAAATTTAAAAAAAACTGATTTTGCTACCTCTGGAAAGAGCCAGGCTTTGTGTTAACTTAAGCTAACCGACTGCTGGCTGTAGCCTTATATTTACCGTATTAATGTGAGTGGTATCGATCGTCTCCTCTAATTCTTAAAAAGTCAGCAAATAAGTTAATTTTGCAAAATGTTGAACTGTCCCTTTAAACTTCTTTGTCTACCTCAGTCTATTCTCCCAGACTTTTTTGGATGTGCACACTCACTGTTTCCATCCTAAATGACTGAACTTATCATTTTTATCATGAAGAAGATGTCTGACCTGATCTGCTTTCACACATCATTTCCTACTTCTTGCCAAGTCGCTGGCATTAAACTCTGCCTCTCTTGTCCTTCCTGACAGTCAGGTTGAGGCCTGCATCAGCTGTTGATGTCTGTACACGATCTCAAGCTCAGCCTAAACCCAACTGAGCTGACTGAAATCCTGACTTGTTTCTTCCCACAACATTAGCAATTCTTGTGAGATTCTACACAGCCACATCAGAGCAAATCTGCTGTCCTGCAGGCTGGCATATAGCATCAAATCCATCCTCACTTGGGACTCTCAGGTCTGGACTAAAGAGAAACCTCTACTGACCTGAATTTCCAACGTAATCTTTTCAGGCCCTTCAACTCAACAAAGAAAGATTGTTCTCTTTGTCTCCAACTTCTTGGTTGTCCTTAACCCCATGATGGTTGGCACAAATGCACAACAAGACTTTAATCACAAATCATCAATTTTGCATATATGCGGAGACTATAACATTTCAATTGCTACTGGATAAAATAGCCTATTCTAACATGAATTATGCCAGAGAAATAGGCAGAGAGTGAAGTGACCAACCCTGGTCTCCCCTACACAGGGAGTAAAGACGTCAGTCTATATAATGACGTCATACTAAATGGTGCAAGATATTCACGTTTTTCATATTCATTTGAATGGCCAAGAGAACATATGTAATAGTTATTAACAACAAATCACAACAGTGAGAGTACGTTTTACACCACAGCCGACAGTAAAATTTAAATACTAATATATTGTATGTAAAAGCAGCGCTACACTGTCAACTACAGGAACTAATGCATGAGAAGTGCAGGGAGATGAAAAGAGATTGACAGCGCCTGGAGGAGAGAAATATGACCCATGACGTATATAACGCGGTTAACTGAGAGTCCGAGACCACAGATACCACAGAACTACAGAGTAACATTAGGCTCCATGAGCAAAGAAAGTTTTTATTTCACATCAACATTGCTATCATATTTGCACGCTCCCTCCCTCTCGGTCATCCACATGAGCTTTTTCTCTATTGGTCACATGCAAGTCTGCGTCACACTTTTTGATCAATAGATGGATTTTATAATGCCTGTTTTTAGGAGGTGCTGCAGCCTCCTTAGCACCCTGTGTCCATAAATGCATCGAAACAAGGTGTTTATTTTAAATGTAAGTAAATTATTCAATTCTTGCATGGCCCTCTGGAGGGCGGGGCCTGTTTCAATCAAAGCTAAGGCTGCCAATGCATGTGCCTGTTGATACCCAAGGGGAAAAAACATCTCATTGAGGGTGAGCTTATACTCCTTCAATAGTTTGGTCATTACTCTACCCAAAACCACCATCAAAACATGATTACTTTTCAGGAGTTGCACCCTATCATTCTGTCTTTTGGTAGAAACTCATTTGTCAAAAAATCTCCCACATCACATTTTTAGTTGTCCACACCTTTTTCCTCCACCTTTAAGGCCTATGTTTGTCTGTGTAAAAAGAAATACAATTAAATTAAATAAAACACACTGCCCAGACAGTTCTTGACAAGCTAAAATTATATTTTTTAATTCCAATATTATATTTCAGGACTTATTATAGTTTTAGCCCCATGATCCCTTCAGGCATGTTTTAAAACATGAAAATACTCTCTTACTTTCAGTGATGATTTGTGTCTGATATGGGTTTTTCCACCAAAAAATGTAAGCTTTTCAAAGTAAGCTTTGCCGCTGACAGACACCAGTAATTATTTTGAAGTGGAGAGCAGCTGCAGCTCTCTCAGGCTCTTTAACTGTTTACACCTGCTGCTCATGACATCATGACTGCTTAATTTTTTAAATATGACACAGTGCCGAGTGGCACCAGTCATGTCTGAATTGCTGCATGATGCCTATAGGTTAGGATGATTGTTGATAATAGACAAAAGTGTTTTTGAGTTTGTAGCGCCTTCTGTCTGGGAATGATACAGTCTCTTCTTTAACGCCAGATGGATCCCCTTGGTTCGTCCTGCCTAAGGTTTCTTCCATTTCGTTTTTGCCATCATGTCATGCTAATGCCATAGGATGCCACTTGATTTGTCCATCAATTCATGATTTCTGCAAAACTAATTGTCTCATTTTAGTGAAATTTGCTTTAGATAATAATTGTTCTCAATTGATTAATCTTAAAGGAATTGTCAAGAGTTAGATGAGAAGATTGATATCACTCAGTCTGTACAGTAAAACTTTAGTTGGAGCCAGTAGCTGAAGTTAACACAGACCATCTCATTTGTTTAATCTGTACAAAAAACGACATGCAGCAAATCTGACAGCCGGCAAAAATAACGTTTTTACATTTTGTTTTTTGTGTGAATTAAAAAAAACAACATAAAACTTGTTCATTGGTGTGCTTTACAGACATAAATTGTTATCTTTGGACAGAGCCAGGCTGTTTCTCCCTGTTTCCAGCCTTTGAGCTAAGCTAGGCTAACTGGCTGCTGTCTGTAGCTTCCTATTTTATTATACAGACATCCCAGTGGTATAAATATTCTCTAAGTCTGTATTAACCAAATTGTCAATCTTTTTCAAGGATCTTGGTTACCCTTGGAAATTTTGTTAACTGCCACCATTACAGCAGAAGTTCCAGGTGTACACAAGAAACATCATTATTCAATTTACAAATTGACAGAAAGTTCATGAGCACATTCTTGCTCTCCAGAGAATAACCCTTTTCATTTTGGACACTCCACATATTTTCTTCTCGTGCCCTCTCAGGCCAAGTTTTGCACACAAGAAATCTCCCAATACAGTAGGCAGATTGCAATAAGATGTAATGAGCTCATTTATGTTTCCAAAGGGCAGTTAAACTTTTGATGTCAATGATCCAATGGATCTTCTTGTGCCATCCTCAGGACAAATTTTAAATGTTTATTGCTGTTTAGAACATACAAAGTGTTGTTTCTTCTATCTCATATTTTGGGGTGTAAGGAACAGTTGCAGCCTCTAGCTGCTACCTTATTTTTGTTGAAAATAATTATTATGAGAATGGAAACTGCTATGTGAAAAGGGAGCAAAATAAGTTCATGGAAAACACTACAACATCCACTGATTTGTCCAAGATGCATCAGATCTCACTGTAGCTCTCAGTCGACCCTGTACGCAGGATAAGCGGTTGACGATGGATGGATTGACAGAACTGACGAAGACTGGAATCAGGGTTTTATAACAGTATTAAGGTTAACTATGTAGCAGTAGTACATCTGCAAAATGTAATCACAAATACAGAGTGTAATTGTTCAGTATTTCTAAATCAAAGACAGAATATGGAGGTTGGCACCACATCACAAAACCATTTTGCTTATGTAAAGCTTTTTCTCTATGTTATGGATATATTCAAACTCCCACAGAAGGCTGATTCACAATCAATCACATTTGTTAGTTTTCTGCCCGGAACTCTTGATGTCTCTTTGTGAAAACAACCAGGCTTGTAACCAGGAATGTTAATTATAACAGAGTAACATTTTCTGTGTAATCACTCATTATAGGGTGGGTCTGCAGATCTGTATCCCAGGAACAAAGACAGTTAATTATCTATCATATGCATGCTGTCACTGTGGTGGACATACACCATATACAGCCAGAATGAAAAAGTCTTTCTCATATGACAGCGAGACAGATCTGGTGTCCAGATGTGCTCATAATCTCACAGATGCCCGTTACCACACCTTAAACACCTATTTATGTTCATGACATGAAAGTGTTTTTTAAAAAACTGCACAATCTTAATCAGTTACCACAAGTATGGCAATAAAAATCATTATTTAGTAATTGTATTGCTCATTTTTATTTTTCATTACCACATCCTCATATCCTGTGTGCTAACAAGTAGCTGCTGGGCATTTGGCAAATGTTGTTAGTAACTCTGTGCACACTTCAACTATTCAGCTTATTGCCATAAAGATAACATTCAGTGTCTGAACGTGTCAATTGCCATGGGTTCTTACCCCAGAAGATTTTTATAAACAAAGTTAAAGTAATGAATAAACAGCTGAAATTGTTCGTTTATGTAAAAACATTTGACATAAAGAAAAGCAATAGATAGAAATTTGAAATAGTTAGCTAAAATAAAGGAATAAACATTTTAAATAGCTAATAAATAAATAAATAGCTAAAAGTAATTAATTAAATTAAATTAAATTAATGAACAAAGCTAAAAGTAATGGATAAGCATTTGAAATTGTTAGCTAATTAATTAACAGTTAAAAAAGTTAGCTAATTAATAAACAGTTGAAATTGTCAGCTAATTTATTATCAGTTGACGTTGTTAGCTAAAAGTAATTAATAAACAAAGCTAAAAGTTATGGATAAACAGTTGAAATTGTTAGCTATTTAATAAACAGTTGAAATTTTTAGCTAAAAGTAATTAATAAAAAAAGCTAAAACTAATGGATAAACAGCTAATGAACTAATTAATGAACAGTTGAAAATGTTAGCTAAAAGTAATCAATAAACAATAAGCTAAAAGTAATTGTTAGCTAATTAATGAACAGTTGAAATTGTTAGCTAAAAGTAATTAATAAACAAAGCTAAAACTAATGGATAAACAGCTAATTAATTAATTAATAAACTGTTTTGAATTGTTAGCTAAAAGTAATTAATAATGGATGGATAAGCAGTTGAAATTGTTAGCTAGTTGGTCATATTAGACCCCATCACCATAAATTCACTGCTGAGTGAGGAAAAACACAACCACTAGACGCATACTAAATCATCGGCACCTCTGGACACATAGGCTCTTTGATACCGCTGATACCACCCACAAAGGCAGACTGCAGCCATGAACTTTAACACACTAGTCTGGGAGTATAGCCTCCCCCCTGGGCATTGGGCCAACACAGTAAGGGGAAACACCTCTCAGGCTATCCCCTCTGCGCTCCATAACATGATGTACAACAGGGCCACATCACTTCGCACCGCAGGACAGCACAAAGAAGCCATTCTTTCATAGGATTTCTTATTATGTTTTTCATAATCGATGTTAATCCCCTGTTACTCAGGCATGGCCAGATTAATTAAAAATGTCTTTGTGTTTAGGGTAGAGGTTAATTTGTGTCAGCTTCTTGTGTGGTCTTAAATTACCTGCCTGCTGAATAAGAAACTGAAGACGAGCATCTGAGCCATGGTGCCGCAACAAAATGTGAAAATATGTGTAAATTTCTGAGAAAAACTAAGAAGAACACTTCCTCTTATAACACCTCTAACTCCTAACCTCTAACATGCACTTCCTGTGCTCTTCTTCTTCTTCTATCCCCTTACAATTATCTTGTATTGACTGCACTTTTTTGTTAACTCTTACTTCTTTCCCTAGGTATTTACCCCATTGATGCGATATGTGCTATTAGCTCTTACTAGAATTTATTGCAACTCGTATCAGTATATATTGTCAGCTGTAGATCTCGTGCTGTATTTGATGCTTTGTTGATGCTTGTGTGTTGTTTCTCAAATGTAAGTCGCTTTGGATAAAACCAAATGAGTAAACGTAAGAACACAATACATATATACATATATTGGTAGCTTATACATTTTTATTGCACACACACGTGAAGTCCTGAACAAACAGATTCAATCCGATCAAATCCAAATCCAAATGTCTTCAGCATTCCAACAGTCTGTCTTTGGATTGATTTGTTTGCAGTATTGTGTAAGACCAAGACTCATCAGGTCCTCAGTCATCAATGACCTTGTTTAAAAGTTGTTTATGTGTTCATGTAAATTTCAGAGGTCATTGTATTTATCTTTATCTTTCACCCTTGAAGATAACTATGCAGATGTCTCGTGTACTTGTATAGACGTTTTCCAACAGACTGGGTTTGATCTTTGCTCCATGTTGCACTTCCATCCTCAACTCAGCATCACAATCTGTTTTGTTGTCAACTAAAACAGAAGTCTGATTCACATGTTTGGGTCAAGTACTGTAAATAGCGAGGTCAGATATGTGGTGATTGCTACAGTGGTTAAAAATGGTCTTCCAATATTACCCTTTCCCCCCCTGGAGTCTTCATTCAATACAGCTGGAGCAGTTGCCAGGTGTTTTCTTTAGTGTCAATGATAATCATTGTGTAACCTAATCTGACTTTTTTATGTCACAGTCTAGCAGATGCATCACATCATGACTCCTCCTCCAGCCCCCAGCCAAATAAATCAAGATCACTTTACTTGGCCTTTGTAGAATGCTGACACACTGATCTAGACCGTGACACCAAAAAACAGGCGTTCTGCACTAGATCCCATCACACCTATTAGCCAGTAAAAATCTAGACGTCATGTATCACATCAGAAGTGACCCCAGCAGCAGGCTGGCCAGACATGTGATGTTACAGCTGGAAGAACTTATGTGGAATAAATTTCTCTTAATAACTGTTTCACCCAGCAAAACTCCATGCTGTCTGTTCATGACTAAGTCAGAACCCCATAGGGCAGCAGACCCATTTTCCATAGCACTGTAAATCTACTGGATGCTTCTGCATGAATAATATGCTGGTCCACTGTTATTCTGCACATCATTATAAGCAGAAAACATGCTAATATTTAATTTTCTGAATGACTTTTAGCAGTTCATTTTCTGGTGCCAACCCATGTTTATTTCTCCTTCAAGCTGCACACATTTATATATGCACCATTTTGGCTGTGGTATTATGTGGTAGGTTATTGTGGTCATAACTTATGACTTAACTTACATTAGGCCTGGTATGGTGGGGGGGGGGGGATTGTGAGCTTAAAGTATGATTATTAATCAGATATACTTCAGAGGGATTACACACAAACTTCACAGAAAGACTACAGTCATAGCCACTGTATGTATATATGCTTCTTGGCACTAAACATAGAGACAAAATATCCTAAAATCTACTTTCAGTTACATGCAGTGAGGGTCTTTTTTATCACAAGTTGATTCTGTTAAATACCTAATTATGGCTTCTGAGCTCCACATGGATGTTTTTTTTCTTTTTATAATTTGTATAGCACATTTCAACAATAAGGCAATTCAAAGTGCATTATGTAAATCAACAAAAGCAACACAGGGCAATACATAAAAATACATTTTCATACAAATAAAAAGAGTTCAACAGTAAATACAAGAAAATGACCAAACAAGATAAAACAGGAGAGTAAAAGTTACAGTTCCATGTAAGATATTAATCATCAAGCTTCAAAAGCTTCAAAGGCTTCATGTTTTATAAACTATATACTCATGTTTTTATGTAGCATATGTCAGTGTTTCTGTGTACGTTTTTTTGTGCGCACTACCCACTAGCTGGTAAAATGTAATGACTGAATTGCCAGGAGCCTGTTTAAAACAAGATGATGCATCTCAAGAGGTGTATCCTGCGTATATTAAAAATGTACCTGATGGATAAGAAAAATACAGTCAGTCAAGTGTAAATTCAGGGCTAAGATGTAACTCACTAGTCCTGATGGGAGTGCAGAGGTCTCCCACCAGGCCTCAAATTCCACAGGCCAGCTGAGGTTGCAAGTCAAGCCTCTGTGTTTCTCTGAATCTGGGTGATCTAAGCTTTCTAGTTAGACCATGCGAAATACTGGAGTAAATGTCAAATCAGATTCTGAGTAGGCTACAGACGCACACATGGTGCTTTGGACAAATTCCAGTTCTAATGAAATCAGGTCAGGATTTTCTCCCTTGCTAGGAAACCTACCAAGTCAGCAAAATAACTGGTGATCGCTGGGTAAACAAAGCCCCACCAGGTCTGGAAAAAGACACAGTATTTTTCCAGGTTTTTCCAAGTTAAGTTTGAAACTGTTTGTTAACACAGGCCCTCTGCAAATCTGTAGTTATTTATAATAACCCTGTTTGTGATGCTTAGTGAGAATGGTTGATTTGGCTGGGGTTTCAGGCTGGCCTACATATATGGGATCTATAGTAACAATGGCCTTGAGGGTAAGTTTTGTGAAGCACTCAAGACACCATTTCCAAAAGGAAACGTGATTATGGGAAACAGTCTCTTGCACTATCAGAGAGCAAAGTGCTGCACACAGGGGAGAGATAAGCCTGTGCAGTAACAGAGAAGTCATGTATTATGCATCCAGGTCCTCCACGTGTGCTGTTTCTGGGATGGTCTGAGTTCAGCCCTCTGATTGGACACACCTACCTCTCTCCCATCCAGGCGGGGCGGGGCCTGCGCTGCATTCCTCCCAGTGATTGGCCCAGAATTAGAAAATGTAAAGCTTTTATCTCCGCGGTTCGAGGAGCTGGTCCCGCGTTATAAATAGAGCCCCAAGTCGGGGAAATGAAAATGAGCATCCACCTCCGAGAGTCCACCGCTCCATGATCTCTGTGAGAAGGATGCTGCAGCAAGCTCTTAGAGTATCCGGCCGGAGCGCCTTCCCCCTGGTCAAGTGGATGGAGAGGTGGGCTGAGGGCGCATCGGCCGATCTGGAGGCGACAAAGGCAGTGAGGACTCTGGACGACATGCCCGGGCCCTCGTTCACCAGCTTCGCCTGGGACTTGTTCGCCAAACGGGGGCTGTCACGGCTGCACGAGTTGCAGGTAGGATGAGGTTCAACGGGGATTAAGTTAAAGAGGAGCGCTGTGAATCACGTAGATACAACATTTGCATGTTTAATACCAAAACATACAATGTAGGCTGCACCATAGTGAACTTAATGAAATTATAAAATGATATTGATGCACAGGAGGGAGTAAGAAGAAAGCATAATTGATTGTGGTTGTAGAGGGGGGAAACATGATAATAAGAAGTGGTGAAGAACGTTTTTGTCATTACTTTTGGAATACTGTGAAATGGTAGGCCTACTCAATCATTAGTGGATTAGAGAAACCTGCAGGGATCTTTATTTTTTCCACTGGGCTTCAAACTGAAGGAGAGTGCATCCAAAGGTGATGCCAATCATCTCATAGCCTGCAGGGTTTTTTTTTACAAGGTCAGTCTTTTCTCTCATGTCCCAGCTGGAAGGAATGCAGCGGTACGGGCCCATGTGGAAGGCGAGCTTCGGTCCCATACTGACGGTCCATGTGGCCGATCCAGCACTTATTGAGCAGGTACTGAGGCAGGAGGGCGTGCACCCCATGCGCTCAGACCTTTCCTCCTGGAAGGACTACAGAAAGCTCAGAGGACATCACTTTGGACTCCTGACGTCGTGAGTATCACTCATTCAGACCTAGAAGTCATAGATCACAAGACAATGTCAAACTAAATGTAACTTTTAATGATTGTAATGAATTTTTATCTAATATGTCTTAGTATGGCATGTGGAGTTACCCAATGAGGTAATAACGTAGCTGAAATCAAAGACACAAGTTGCTAAGTCAAATCTAAGATGAGACAACTCTCAACTAATTTAATTAATTAATATAAAGACATAGGGATGAAGGGACCCAACTCCCCTTTAATGTAGGGAGAGGTCATACATAACTTTTAGGTCCTTAGACTACGAATTCACAAAGTGTAATACTGAGAAGTCAGACTTTGTCCATGTCTGATCTCAAGCTGATTCTAAATGAAATCAAGTGGACAAACCCTGACGTTTCACAGCAGACGGAGCCTATATACACACTGCTATACATAAGCATTTGTTTATTTTTACTCTGTGTGTGTTCCTAGTGAGGGGGATGAGTGGCAGACGGTGAGAAGTCTCCTGGGGAAGCATATGCTCCGGCCGAAGGCGGTCGAAGCTTACGATAAAACCCTAAACAGCGTGGTCGATGACCTCGTCGCCAAACTTCGCTTCCGCAGTCGTCCCCGAGGCCTCGTCCCCGACATCGCCAGCGAGTTCTATCGCTTCGGCCTCGAGGGTAAGCTCTCACGATGTCTGAGGAGTGGCAGTATCACGCATAACTACGGGGTGTACCGCAGCCTGTAGACACTTGGGCCAGCCGCACGCAGGAAGCAATATTAGTGTGATGACACTGACATTTTAAATATACATGCTTGTCAAAGCCTGGCACGCCCAAATCATTTCAACCAGTTATTGATCACCAGTGTGGTGGAAAAAAGTATTCACCTCCTAAGTAGAAGTAGCAATTCTGCAACACAAAAATACCAATTTACATGCATTCAAAGTTATTACCAGGGAAACCATAAAAGTAAAAGTTCTCATAAAGCAGAATTTTCTATTTTAGAGGGTTTTGTTATTATGTAAATATTTGGATATGTTACTGATGCATTACTGTGTAAGCAGCATGTAATGTTGCTGCAAGAAATGAGTTAAGCAGATTATTGGAACACATTTAATTAACACATAAGGAAAAGCATGTATTTGTTATTTTACTACCGATAAACTCATATCACAGATCACATTTACAAGGAAATGAATCGAGGATACACACATCAGAATGAAGGATTGAATTTGTTCCCCACCTCGAGGCTCCTCAGCAGTTATTCTTGCAGGCGAGCAACATTAATTAATTTTCCTTTCGCAGATCCTCCCAGACTAAAACACAGTTTCAATCAAATGACTGTGCAGTCACATGCACAGCTCTCAAACATAAACTCTGCGGTCATCAAAATGATTATACTGCTGAGTGGAAGCTGAGACTGTGGACTGTGACGTATAGACAATGAACTCATGATGAAAAAACAAGACCTTGCCTGTCTAATTACCTATTATATAATCATATTAACAGCCACCAGTGAATTCCTTTGACGAAGTCTACTCTGAAAGATCCACTGTAATCAACATTGTGGCATGTATTTTACTATAAATGCATAAATAGACAGTAGTACTCACTGAAAGATTTTTTGTCAGTTTCAAAGTTTCAAAACATCCATTAATTAAACTACCAATATTCCCCCCATGTAAAATCCACCCCTGTTATCATGTCCTCTTTGTTATATTTGTATTGCTTAGTGTTAATTAACTTAACCATAATATTATTTCTATGCTGTGTTATCATGACGGCACAACTTGAAAAATGAAATGTTACTTTTAAAAAGCCTTATTAGATGTGGTTTTATCTCCCTGTGCATGCTGAGGTAACGGTTCACTTCTGTCAGCCCCCTGTGCCATGTCCTTCTCACCTCCTCATTCCACTTTTTTGTTTATTTTGACAGGCATTTCCTCCGTGTTGTTTGAATCCAGAATTGGCTGCCTGGATCAGGTTGTTCCTAAAGAGACGGAGCGCTTCATCCAGTCCATCAACACCATGTTCGTTATGACGCTCCTTACCATGGCCATGCCAAGCTGGTTGCACCAGCTGTTTCCTAAGCCCTGGAACGTCTTCTGTCAGTGCTGGGACTACATGTTTGACTTTGGTAGGTTATTTCTCCCTTAAACATTTGAGTAAGTTGAGTGTCAGCATGGGAAATGGTGGCAAAATGTGCGCCTGCTTCTAAATATTAAGAAAATAGGAAGATATAATGAAACAGAATATCAAAAGATGTATGAAAATGGGAATTCAACAGACTCTTGATGATATTATAAGGAAGCTTCAGTCTACACTCAAGCTTGAGATGCACTAACAGTGTGTCTTTCTACGCTTCATGTAATTATTTTCCTTCCGCCCTTCTCAAATCTTATTGGCTGCTGCTGGTTTCCACTCAGCACTGGGTTATCGTCCCACTCACTCTCACTGCGCATTAAGAAGACTTATCCACATCTGAGATGTCAAAATCGAACATGTTTAAAATAATCACACTGGTGCAAACTGGATCAGGAAAAGCAGGAGATTAAAGTCCTTAACCCTCATGCACTGTAAGATCATCTGCACTGAAACAAGCATTGGCCACGATGATCAAACTGTGGTTAACCTAATAGTTGAGTTATTTTTGCTCCCAAAATTAAGCTAAAAGATCACAGAAGTGCATGAAAAAGTCAAGTTTATAATCATTGGACAGTTAATGCGTCTAAAGACGCGAGTGAGTTTATTTGCATTTACAACTTGTACCCTCCCTGTCATGATGGCCTCTAATCTCTTTGCCTCCAGCAAAAGGTCACATTGACCAGCGTTTGACAGCCGAAGCGGAGAAGGTCGCCCGCGGAGAGAAGGTGGAGGGCCGTTACCTCACCTACTTTCTGTCGCAGACCGGGCTGCCCATGAAGACCGTCTACAGCAACGTCACGGAGTTGCTTCTCGCGGGAGTGGACACAGTAAGAGGGGCTGCTCTTGTACCCGTTTTTTGCTGGATTCTGCTGTCACCCTCACACGTGTATTGACCTCTTGTCTGTCTTTTCAGATCTCCAGCACTATGTCCTGGTCATTGTACGAGCTGTCCCGTCACCCCGAGGTGCAGGCCTCGCTCCGGGACGAGGTGTTGAGCGTACTGGGGGGTCGAAGCATACCGGTGGCAGCGGATGTGGCCCGCATGCCTCTCATGAAGGCCACAGTCAAGGAAGTGCTCAGGTATAACTCAAAGGGTTTCAGTTCATTTCTTGTAGACATCTAGTTTTCAATGTGCAGCCTTCATTTTGCTTACATTCTTGAACTTCTGTTTTCCAGGCTGTACCCTGTCATTCCTGCCAACGCACGAGTGATTACAGAGAGAGACATCCAGGTTGGAGGATACCTCATCCCTAAAAATGTGAGTGTGTTGAAGGAATGAGTGCACTTTAAATTCCTACCATGTGGAGACTATTTGGTTTTAAAATCGGTCTCGTGCCACATGGTCACACCAGAAGGAGCCTTCATACGTGGCTCAATATGAATGTTGTGCTAATGGGTCACATTTTGCAGTGCAACACATATCTGATGGTCAAATCTTTCCACCCAGACTCTGATTACTCTGTGCCACTTTGCAACATCACGGGACCCAGCAGTGTTTCAAAATCCGGATGAATTCCAGCCCCATCGATGGTTGAACAAGGACCAGGCTCATCACCCCTATGCCTCCGTACCCTTTGGGGTGGGAAAACGCAGCTGCATAGGTCGCCGTATCGCTGAGCTGGAGCTCTACCTTGCTCTTGCCAGGGTGAGTTGGCTGGACCTTGATATAGATAGCTTGTGATGGCCGATAGCTATAGATAGCCGAGATGAGTGACTAGCTTTTAAAGTATCAGGACCTGAATCTGGTCTTAATCCAGGCTGGGTCCGTAGTTTTAGTGGACAAAGGAAGAAGGTAGTAAGTACAAACTTATCAGTTTGTATGATTGGTAAACTGATTAAAAAAAAGTTTTTAAATTCAAGGAACATTTACAGTTATAAGGCCCTGCTTTACAGCGTTTATTTAGAAGTAAGACAATGACTGAACATTTGTATTAGAACAGTATTAAACAGTTTTACCCTCTTGTCATTCATCAAAAATGTTCTATGTAACATATATACACAAAACATAGACAATATTGGGAGACCCTCAGGACATGCATTTTCCCTGACATGCTGCATGTGCACAGATTATATAACAAGTCATTTAGATTGCTTACGATTGAATGCAGTTTGTCAGACCCTGCAGTGTTTACGATGTTTTTCTAGGAATAATATGAGTAACTAAAAGAAGTCGGTTTAAGCCATTCTGCAAATCCACTTCCTGTGAATTAATTTGATTGTGTAATCCAGGGATTTCCGTTAAGAGGCACGACCCAACACTTACTAGCACATGATGAGCATTGATATTTTTTTTTTTCATTTCAGTAAATCTGAGCTCTCTTGCTTCTGGTCTCATTAGATCCTCATAGATTTCGATGTGAAGCCAGACCCAGAAGGGATTTCCGTGAAGCCCATGACACGGACGCTTCTGGTCCCTGAAAATGTCATCAACCTTCAGTTTATTGAACGATGACCCACTCTCCTGCGCCGGTCTGTTAGGAGAATGTGAGTCTCTCGGCAGTAGAGAGCACCAGCAGGTGGAGTTATCCCAGGAACTATGAGTCTGTTGCACGCAGTAGACCATATTAGAGCAGACCTTTAACCTATCGACACAACAACGTACCTGTCACCTGGTGTGCAGAGGATGACACGCGGAGAAGGACAAACAAATGAAGGACGAGCAGTGAACGCTCATCTCTGAGGATTTCCACTGGGAGCAATGTAACTCCAAATTTAATACCATGTTGTTGTTGTTTTTTAAAAAATAAAATCACCATCACGCACTTATTTGCACAGAGGCCAAGAGCAAGCCAGTGATCTCCTTTAGTACGTTTCAACAGATAATCTTCAGACTTTCGTTTCATCCTTCAACTGAGTCAGAACATGTTGCATTTCATTGAATTTGCAACACGTCTGAAGCAGATTTTTTTCTGAATCTGGTAACCCCTTCTTAAATCTGATTATGAACTGAGATCATCTGAGCTCTTATCTAAATGCAGCAGTATCAGCAGTGTCCTGATCGTGCTGTATATGTTATGCCAGTATACTAAGACTCTCAGACTGGCACATGGACACTGTTTCTAATATCTCCAGCTCTTACTGAGCTAAGAGTTTTGTGTAGATACAATGTTCAATACATCAATCAAAGTTTATTTAAAAGGTGCTTATGGTGAACACATTTTAGTGACGGCAGCTGTTGAAATTTTTCCTGTGTCGGAATATATGATGCCACTGTTTAAAATGCCAAACTTAGGCTCTGTAAATCTGTTTCCTTCAAATGTAAATATACTGTATACCAATACTAATGTTTAATGAGTGGTGTACCACTGTTTTGTACATGTAATAAGCTTCAGTATCTGAACTCTGTATTTATTCTAATTTAATACATTATCAAACTGTTACTGTAAACATCATTAAAAGGTTTCATGTTGGACTTCTGCCTATGTGTTGATTTTATTTGGCTTAGTTCACATCAATGATATGACCTGTTTTTGTGTTAATGTAATGCCCGCTTGTCTTGTCAAGATAAGTAATCCCCTCTGTCAGGCTCGTCATTTGCTTTAAGATTTAACACCAACATCTGCATCAGATTAGGTCTAACCAAGCAAACGTGTTTCTAATTGATGTTAGTTTGATGCCAGTGAACAACCACCAGGCACGTAGGCAGTCATTATTAAGAAATACAACCCTGAGCATTAAAGTTCATGCGTGACGTGACCATGTGGACTGTGTAGTGTGAGCTGTGGTGCAGCAGGGGTAGGTCAATAATTTGGACTCAGTCACTCCACTGCCATGCACATCATGATCCGCCTCAAAGCCAAAGGTAACAAAGGGTAATTCAAAATGTGACATCAGCTCTGAAAGCTGCAATCTGTAGATGTTACAATCCATAGATGTCAAATATGAATGAATGGGCTCCTGACTTTGTGGGCTTGAAACTTTTTTTGTAGCATTCACACCTATGTGTATTAGATGTGTGTTCAACATATAATAGGTGATTGATATGGAATCACTGTGAAGATAAATATAATACTAATATTTGACTGTGGAGGAATGGAAAATGGGAGAAACACCACCAGAGTAGAGAGAAGCCCTGCTTTCTTTAGCCTATACTAGGTAAACTTGCAAGAGCATCAGAAATACCAGACAACTACACTGGAAAAGGAAAAAAATAAACCATTGAGCTGTGGTCAGTCTAATAAGCAAATTGCAAAAATCTATTATATTAAGACTAACCCTAAACATCTAAAAGTGTAATTTCCTCTGGTGCCCCCATCTTTTATGAAGCTTGTCCTTTGCAAAGTAAGATGAGACAGAGAGTTGATGTTAAATCAATAAATTGTAAATGTATATGTTAATTAAACTAATTTAATTGATATTTACAATATTTTGTAGTGTTTTAAGCGCGCCAGAAAATTAAAGTAACATGGGAAATCTGAAAAAAAAAAGATGATTTCAGTTTAAAATAATCAAGATGTGTCTCGTGTAATCAGTTATTTATTGGATGTAAAGACGCTCCAGTCCAGCAGGAGGCGGTGAGGCGCCGCAAAGATGTTTACAAACCGCCATAATAAAACCTCGCTGGAAGAAAACAGACTAGCAGAGCAGCTAATGCTAACAGACATACGTTAGATTCTTGTAGCCAGTTAGCCATGTAGCTAGCTAAAGAGGTGTTTATAAAAGGCATAAATAGACTTACGGACTCCGGTTAACGAATTAGATTTCACAGCGACGGAAAACAGCGAGGGAAAGGTGAGTGACAAGACAGCGTAGCTAGTTTTATGAGCTCGTTAATTAACTAACACAGGCTATCGACGTTGTGTAAACTAAGCTAACGCTAGCTAGCCAACGTAAACCAACGTTATTTTGATAAAATTGTGTTGGCTAAACAAACAGACTGTAGTGCAATAGTATCTGTGATAACTATGTTGCTCTACACAGCTATTAATTTCAAGCTAAATGTGGCACATCGAAAGCAACAGTGGAGACCCTGTGGCTAACATTACATGTAAACAAAGGCGTCGCTAAGTTGATTAGCCAGCCAGTCCCCTGACTAAACTAAAACACAGCCACTTATAAATGGGCTTCAAAGACTTGAACAGTAACGATGTGAATACTTTACTTTAATCTGAGACGTAATCTGCCTGTCTTGTTATAACTTTGATGTTGTGATTGCAGTTTAGCGAAAGTAAAACTGTAAAATGTTGTCATACAGATGTTTAAGTTAGTATCAAGGAGTAACAGGTGTTGTTAAAAATAGATAACTTGCAACTCAATTAAACTGCTTGTCAAAGTAAATTGCTCCTGTAGTCCACAGACTTTCTGCTCACCTCGTAATTAACCACAGCCTTTACATCTAGCTGCTCTTTCAACAAAGCTGAAACTATTCTTGGATTTTTAAAGATGCATGCAGCCTGGAGTAAGATAAAACTTGTGCTCCATGGACGCTGCAGCTATTTAGAGCCAAGTGAAAGGTTCATAACGTGAGGATGGCTAGTCTTACCCTGTCGTGAGTCCTGCTACTCTGAGCTGAGAAATGTCTGGGTTATTTCCTTATGTGTTTCATGTTGGGACTGAACAGATGCAAGCTGGTGACCCTGTGGCTGGCGCACCGATGGGAGTAGCTGGTGCACAGTGTCGGTCGGAGGACGAAGAGTCACTTGGAATAAAAGACGTGAAAAGGACGGCAACACAAGCGTTTGGCAGTGGTGTTCCCAAACGCAGAAGTTCCTCCAGGTTTGAGTTATACTATAATAATGCATTTTGTTGGCAGTAAATTGAACATAGATATTTTATGTTGTTTTTCAGTGGTGCATCTGCAGATGTTTAAAGAATGACTGTATACCTTCCATAGGTCCATAAAGAGGAAGAAGTTTGACGATGAGTTGGTGGAGAGCAGCCTTGTGAAGTCGTCTAGTAGAGTCAAAGGCCCTCCTGTCATAGAGCCTGTCCGCTGTTCAGGGAGTGAACCTTCATCGAGCGAGAAAAAAAAGGTACATACGAATCCACAGATTCTTGGATGATCGCATGTCAAGGATGATAAGCTCACATAGATTTGATTGATAGTTTTTATGCATTTGTGTGTGGCTTTGTCAGGTGACAAAATCAGGAACCGCTCTCACACCGCCCCTCACCATGGTAGTAAACCCTGCACCCATCACTAAAAGAGTAAAGAAAAGCAAGCAGCCTCTACATATTACTAAAGACTTGGGACGATGGAAACCCACTGATGACCTGCTACTTATAAATGCAGTGTTGCAGGTAAGTAGAATAAAAGTTAATGGATAATGTTCAGGAATGCATGACCAATTTGTTTGTATGAGTCTGTTTTGTCAGTTTATGATCTGATGAGTCTGTGTTTGTCTCCAGACTACGGACCTAACCTCAGTTCATTTGGGGGTCAAGTTCAGCTGTCGTTTCACACTGCGGGAAATTAAAGAGAGGTGGTACGCTCTCCTCTACGATCCTGTCATCTCAAAGTAAGATACTAGCACCTTTATCTTCCCCTCCAAGTTTCTGTATTGTTTCCTTATTTAAAAAATTACATTCTCTCTGTTGTCTCTGGTTTAGGTTGGCATGGCAGGCCATGCGTCAGCTTCACCCAGAAGCCATTGCAGCAATCCAAAGCAAAGCTCTCTTCAGTCAGCCTGAGGAGGCACTGCTGGCTAAGATTGGTTCAGTAAGTGAAACTGTTCGGGGAACATTTCACTGTTCTAGGAAAATAAACATAAATATCAAGAATGTAATCTGAAAATTACCCATCTAATGATTTAGAATTAAATGAAAATAAGCTGTTGAACAGGTTTGGTTTCTCCAGCTCAATGCATATTTTTTAAAAGTACAAATTCGACTGCTGTATTCACAAGCAGGTTTGTATTATTATTTTTCTGATTATTAAACAGACTAGTCAGCCCAAATTGGACGTGTTCCAGGAGCTTCTGAGCAAACACCCCGGCGTCTTTCACCCATCTCGCACCCCTAAGAGCCTGCTGGTGCACTGGCAGCTGCTAAAGCAGTATTATCTGCTGGATGACCAGAGTGGTGAGTTGAGTTGCCTACACAAACGGTGTCAAAAATGTGTTTTATTGAGATTTGGAATATAGTCTTAATGTTTAACAGAACGTGACACTCAAATGTACCGTTTTGACATCTCATAGCAGCGATAACTTATGCTTGGAAAGCCCAGAGGGCGACACTCTTCATGTGTATCTAAACAGAATGAACACCAGCATAACATACTCGTCCAAGCTGCCTAGTCAGACTTTGAGATTTGTGTAGAACAAAAACAAACTTATATGAACCTAAATAGAGAGAGAGTTATTAAGCTAACTAGCATGGTGCTCAAAATTGATAATTTTCATTTTTGGTATAACATGCCTAATGTTATAACTGCAGTAAATTGCCTATAAACCTGCGCTGATCAACTCTTATTGATTTCATCCCATAGTTGTCATTTTCCTCCTAGTTTAATTACAGTTCTTTAGCATGTTAATCATTACTTTTTACTATGCCTCTTTGAAACGATTAATAAAAATCTGTATAGCCAATAAAGACCTCACCCTTTTTAAAATATAGGCAATAATCAGAGGTGAACAGCTGATTAAGTCCTGCTGGATGAATATGTGCAATACAGCACAATATGCCAACATCTGTGACATTTGACAACATTTGCTATATTATTCCCTATTATAATAATGGAAATTAAATAACACTTTATTGAGTAAGTGTATAAAGTAAAAATTTGTGTTGAAAAAAGAAAAAAAATGTATGTGAGCCTATTAAAAGAAGTGATGAGTTTAACAGTTCTGTAAGTAATTGTCTCGCTGGCTTTGATTGTGTGTTGTAGTCCAGCCTCTTCCCAAAGGCGACCAGGTCCTCAACTTCTCTGATGCTGAGCAGATGGTCGATGACGTAAAGTTAAAGTACGACAGTTGATCAGACTTTTTTGCAGTATTTGTCTCTTGTTTTTGTTGCCTTCTCAGTTAAGTATTGTGTGTTTGTTTTTTTAATTTTTTTAAATTTAATTATTTAAAAGAAATTAAATTATTAAAAAAATAAATAAATAAAAATAATAATAAAAAAAAAAAGTATTGTGTTTGTGAATTTTCAACCCTGATCAGTTCTTCTGTTTATTTTCACACAGGGAGAGCAGAGATGATGTGTTGGAACATGGTAAGAAAGTGGTTTATGAAGAAGGAACAAGTTAAATACAACGCAACATAAGTTAGATCATGCATCTTTAGAGCTAAGGTTCATTACTTGAAGATATGCCTAATGACAAAGCTGAAGTCAAAGTCCGGTTTTGTTATGATTTGAATTGGAATATCAGTATTTTTGTTATTACAGCTAGAAACATGTGCCATAATGGATTTTTCATCTCTGTATAACATGGATGTAAATCTCTGATCATCTTGAAATTGTTTACATAAACTTCCATACTTCTTTCTGTTCAGAGCTGATGATTTCCGATCGTCACCAGAAAAGGGAGATCAGACAGTTAGAGCAGGAGTTGCCCCGTTGGCAGGTCCTCGTGGACAGCATCACAGGTACGTAAACGTTCGCTCACCGAGCCCCAGCAGGTGGCTTTTGTAGGTATGTTTGTTTTGAGAAGGCAAGTTTGATGGAACTCGTGTGTTTGCACCACCAGGGATGAGCATGCCTGACTTTGACAACCAGACGCTGGCAGCATTACGAGGAAGGATGGTTCGCTACCTCATGAGATCGCGCGAGGTGAGAAATTTTTCAGTAACGCTTGTTGCAGAGAGGCAGTGTTGAAGTGTCACGTTGAGAAGAAAATGGAAGTGAACAGCGAGCGGAGTGTCTTTTCTGTGAAGATGCATTTTCACTAGGACGCCAATTGTCTTTTTATTCATATTCACACAGATTACGCTGGGCAGGGCGACCAAGGACAAACCCATAGATGTAGATCTATCGCTAGAGGGACCTGCCTGGAAAATATCAAGAAAACAAGGTGAATAAACTCACACTGTCAGGCTGTAATGTGACATGTTGCAGCTGGGAGAACGGAAAACCAGTAAAATGTTCCCGCAATTTTCAGGAGTGTTAGAGCAATTTTTACATACTTTTTTGATATTGAGATTATTTAGCCTAGTGATTACAACATCTGTTGTACTTTTTGAAAGTGAATTTTGCACACAGCTCTCTGTCAGTCACCTCATTTGTATTTGGCTAAGACTGAACATGAACATAAACATGATCCATGCTTGTGTTAAATAAGCGTGGATGAACCAGGGTCTAGATTTTTCTTCTTCTGTAGTTCTGTAAAATGTCTCTGCTCTCAGGGTAGTACACTCCAGTATTCTAGTCGTAGGGGGAATATACATTTATTGTGCTTTGTTTCATCTTAAAATAAAACAAACTGCTGCTTTGGCCTCAATCAAATCTGAATTTGCACAGAAATAGGTTTGTGCCAGTAGTAGGGCTGGGTATTTAAAACTAATGATAATTATTGCGATCTAATTTTCCTCAATAACAACAAATGTTTAATAAATGTTTGATTTAATTCATTTGAATAACAAACAAATTAGCACTGAATTTTTCTGTTAAGATATTTATTTTTGTGGGAAGGGACTGAAAAAAGATTTATTTAAGATGACTTAAAAATGCTCATGCATTTTGATTGGATCATAATTGTTTTGAAATCTACCATCAGATTTGTTAAGCGAGCCATGATTTGGCCTCAACTGTTTGTCATGTTTTGGCCTCCAAAGAATAGTTTAAAACTACGATTAACCATCTGGTTTCTTAAATTTTCACTCAGGAGCGAGAATTAAAAGAAAATAAGGATTTGACATTTACCGTGATAATTATCGATCTTGAATGATATGAAATTTTTTAGCGTGAAAACATTTTTGGCCATATCGCCCAGCACTAGTCTCAAGCAGTCTGAATCGCTAAGGTCAAGGCCTTTTAATACTTGTGAAATGATCATTTATTTTAGACCACTATGTAATTTTTGATTTGTTCTCATGTTAAAGATGATATCGCTGAAAGTAACGAAACTACCAACTGTCACTCAGTCATCTTGATGTAGGTTTTCAATCAATGGTAATCATATGCATTGATGTCTACAGGAATTATTAAACTAAAGAATAATGGAGACTTCTTCATCGCCAATGAGGGCAGACGACCCATCTACATAGATGGCAGACCGGTCCTGTCGGGCAACAAGTGGAAACTCAACAACAACTCTGTGGTGGAGGTGCGCGGAGGGTGTCTATGAAGTGCCCCTAGGGACATTATTCAGAATTACCATGCATATACATGTACTATTCCTCCCACATACACATATGAAACCAAACTCATTCACATACTATACTGAAACGCTCTCACACAGTCAAGTAAAATGTATGTTGTATAAAAGCATTTCAGTATGTTGTATGGGAGGATTTCAGTTGAACAGGAAGTTGTTTAAATAACAGTGCACATCTCATAATACAAGCGAACAACTGTTGATCATACAACGGCATTATGTTTATTGCTTCTGACAAGCATCGGCGCATAGTTTGATTTCTTCCAAAGTATATGCTCAATTTCAAACTAATCAGATGGGTCGG